>NC_139990.1:29273842-29856342 GCF_964263955.1 Coregonus lavaretus
TGCCCTTAGTTTGAAGATGTATTCCGAAGACAGGTGTTTTATACAACATCCTTCTGTGTATTCTCTTTACGACTCCCTCAGCATATTTACAATCAAATACCAGAATTTTCTCCATCTCCTTAGCTATCATACTCTGCTTCCACTGGACATTCCACTGATTTCAAAACTCGCTCCTCCAGAAAGTGGAGAGCATTAGCAACACAGTTCTTCGTGATATCTTTCAAAAAAGCTGTGTTAGAAAGGATTACCTACACATACTGAGCAGCTCATGTTATAGAAAGAAGCGTGCTACATGGCAGACCAATCTGAACTTATCTCTCAGCTTGTCCAGCCCATCCATTTTCTCAGCCAATCATGGCTAGCGGGAAGATTTCTGTCTTTTTCCGTGGCTAAACCAACTAGGCTCATCATTTGACAATTGTATTCGTATTTACAGATGGCATACAAGTTTGTTATTAAGGCACATGAAAGTTCACATGTTCCAGAAGGCATTTCTGTCCCAAAACGCATTTTGATAAATAATTTACATTCAAATGCCTCTCCTGTGAAGTAGTGACGTGCGACATACACCTAGTTTCGTGAAACTAGTCACATATCGTAAAAAATCATGAAAACTAAAATGAGGTTTTTGGTCTAAATTTAAGGTCAGGGTTAGGCATTAGGGTTAGCGTGTGGTTAAGGTTAGGGCTAGGGTTAGGTTTAAAATAAGTTTTTATGACTTTATGACTGTGCCAACTAGTGACCACTCAGTAGAGCTGCCTCCAGGGCAAGATTCATGACAATAAATGCCAACCTGCTGTCAATTACCATATGCCATCAAGCACAGTCGGTACTGTACCCATTCGATAAGACATGTCAGCTACATGGACTATACAAGGTGTCAAGCGTTCGACAGGTCTGCTGGCCCATGTTGACTCCAATGCTTCCCACAGTTCTGTCAAGTTGGCTGGATGTCCTTTGGGTGGTGGACCATTCTTGATACACACGGGAAACTGTTGAGAGTGAAAAACCTAGCAGCGTTGCAGATCTTGACACAAATCGGTGCACCTGGCACCTACTACCATACCCTGTTCAAAGGCACTTAAATCTTTTGTCTTGCCTATTCACCCTCTGAATGGCACACATACACAATCCATGTCTCAATTGTCTCAAGGCTTAAAAATTATTCTTTAACCTGTCTCCTCCCCTTCATCTACACTGATTGAAGTGGATTTAACAAGTGACATCAATTAGGGATTATAGGTTTCACCTGGATTCTCCTGGTCAGTCTATGTCATGGAAAGAGCAGGTGTTCTTAATGTTTTGTACACTCAGTTTATATAGGGAATAGGGTGCCAATTGGTACACAGCCATAGTCGAGGGTGATCTATAATGCCCTGACCGGTCCCCATCTGTGATTTTATTTCAGTGACTTTTTACGTTTTTAAGTGGTTATTTCCTGGAACCCGGATGCAAGACAGTTGGGCCCTAGCTATGTTTTGGTGTCCACTAGTTTCCAGATATAGGAACCTGTAATTTGTGTCATGTATTGGTGGGAACCGTGGGTGTTCACCTCCTTTCAAATGGGTGATTAATGTCAGGCTAATGCTGTCTCAGTGTCTGAAGCAGGACCTCACAGGAATGACTCCGAAAGGGCCTTGGCCATGTAATCTTGGGACACTCAAGGACAATGAGTGGGGAAAACCTCAAAAGTGGAGTGGAATTTCAGTGTTATCTATACACTTAGAGGGACTTTGTATCTAACAAAATAGGTGATTGTTTACTATCTGTATATCATAAAGCATTACACATCTATAAGCACACCATCAAAGCATGAATACTTAAATTAAGTTGTAATAATGCTATGTAGCTATAAAGCAATGTTTATGATGTGCTTATGAATTGTATTGTATGCTTTATGATCCCGTGCCATTAAATAACACTGGCACGAAATCAAGGGGGTCAGGGGAGATGTATCCATGGATAGAACTAAACAGCACATCAGAGCTTCATTTGTTGTTCATTTGTTTTGTGTTCACTGATTAAGTAATGTTGTGCCCGAGTAGCACAGGCTGCTAGCTGACCGCTGGATCACCCCAAACTCCTGCCAGCTCCTCACCTGAGGCGCTTTGGCTTCGGCATTAAAGAAGACAGTAACAACAAACTGCATTAACTAGCAGGCCCAGAACCACAGATGCCAGGCCTTTTTTATTTCCTAGTTATACCATTTTCAACCAACTTTATTGAAATTCCTGTAGATTCTTACGACTTTTCTGAATATTTTGACTGGAATATTTGTACACTTTTATAAAAGTAAACTATTTAAGAAGTGCATCATCTCTAATTTAAGGCATGATGAATAAATAAAATGTGTGTCTGCAGTGGACAAAATATTATATTTCCTTAGGATGGGATGGAACATTCTAGTCTTTATCTGGGAGCAGCCTTTTAGGTACATACAGACACATAGAAACCGAGGCTAAGTTTGTTGGCTGCGTTTTTACAAACCTACCACACATCAAATCAACGTCTATTGGTCGCGTACACAGTTTAGCAGATGTTATAGCGGGTGCAGCTAAATGCTTATGTTACTAGCTCCTAACAATGCAGTAAAATGTCAACAAGTACACAAATGTATACAGTACCTGTCAAAGGTTTGGACACACCTACTCATTCAAGGGTTTTTCTTTATTTTTACTATTTTTTACATTGTAGAATAATAGTGAAGACATCAAAACTATGAAATAACACATGGAATCATGTAGTAACCCAAAAAGTGTTAAACAAATAAAAATATATTTTATATTTGAGATTCTTCAAATAGCCACCCTTTGCCTTGATGACAGCTTTGCACACTATTGGCATTCTCTCAACCAGCTTCATGAGGTAGTCACCTGGAATGCATTTCAATTAACAGGTGTGCCGTCTTAAAAATTCATTTGTGGAATTTCTTTCCTTCTTAATGCATTTGTGCCAATCAGTTGTGTTGTGACAAGGTAGAGGTGGTATACAGAATATAGCCCTATTTGGTAAAAGACCAAGTCCATATTATGGCACGAACAGCTCAAATAAGGTTTGTACAGCAGTAGTTATATAGGATGAGCTATGACTAGAATACACTATATACCTGTGAAGTGGGTAAAAAAGTATGTAAACTTTATTAAAGTGACCAGTGGGAATAGTCATGTCTTGCTGTGTGCAGAATCTACCTCAAGCCCTTTCCTGGGGTGTATTCATTTGCTCCCTATCTGCCAAACATTATGTAATCTCTAATGGATTCTACAGGCTGAGGCTCCTTGGGCCTCTGAAGGAAGGCGTCCTTCCCCTGTGCTCGTGTTTTGTCATCAGCCACGCAGCCCTGCTTTGTAGACCCAACCCCAAAGCTAAGACTCGTTACCGCTCTGTCTTGAGTTGCTGTGAGAACAGTTGCATTATTATTCCCTTTAAGACAGCTGAAAAGAATGAAGGCTAAAGTTTTTTTAAGAAGAGAGAGATGCAGCACCACGCTCTGCTTTGCAGACACTCAAGAAGCGAGTGTTTGTGTCAGCCTCGCGAACATCTGCAGGACGTATGTGTGTTTGTTTGAAAGGAACAGCTTTTCCTCCCTCTCTCCTCTCGACTAGTTGGAAGGGATTCTTTCATGAGGCTGAGGTTGTGTGTGTGTGTGTGTGTGTTTCTAAAAGACAGTCAGTCCAGCCTTCTAGGCATGGGGAAAACACATTGGGGAGAGGCAGCACATGGACAGTGGTTTAACTTTGGCCCCTTCCACCATGCATGTGGCAGGTGCAGTAAGGAGCCACAATTTGACAAACTAGTGACCCCTCACCTTTCTTAACATGGATGTCAAGTTTTTGTTGAAAACAGTAACTCACAGCAGCTTTCATTTAAAAAGCAGCCTCTCTCTCTCTCTCTCTCTCTCTCTCTCTCTCTTGATTAGCATAGCAAATGGAAAGTTCCTTCAGTGGATTGCGGTGAAGGTTCTGTGGTTGTGAGAAAGAGAAGAGGGGAAAACCCTGTGTTTTCTTGGCTTTCTTCGTTTATTACTCTGCCTGCAGCCTGGTTACACTTTCAAGGAGGAGGAGAGTGTGAATTTGGCGAACAGGTCTCCCTCTGTCTGGTGCTTTACTGCGGGGGAACGTGTGAGGTCCGTCTGACTTGGCGGGGGCGGGTGTGATGGCAGACCCATGTGCCGAGCAGGATAGCACTGGATTGGGCTAGTTAGGACAGTAATGAGAGTTAAGTGTTTGGCTTGAGCACAGCATCACAGATCTGCCTGATACTATCCCCAGAAAATCTGGGTTGCCAAGAGAAATAACGTCTGTATTGTGTCAAAAAAGCAATTTGTCCTTTCCCTCATTGAAATAAAAAATGTATGATACAAAAATCGCCCGGCCAAACTGCGCAATCGGGGGTGAAGGGCCTTGGTCAGGGAGGTGACCAAGAACCCGATGGTCACTGACAGAGCTCCAGAGTTCCTCTGTGGAGATTGGAGAACCTTCCAGAAGGACAACCATCTCTGCAGCACAACTCCAATCAGGCCTTTATGGTAAAGTGGCCAGACAGAAGCCACTCCTCAGTAAAAGGCACATGCCCTCCTTGGAGTTTGCCAAAAGGCACCTAAAGGACTGTCAGACCATGAGAAACAAGATTCTCTGGTCTGATGAAACCAAGATTGAACTCTTTGGCCTGAATGCCAAGCGTCACATCTGGAGGAAACCTGGCACCATCCTTACAGTGAAGCGTGGTGGCAGCATCATGCTGTGGGGAGGTTTTTCAGCGGCAGGAACTGGGAGACTAGTCAGGATCGAGGGAAAGATGAACGGAGCAAAGTACAGAGAGATCCTTGATCAAAACCTGCTCCAGAGCGCTCAGGACCTCAGACTGGGGCAAGGTTCACCTTCCAACAGGACAATGACCCTAAGCACATAGCCAAGACAATGCAGAAGTGGCTTCGGGACAAGTCTCTGAATGTCCTTGAATGGCCCAGCCAGAGCCCGGACTTGAACCTGATCGAACATCTCTGGAGAGACCTGGAAATAGCTGTGCAGCGACGCTCCCCATCCAACCTGACAGCGATTGAGAGGATCTGCAGAGAAGAACTTCCCAAATACAGATGTGCCAAGCTTGTAGCGTTATATCCAAGAAGACTCAAGGCTGTAATAGCTGCAAAAGGTGCTTCAACAAAGTACTGAGTAAAGGGTCTGAATACTTTCTAAAAACATGTTTTTGCTTTGTCATTATGGGTATTGTGTGTAGATTGATGAGGGAAAAAAATGATTTAATCAATTTTAGAATAAGGCTATAACGTAACAAACTGTGGGAAAAGTCAAGGGGTCTGAATACTTCCCGAATGCACTGTGTGTGATTGTGTAAAATGTTGTTTTTACTGTTGCCACATGTAAAGGAAGGCCATCTCCATGGTGTTTCAGGTTCAATAATGCATCTGGGTGGACATTATTTAATCTGTGCCTCCTTTCACACTCAAATCATATTTTATGTGGCATGGAATTACTCTCAAGTCACTTCATTCAAAACTTAAACTTTGACCAACACTCTCCAACTCCTTGCTCAGACTGGGGCACACGCAAGCCACACTAAAAGTTACAGAAATCTTATTGGCTCTGAGTTTCATAGTTTGTGATCAAGCTTGTTGGTCTGCTGTTGTATATCTGTGCCTGTTAAATCAAATGTTGCTTGGAGGCCTCTCCCTGTCCCTATTGGCTCTGTTCTCCTTTATAGACAAGGATCTGAGTGGGAATGTGCTCCATCTGTGGCGTGTTATCCAAAAATGGAGGATATATGAAGAAGGCATGACGTCAGCTTAACTTTTTCCATCTCACTCCAAGATTGCTCTGGAAAACGACACGGCTCATTTACACATCTGTGCTCACTCATATTTACGAACCCGTTTTATCGGTTCTAAAAAGCACCTAATTGAAACCTTTACTGTGCTCCACCAAGCAGAAAAATTTACTTTTATATCTGGTGTGTCCATTGTTTTCCCTGGCTTGATTCTATGCAGCACTGAATCAGCTGCAGGGTGTAAATCGTGCACTCTAAGCAGGGTGTGTTAGGGACCACAAATTATACCTTATAATCTCGTAATTTAATGTTTTCATGAGAAATGTCCCAGATTCCAAAGGCGTTTGAGGAACTTCCGTAATGAAATGGATGGAAATTCGTTAGAGGCTTTCAAAATAGCACCTCTCATTCGAATGCTGTGGTCATGTGTAAACCTTTCTCTTTTACTCAATGGCACTGAATTTAAAGTCCCTGATGGAGCACTCATGAATATTCAGCAGAGTAGTGGTTGTCATAGGAACAGTTTTATAAAAACAGGAAGTACTTTAGTTCTCTGTCTAGTTACACCGTACCGTAGGGAAATGCTTTTCAAACCAATAATTGCCCACCAAGGCACAGCTATTTTTTACTCTCTTGCTCTCCGTATAGCATGTAGGAAAATTGCCTCCAATTCAGATTCGGTTCAGTTGTACAAAGACGTTTTCACCTTTTGTGTTTTGTAAAATAGCTACATTATATTATCCTCAATCCTAGGCGTTTTTAGAATACAGCTTCCTGCATCTTCTCATTTGGATCCAGAAGACAACCATGATGTCATGATTGAAAGTCTCTTTCAAGATGTTCTGTAGTTTGATTCTCCAGGGCAGCTGTGGCAGACACACTGTCCAAAGGCCTAAACCCTTGCCACATCATCGAACAAAGACAGACAAAGCGTCATCCAGAAAAGGGCGAACCAACAGTCATCAATGGAATGGGACAAACATAGTACAAGTCAAATGTAAAGCCCAGCTAGACGAAACAGAAAGAGATTAGGTGGATCTTTAATCACTGCAGGTCAAAATGCACCTCAACCAAGTCTTTGACGTGCTCAGACGCATTAATGCACCCGTCCTGCGAGCCCGTTAATCTTTACTAATGCATTCTGTTAACACCCATCTATGTGCTAAACACCAACTGTAAACCTGGCGCAGCCAGATAGCCATGTCCAGTGTCCTGTAGCACTCCCATTACCGAGAGAAAGAACGAGGGCACTCTAATTGAACGGGGGAGGAGGCTATAGAGAACCGTGTCAGATGGAATCCATTTTGATATTAAATGCAAATGCCACTGACACGCTCATTTCCTTGCTGTCCTTTTGAGGCTACTGCACAGTCCTAATGGGTGGAACATTTCAAGGAAAGCCTCCAAATAAACAAGAGTCGGCAGAGGGCTGTCGAGTGGGTGGCGTTCCACAGTCGGGCGAATTTTGGCCCCCCGTGACCTCATTGGAAATCCACTTTCCCAATCTGTCACCTTTGATAGTGTGTATATCATATCTCTGATATAAACGGCTCCCTGTTTTTTTCCCATCCCTGATTTCGGAGAGACTGGGCCAAGGTCATTGCTTTTCGAATCTTGGCATTTTCATGCTATGCTTAAACTTGTTAGCCTGGCGTAACGGAGGAGGGAGGCTTGATGACTTTGATGACGATAATTTGTTTCATCAAGTGATTCAGTGGCTGGCTGGAATGAGGGCCGACTGCCCTGACTCCAGACCCAGGATGTCCTGCAGAGACAGTCAAGCCTCATGGACCTACCATACCAGTCAGTGCCTGGAACTAGATATTAGGTACAGACTTACAGAGTCTTCAGAACCTCTTCAGAACGTTCCCGAGTTCATGGCATCTTTTGAAGCGTTGTGTTACCCTTTCGTCTTTTTGTGTGGCTTCACATCTCAATGTTTGACTTATTGACCACATAAGGCATCTTGACAGGTTTTGTTGGGGTCTAGGCTACAAATGCTTTGAAAACATCTGTACTTGTGTGGGGTATAGTAGTGGCTCCCCTTTAGTGTGGTGTGTACCACCACAATCTCTGCTCTCCAGCTTTACAGCGCTATGCGTCTTTTCTGTTCCCGCTTAGAGGTCCGGCCTTCAAAGTGTTTCGCATACTAGCTACTGAGACCTATTCAAAGGCTCTAAAGTTGTGTTTGAAGTTTCTGGTAACCAATGAAAACACTGGCTAGGTGCTTGTGTGTCTCTGGGACCAATCAGAATGCTTATTCTACTGTATCCTAAGCCTATCCATATGGAGACAGTAGGACAGAGGGTGGAGCACAGGGGCCTTGTGTTATTTCAGTAACTCAGGGAAAGCGAGATGGCAGACTTCATTTTTTTATTTTATTTTATTTCACCTTTATTTAACCAGGTAAACCAGTTGAGAACAAGTTCTCATTTACAACTGCGACCTGGCCAAGATAAAGCAAAGCAGTGCGATAAAAACAACAACACAGAGTTACATATGGGGTAAAACAAAACAAAGTCAAAAATACAACAGAAATACATATATATACAGTGTGTGCAAATGTAGCAAGTTATGGAGGTAAGGCAATAAATAGGCTATAGTGCAAAATAATTACAATTAGTATTAACACTGGAATGATAGATGTGCAAGAGATGATGTGCAAATAGAGATACTGGGGTACAAATGAGCAAAATAAATAACAATATAGGGATGAGGTAGTTGGGCGGGCTAATTTCAGATGGGCTGTGTACAGGTGCAGTGATCGGTAAGGTGCTCTGACAACTGATGCTTAAAGTTAGTGAGGGAGATAAGTGTCTCCAGCTTCAGAGATTTTTGCAATTTGTTCCAGTCATTGGCAGCAGAGAACTGGAAGGAATTGCTGCCAAAGGAGGTGTTGGCTTTGGGGATGACCAGTGAGATATACCTGCTGGAGCGCAGACTACGGGTGGGTGTTGCTATGGTGACCAATGAGCTAAGATAAGGCGGGGATTTGCCTAGCAGTGATTTATAGATGGCCTGGAGCCAGTGGGTTTGGCGACGAATATGTAGTGAGGACCAGCCAACAAGAGTGTACAGGTCACAGTGGTGGGTATTATATGGGGCTTTGGAGACAAAACGGATGGCACTGTGATAGACTACATCCAATTTGCTGAGTAGAGTGTTGGAGGCTATTTTGTAAATGACATCGCCGAAGTCAAGGATCGGTAGGATAGTCAGTTTTACGAGGGCATGTTTGGCAGCATGAGTGAAGGAGGCTTTGTTGCGAAATAGGAAACCGATTCTAGATTTAACTTTGGATTGGAGATTCTTAATGTGAGTCTGGAAGGAGAGTTTACAGTCTAACCAGACACCTAGATATTTGTAGTTGTCCACATACTCTAGGTCAGACCCGTCGAGAGTAGTGATTCTAGTCGGGTGGGCGGGTGCAAGCAGCGTTCGGTTGAAGAGCATGCATTTAGTTTTACTAGTGTTTAAGAGCAGTTGGAGGCTACTGAAGGAGTGTTGTATGGCATTGAAGCTCGTTTGGAGGTTTGTTAACACAGTGTCCAATGAAGGGCCAGATGTATACAAAATGGTGTCGTCTGCGTAGTGGTGGATCTGAGAGTCACCAGCAGCAAGAGCGACGTCATTGATATACACAGAGAAAAGAGTCGGCCCAAGAATTGAACCCTGTGGCACCCCCATAGAGACTGCCATAGGTCCAGACAACAGGCCCTCCGATTTGACACATTGAACTCTATCTGAGAAGTAGTTGGTGAACCAGGCGAGGCAGTCATTTGAGAAACCAAGGCTATTTAGTCTGCCAATAAGAATGCGGTGGTTGACAGAGTCGAAAGCCTTGGCCAGGTCAATGAAAACGGCTGCACAGTACTGTCTATTATCGATCGCGGTTATAATATCGTTTAGGACCTTGAGCGTGGCTGAAGTGCACCCCATGACCAGCTCGGAAACCGGATTGCATAGCGGAGAAGGTACGGTGGGATTCGAAATGGTCGGTGATCTGTTTGTTGACTTGGCTTTCAAAAACTTTTGAAAGGCAGGGCAGGATGGATATGGGTCTGTAACAGTTTGGATCTAGAGTGTCACCCCCTTTGAAGAGGGGGATGACCGCGGCAGCTTTCCAATCTCTGGGGATCTCAGACGTTACGAAAGAGAGGTTGAACAGGCTAGTAATAGGGGTTGCGACAATTTCGGCGGCTAGTTTTAGAAAGAAAGGGTCCAGATTGTCTAGCCCAGAAGATTTGTAGGGGTCCAGATTTTGCAGCTCTTTCAGAACATCAGCTGTCTGGATTTGTGTGAAGGAGAAGCGGGGGGGGGCATGGGCAAGTTGCAGCGGAGGGTGCAGAGCTGGTGGCCAGGGTAGTGGTAGCCAGGTGGAAAGCATGGCCAGCCGTAGCAAAATGCTTGTTGAAATTCTCGATTATTGTAGATTTATCGGTGGTGATAGTGTTTCCTAGCCTCAGTACAGTGGGCAGCTGGGAGGAAGTGCTCTTATTTTCCATGGACTTTACAGTGTCCCAAAACTTTTTGGAGTTAGTGCTACAGGAAGCAAATTTCTGTTTGAAAAATTTAGCCTTTGCTTTCCTAACTGCTTGTGTATATTGGTTCCTAACTTCCCTGAAAAGTTGCATATCGCGGGGGCTATTTGATGCTAATGCAGTACGCCACAGGATGTTTTTGTGCTGGTCAAGGGCAGTCAAGTCTGAGGAGAACCAGGGGCTATATCTGTTCTTAGTTCTGTATTTTTTGAATGGGGCATGTTTATTTAAGATTGAGAGGAAATTACTTTTAAAGAACAACCAGGCATCCTCTACTGACGGAATGAGATCTATATCCATCCAGGATACCTGGGCCAGGTCAATTAGGAAGGCCTGCTCGCTGAAGTGTTTTTGGGAGCGTTTGACAGTGATGAGGGGTGGTCGTTTGACCGCGGACCCGTTACGGACGCAGGCAATAAGGCAGTGATCGCTGAGATCCTGGTTGAAGACAGCGGAGGTGTATTTAGAGGGTAAGTTAGTCAGGATGATATCTATGAGGGTACCCATGTTTACGGATTTAGGGTTGTACCTGGTAGGTTCGTTGATAATTTGTGTGAGATTGAGGGCATCTAGTTTAGATTGTAGGATGGCCGGGGTGTTAAGCATATCCCAATTTAGGTCACCTAGCAGTACGAACTCTGAGGATAGATGGGGGGCAATTAATTCACATATGGTGTCCAGGGCACAGCTGGGGGCTGAGGGGGGTCTGTAGCAAGCGGCAACAGTGAGAGATTTATTTCTGGAAAGGTGGATTTTTAGAAGTAGAAGCTCAAACTGTTTGGGCACAGACCTGGATAGTATGATAGAGCTCTGCAGGCTATCTCTACAGTAGATTGCAACTCCACCCCCTTTTGCAGTTCTATCTAGACGGAAAAAGGTGGAACAAAGGAACTATTTGAGGCAGTTTGAGAGGGACTAGGGGTTCTACAGTGAAATTGTATAATAAGAACTAACCCAAACAGCAATAGGCAAGGCATAATTGACATGGGAGAGAGGCATAAAGCAGTCACAGGTGTTATTAGAGAGAGCTAAGACAACAACTGGAAATAGCGATAACGTTTGGGCTAAGGCTAAACAGAATAAACAGGACAGGGTACCGTGTAAAGGAACAGTCCAGCAGGCAACAGCTGTGCAGCTGAGTAATCATAAGGTCCAGTGAACAGCAATATGTGAGTCCGAGAGCAGTTCAAATTGGTGCTTCAGCACAGCTAGCAGGGAGCACAGTTGTAGTTTGCGTGTGCTAGCGGGCCGGGGCTGGCAGATGGATCTTCGTGGTCGTCGCAACGGGAAGCCTGTTGAAACCACATCAGACTATTTCGTCGGCAGACCAGTCGTGTTGGATCGGCGGGGCTCAGTGTCAACACTAGGAGGTCCCGTCCGGTTGACAGAGAGGTAGATAGCCGGGAGATGGGCCTGAGGCTAGCTCAAGGCTAACTGGTGCTTGCTATAGGGCAATGGTAATCAGCCAACAACAGGTTGCAGCTAGCTAGCTGGTTGCGATGATCCGGCGCTAGGGTCCAGTGATTCCGGCAGAAAGTCCAATAAGCTCTGGGTCGATAGCACGCTGGGTCGATAGCACGCTGTGCAGACTGTCCGACGAATTGTCCAGGCTAGAGCTAGAGCTGGCTGGTGGATAGTGTAGGCCACGGACAGTGGTGAAGACGCTAACGGTGACTAATAGCAGTAGCCATTCAGTTGCAGCTACACTATTTTCAGCTTACGGTTCTTGATGAAAGTTATAAAGAAATAATAGAATCCTTTCCACGTTGGGTGAGGCGGGTTGCAGGAAAGTCTATTTAGTTAAAGAATGAAAAGTAAAAATTGAGAAATATATACAAAATAGACAAAAAAACAAGAAACGGGATATTTACACAGGGACAATGAATAAAAGCGACCGCACTGCTACGCCATCTTGGGGTCAGATAACTGCACATTCTTCAGGAATTACAGCAGAAGGATAGAATTGGGCTGCGTAGCGAGAGTAAGATTTGGCAGATACATTAAAGCTGGTTTTAGCTGCACAGTTTTGTCAGCGATCACAATCGGTGGTTCCTGACGGAGGACAAAACGGTACATTTAGGAGCTTCTGGCCGTGTATGTGTGTGTGCGTGCATGCGTACGTGTGTGTGCCTCTCGGTCGAAAGTGTGTTTTCTGTATTGATAAAGTGGGCTTCTCCAAGGGTCCAGAGGGGGAAGATGCTCCTTCTGCCACACAATCATTAACGATTGAGAAAGCAGCCAGGCCGTGGTACTGGTACAGGACCTATTTCTGTTTCCACAGCTCAATTATTTACACAGAATGGAATATGAATGAGACTTTTTGCCTCCTCTTTCTCAAATATGAGCTCAGGGCTAGAGCGCTGCTTTGAACAGTCACACAAAAGCTCCATAGAAACCAAGCAAACCCGCTTTTTGTAAAAGCCCTGATATTTATATTCAGAGGGTAGCTTATATGCCTATGGGTTTTGTCACTTCATAACTTTATTGCATGGAATACAAAAAAAGAGACTGGAAAATCCTGGTATATTACGGCTGTTTTACAAAAGTTGTCTACATAATGTGCTGTAGATGATATTGTCCAGTTGTTTACCCCTGCTTTGTGAGCTGACTGTGGCTACGTTGTTTTTCAGTGAATAAGCCAAGAATGCACTCCCAGCAGCTGGCATGCATATGTAAAACATGGAGGGAAAATGATTTTCCTTTTGTTGTGGAGCGGTTTGTTTCAACAAACATGGAAACCAAATCGGATGGAGCAGTATTATTCTGTCAAGCGTCACACACACAGTCAAATGGCTTCCTCTCTGTAGTGGTGTTTGATCTCTTCCTGTGTACGAGGCCATAAATCGCTCCCTGAACGCCGGCTATAGCAGCTAATCTTCAGCAGATGCCACTTCCTAAACTGATAATCCACCCAGTAATTGTGTGACTGTGTGAAAGGTTAGTATGTAAGTGTGTCCTCCACACCATAGTGTTACCAAAACAGGAAGAGGCTACATATTTAAAGCTGTGGCATCATTCAGAGCAGCTTTGTTCTATGAGAATCTGAGGTTTAGGTACATTTTGTATGCATCTATGATGCACTGTTGAATAGTCTGTGACTGTCCAAACCTGTAAGGCAACTATCCCAGCTCCCAGGGCCTTGATGTGATAATGTCTCATTAATCGGCTATTAGATGATTCTTGGCTTCCCACTCTTCATATGTTGCCACTTGACTTGAGCATGCCTTTAGGGTTGTTATTGTTTCCATCTTACCTCATAGTGGGCGGCAGGTAGCTTAGTGGGTAAGAGCGTTGTGCCAGTAACCGAAAGGTCGCTGGTTCTAATCCCAGAGCCGACTAGGTGAAAAATCTGTCGATGTGCCCTTGAGCAAGGCACTTAACCCTAATTGCTCCTGTAAGTCGCTCTGGATAAGAGCGTCTGCTAAATGACTAAAAATGTTTTTAAAAAAATAGTGCGGTCAGTGTATGTAGCTTGCGGTGAGGGCTAGTGCCTCAGTGTGAAACTTTAGACCTGTCACTGAATCAGTGTTTGAACGTAGCGACGGGGCATGGCTACCCCGACCAGAAAACGACTAACCCCCCTGGTCCTGGATCACAGTCCCTGCAGGTTGTGCTGAGACCTGGTTGGTGCTCCAGTCATTTTTTGTGCTAGCGTCGGTTTTCTGCTCTGCTGGATTAGCCCTGGATAATGGGATCAGAGATCACCACCTGCCGCTCTCGCCCGGAGTCCTCCATCTCTTCTTCCCTCCCTTACACCATTAATGTTTCCTCTTGCTTCTCTCTTCCTCCCCCTGCCGTTACTGACTGTGTGTCGCTCCCTTCATCAACCTCTCAATATTCACTTTCCCCTTCCTCTTCATAGTCAACATCATAGTCAGCATCGTCATGCCCTCAGGTACACTAACAGATGAACAGATACGCCCCCCACTCCTCTCAGAGGAACTAGCGTCATCACCACTATGGCAACTCTCTCCACTACTTCTCTCCCTTGTTGTTCTTTATTTAATCTTGGCCAATATCTATTTTTTTCCTACCTATCTCTCACTGCCCACCCTCTTCCTACTGTCTCCCTCCCCACCTCCACCCCCACCAGAGTGCATTGCCCTCCTGACTCCCATGAACACAAATCCTCTTAAGGGAAGGGTTGGATGGGAATTAAATTGCTGCACTGTGAAGATTGAAGCAGATCAGCCACTGGAGCGGTGAAATCGTCCCCGTCCCCCACCTGTCCACCCTCCCTTATACACATGGCCCATATCTATCCAGATAAGGGCCCATTTGCAGCAGTGTGGGAGTGAGAGATGGACTGAGCTTTGGAGTAATTTGGCATAATTCTTTCAGCACAAATGGGGAAAAGGCCATATGTATAAATTAGCTTTAGTGTGGGTGAAAGAGCATGAACTTTTCCGCATCCCACTGGTCCGTTCTTAAGATTTATTGTGGTAAATTAAAGGAATAAAGATTGGAGATGACAGTAAACTCTAAAACTATGATCTAACACATTTGGAAAATAATCTTGTTACGTCAACACAACTTGACATAACATAACTTGCCTGTCCATGCCTGTAAAATTGGATAAGTTATCAAATAAAAATACAACAAATCCTCAAAAGTCACATGCAATCTCCATTGCGCCTTGGTTACCAAGAGACAACGAAAGGCCCCCCAAAGAGCCACTTTTCTGCTTTACGTTGTGAGGAAGACAATATGACATTGTGGTCAAGTCACCTTTGACCCCTGCTCCTAGGAGCTCTTTCATGTCAAAGCCCTTCCTGGCTGCATGGGGTTAATGAGCTGGCTCTGAAAAACTCATGAGTTTCCTGTTAAGAAAAGGGTTAAAAGCCTGGATGGAAGCCGGACAAAGGCACACACTGCAACTTTTTTGACCACTCTGGCCGAGGCTTAGAATCTGGATTAAATTAAATTTTGAACCAGCAGCTAATTTATCCATCACGCCCCCCTCCCTGGATGCCATAGCTCTTTTAGAGGCCAGGGGAACCAAACACAAAGGCTTTGAGTGATGCTGATTGAAGCCATGCCTTTATCCTGACACACTGAAGGGGATAGCAGACTGTTTGAAGTGTGAATGAGAAGTGCCTTGTGACACAATGGCAACAGTGGCATGGATCAGAGGTAATGCTAGCTAGCGTAGTGGTTTAGTATAGCTGGCTTAGGCTGAAGCACATGAGTCGAGGTGACTGGTGACTTCTTTGGTCGCCTTTGTGCCTGAAATTCTTTCCAAGCATGCCATTGTTGAAAAGGCTCAGAACGGGGATACAGCCAAACAATACAAATAGGTCAGTCTTGAGAAGGTTTTAGATTAATCTACAGTTTGAATGTTTTGTATACCTTTTGGAGTGGTATACAAAAATGTAATAATCTGTATTGGGCTACTGTGTGGGCAGTAGAAAAAAAGCATAAAAATACATATTGTACAATTAATTACTCACGCACATGCCCATGCTTTGTTTACAAAGTGCAGTCAGCAGTGCAGAACATGGGTCTGGGTGAAAACATATGGTCCTCTGAGTGCTTCTATATGCTGTAGCATAGACCTCTCCTCCCCTTTATTCATCCAGGGGGTAGCTAGCTAGCAGCACCTGTGTTTGTGGAGGAATGTTGGATATGGCAGACACGCTGTGGCCTGAAAGGGTGCATTCATCTCCTGCTGTTGAGCCCTGCAGAGCACCAACACACAGACTAATAGAGGGGTTAGAGGGGGATCGGGGGGGCTGGGAGCTGGGACATGCGAGGGAGCATGTTTCCCTGTGTCTGTGTACATGTGAGAACACATGCTGCTTCATGTGTTTGTGCCGCTCTGCATGCTTGGAGGTTTGTGTACCAAGGCAGTGTACTAGAAAGGTCTGCCGGGCAGCCTCCCTCATGACCCAGGTGTTTATTCCTGTTTTACATAACTTATTTTCATGCAAAAACCTTGAATCGAGTCCTTGGAAGATGAAATTGAATACTGTTAGGAGGATTTGGTTCAGTCATTGTCGTTGTCCATGTCAAAGTCAAATTATACATTCCTCTTCTTATTCAAACAATGCAGTAATCAGGAATGAATCTTTGGTGAAAAGTATCCATCCTCCTCCATTCCCTCCCTCTGGCTCATATTAAGATATAAGGAAAAAGCGAAGGCCTGTTTTCTCTCTCCAAGAAGAGGACTTGGCAGATCCTCTCAGCATTCCTCCTCCTCCGATAACTTTTCATCAGGCAGGAATGCCTTTCAGTCGCTGACAGCTCCCAGCGGAACGGTACGAATCTGGACCACACGCCGGCCAGCTAAGCCAGCCCCGTGTTCAGGAAGAGCCCAATCACACTCGAGTGTTGCATATCAAGCCAAAGAGATGAGCGCTTTGAACAGAACCCAAGGCCTGCTTCCTGCAATATTCATCCTGCATACTCTCCCTAATGTGCACAGGCCCCATCAAGAATAGTCAAGCATACCTGCCAGCCTGGGAGCAAAAGTATTAATTTCAAATGGAAATTCCGGGAAACAGGCCTCTCTTCCACCTGTAGGCTAAAAGCTAAGTAAGAGATCATTAATGTGCTGCAGGTGAAGTCAGAAAGGTGGAATCTACATCTTTGAGGCCATAAGGACAATTAAACATTTCCCCCCACATGGCCACCAGGGATTTTACTACAGGAATGGATATCCGGTCTGTTTTATATTAAGATAATTGAGTCACGGTAGAATCACTCGGACTTGGGCAATGAGCTCTTGGGAAAGTGTTAATTTTCTTCAACGTGATTGTCTGGAGCCGACCGCGAGGCAGGCCTGCTCATTTTCCCCATGATTGAAAGAGCCTCATCTTGCTTTAATGTGCCTCTAGCCAAAAGTGCTTCAGTAGAGGTTACCGTGTGAGCCAGGTCTGGTCCGGCTAATAATTAAAGTTGAAACTGATGACACCGGTGTAATTGTGTGTGTGTGTGTGTTGGCTGCAGTAATTGCTCTTACCTGAGGCTTTCAAATGTCCCCTCATTTGCTTTCTCTTTTGTGCGCTGTCCTTTTTTAACTCTCTCACTTTCTCCCTCCCCTCATCAACCTCTCTTTAGGTGATATGAGCCATGATGAATAAGGCCAATGATTAACTGCCTGGTGGAGTAATTCAGTGTATATAACCTGAATAGATCTAATTTGTTAACTGCTCTTCCACTATCGTCCTCATAGTAATTTTATGGAGACGTTTGAGGACCAACAGTCATTGCCTTAATTTTCTCAAAGGGCTTTGCATGAAAATGTGGCCTTGGAAAGGATGTTGCTGAAAATGTCTTATTTTCCTGCGAACTGGAATGCGAAAGGAAGGACTGTTCAAACCTTTACTGAAAAGTACCTTTGTGATAAAGAGTATGTTGCTGAGTTAGTCAGGGATGTGTGAAATGAAAGCTAAGCGGGTACAAAGGCAGGACGAAAGAACAGAGCGTCTCCAACGACATTCAGACAAGTCATAACCGGTCAAATGGTGAATTTGCGAACACGGCATGGTACCTTTCCACTTCAGACGATATCAATTAGGGGGTCAGTGGTTTGCTGAGGATTGAAACTTTTCTAAGCCCTTTCCCCTCTCTCCCCACCCCTGTTAAACAAGCAACATCCTCCCCTCACAGATCTGCCCCCTGAAGAGACCTACCATTCATGTTTACACGGGCACCATTTTGACTGGCCCAGTGTTATTTGTGTGGATAGTGGACTTTATATATTGTAGTCAAGTAAGAACGTTGCTCCTGGATGTGGGAATTCTAGATTACTGATGCTTCTGAACTTGTTTAGTTTTTTGTTATAGCTAGAGGTCTTAGGGTTATAGAATATGAGACCTGTTTTATATAGGCCTAAGCACTTAAAACCATCCTATGCTTGTTTCTCTTCAGCCTTGCCTCTGTTACAGCTTCCTATTTCCACTGTGACTTGAGGGAAGAAACCTGCCACGCAGCAGCAAATCTTTCAGTTTCCCTCCTCACAAAAATGACTCGCAGGTGAAGCCCATTTCCCAGCATATTGGGTTTCCGAGCTGACAAAGAATCTAGGGTTTCTTGTGCGTATCAAAATATGTTTAACAGGGCCGAGGAATTTCCCAATTCCCAACCTTAGGGCAGGCAGTATTCCAAATGGTAGACTTGGGATTCCATAGAGGGCTGTGTGCAGAAAGAACTCTGTCACGGTCTACAGGCTTAGATGCCATAGAGCTGAGGTATTCACTAAAAACTTTACATGTTGAAACCACATGAGCCACATTGCTTCTTATTATTTGATTGGTACTGTGGGGGGTTTCACTCAAGGTTTACATTAACTTTACATTAGGCTCTTCAGGTGCCTCAGTGAATGGGTCAAGCAGACAGGCTTTAATTGGTATGCGGGTAAAATATTTAGTGGTCTGAGATTAAGTTAATTAGCCATAATGTGATGCAGCGTGTGTGAGCGTTCACACACATTCACACACCGAGACCACAGCGAAATTGGCACATATGTCGCATGTTATGTTATATTGCAACATTGCAAAATGATTGTGTCTCATGAATCGTGTTATAGTTTATGATTCATGGTCTCATTCAGGTTTACATTCAGGCCATTATAATACACATTTCTTGTCTTATTTGATCTTGCTGAACTGCGTAAATAGGATTGTACAGGTAGGGGTGAAAGCAAGGTTTATTTTATTGTCCCACGGCCAGACTATCAATGAGCCTCTGTTTTCGTTGGAAACCATGAAATTGACTTTCTTCGTCTCAAGAAGAAATGGTGCGATAGAGGAAGTCATAGCTGGAGTATATTGTCTCTTATTGGGCCTCTGTAGGAAAAACATTGGATTTCTTGGCACTGGCTCAAAAGAAAAGTATTTTGTTAGTCTGTACTATCAGGTTCTTTATGATTCTTGCCTCATGTTATATTTATGCAGTCTGAGGTAGATTAATCGTCAGTGTATGGGAGGACGGAGTTAGTCAAGCCTCTCTGTTCTCCTTCGTTAGACATTTTTGCGAAAACTACTGAGCCTGGTCTTATTTCAGTCAAACTGTAACAAAGGTTTCCCCAGCCAGCTTATGCAGCTCGTTTTTGTTCACATATGGATGTAGTTTAAGGTAGTTTGAGGTGCTTGACTGGACTTTGACATGTTGTTTGTTTGGAGGACTAAAGCAAAGCTTATGCTGAAAATTCTTTATGCCCCCCATGTCAGAACTTGACTGCCTTTTTGGGGGTATAGAATGTCCTTGCTTTGTGGAGAACTGAAGAAGCCTATATGTTTAATGGTTCTCAAAGTACTGAGCATATTTACCCAGCAGTATGTGGTGAGCTGATCCAGTTCCATAGGGCAGCAAGGTCTGCTGGTTTTAATTCTAGCGCAGTCCCAGACAGTTTACTCAATCTTTATGAGGACATAAAGATCAGCTAAATGACTGCTCTCCGCCATTAATTTGATGATGAAGTCCACTGCACCACGAAATGAAAAGGTAACAAATACACCTGGAAACCCCCCCATGTCAACCCAAGTGTGGCACTGCTTTGAAACAGGAAGGAGCAATAGAATCTAGATTACTTTCTGAACTTTCCAAAGGAGCACTTCATTTCAGTGTTCATCATTCAGTTCATTACGAGTGATGAGAGTGTGGAATCAACCAGCGATCAATTGTTCAAAAGGTAGTCATAGAAACACTGTCAACACTGGTCTGTGTAGCTCATCTTAACTGTGTCTTTGTTTTCCAATTAGGACTTTAAAAACATCAATCATTAACCAGAAAGCCCTATTATGAATGCATTATTTATGCTATAATGCATGATGCAAAAAGGAACATGTGGCAAAGTGAGCTGCTAGCAACAAAGCCAGATTAGCAGATTCTGTTTCCTGGATTTTGTGGTAAATGTCAACACACACACACACCAAGCTACAAAGCTGTCCCCCACACTCTGGGAATAGCTCCAGGGCACACTGTCTGGTTTTAGGGAGAGTTTGATTTGTGTTAACTTCCTGCAGTTTCAGCCCCTCCCCTCCCCTCCAGTGTCTCAAAGACTATCAATTAGTTCCTTATTATTATCCCCGGGAGCGCAATAAAAGTTTAAGGTTCTGAAGAGCGCTGAGAGGCAACCCTCCACCCTACTCCCCCTCCTTTCCTCCACGACCACAACCATTTGCTTAGCTTGTGGGTCAGTGTTTGAACTCCCCCTCCATTGCTGTAGACTTGTAGCCTTTTTTAACTAATTTCTCAACCCCAATTACATTCGACAAACAAACCCTCACCAACAAACATCAATTATGAAGACAGCTTGCTCCTGCCGGTTGTTTGTTTAGCATTAGTAGGTGCTAGCGTTAGCCTACAAAATGGCCTCCAACAGGTGCCAACATAGCAGTCCATTGTTGTTGTCATTATCTCTTAAGACATAAAGTGACACACTAAACACCACATAGGACTGATAATAAGAGTAAAATCTTCACGTTTGAACCACTGCATCTCGAATCCAGCCATTCTAGCCCACTCAAGCCAATTGCTCTCACCCAGTCACCTCCAATCCTTTCCTCCCAGCCAGGTCGGCCACCGGGAAAAGCCGTAGCCATCTATCCGTTCAGGGCCAATAAAAGCCACCTCGTAAACGTGTCTGTGGGAGAGAGATGGGAAGGAGGCCAGGCCAGAGTGGTGGCAGTATTGATTTCTGTATGGATCCGTGGCTCGCTGAGTTTACAGATAAACTCACACCTAACTGCACTACTTTGTTATTTAACACAGACACACCCAGGCTTTTTTTCCTTCAGAAAATCATTGACTTTCAGGGTTCACTTTTGTTTTCCGCAATCCTGGGGAGAGGAGACTGATTTATTTTGATAGTACAGTGGTAGCCAATGGTCTTAAGAAATATGAAAGGACAGCATTGCAAGTCAAGTACTTCTGATGTAATGGGCCTCTCTCACCCTCGTAGTTAATTTGAGGTTCTCTTAAGGAAATATTTTTGAGCGGGAGCAGAGCAACAGACCGACAAAGAATGTCTGAGGCACTGTCTGCCCTCTGTCTCTTGCTTTCCACTCCCGTCAGTGATGTAAGCCTTACTTTGTGTGCGAGCCCATGCGTGTGTGAGAGCCAATGTATGTGAGTGTTTTCGCGTGTGTCTGCATACCTTTGAGGAACACTCTTTTCCTCCCGTCTCCCCTGTATTGGGGTGAGTTAATATTGACCGTGTAAGAAGTGAATGCAATGTGTCAACACGGATTAGAGACGGGTCAAGATGGCTCACCCAAGTTACCCTACACTACCCCCACGACCCATAGCCACCCACCCCCACCCTACTGTAACTACCTCCTCTCAGAATAGCGCTAGCTTACAGCTAACTGCACACGCCATAGTGAGAGCCTCTTTGGCTTTCGGACACCGCCAGCCATGGGCTTGACGGTTTAACAGGCTTTTAGCAAAGCAACCTGCAGGCAACAGATTGTCTACTGCAGCGCGTAATCTCTCTCTCTCTCTCTCTCTCTCTCTCTCTCTCTCTCGCTCTCTCCTCTTTCTATATCACTCGCTCTCTCTCTGTCACTCTCCCTCCTTGTCACTCTCACTCGTTTCTGCCTCTCCTCTCTCCTCCCCCTCTCTTCTTCCTCGTCTATTATATTTATTTCCCGATATACACTAATGTTCAAACGTTTGGGGTCACTTAGAAATGTCCTTGTTTTCCATGAAAACATACATGAAATTAGTTTGAATAGGAAATATAGCAAAATGCATAGGAAATGTAGTCATTGACAAGGTTAGAAATACATTATTTTTAATAGAAATAATAATTGTGTCCTTCAAACTTTGCTTTCGTCAAAGAATCCTCCATTTGCAGCAATTACAGCCTTGCAGACCTTTGGCATTCTAGTTGTCAATTTGTTGAGGTAATCTGAAGAGATTTCACCTCATGCTTCCTGAAGAACCTCCCACAAGTCGGATTGGCTTGATGGGCACTTCTTACGTACCATACGGTCAAGCTGCTCCCACAACAGCTCAATAGGGTTGAGATCCGGTGACTGTGCTGGCCACTCCATTATAGACAGAATACCAGCTGACTGCTTCTTCCCTAAATAGTTATTGCATAGTTTGGAGCTGTGCTTTGGGTCATTGTCCTGTTGTAGGAGGAAATTGGCTCCAATCAAGCGCCATCCACAGGGTATGGCATGGCATTGCAAACTGAGTGGCGCAGTGGTCTAAGACTGTGCCACTAGAGATCCTGGTTCGTATCCAGGCTCTGTCGTAGCCGGCCGCGACCGGGAGACCCATGGGGCGGCGCACAATTGGCCCAGTGTCGTCCAGGGTTGGGGATGGAATGGCCGGCAGGGATGTAGCTCAGTTGGTAGAGCACGGCGTTTGCAACGCCAGGGTTGTGGGTTCGATTCCCACGGGGGGCCAGTATGACAATTTAAAAAATGATGTATGCACTCGCTAACTGTAAGTCACTCTGGATGAGAGCGTCTGCTAAATGACTAAAAATGTAAAAAATATGTAAATAGCCTTCCTTCTTCAAGATCCCCTTTACCCTGTACAAATCTCCCACTTTACCACCACCAAAGCACCCCCAGACCATCACATTGCCTCCACCATGCTTGACACATGGCATCAAGCACTCCTCCAGCATCTTTTCATTTGGTCTGCGTCTCACAAATGTTCTTCTTTGTGATCCGAACACCTCAAACTTCGATTCGTCTGTCCATAACACTTTTTTCCAATCTTCCTCTGTCCAGTGTCTGTGTTCTTTTGTCCATCTTTAATCTTTTATTTTTATTGGCCAGTCTGAGATATGGCTTTTTCTTTGCAACTCTGCCTAGAAGGTCAGCATCCCGGTGTCGCCTCTTCACTGTTGACGTTGAGACTGGTGTTTTGCAGGTACTATTTAATGAAGCTGCCAGTTGAGTACCTGTGAAGCGTCTGTTTCTCAAACTGTCCTCTTGCTCAGTTGTGCACCGGGGCCTCCCACTCCTCTTTCTATTCTGGTTAGAGCCAGTTTCTTGGCAATTTCTCGTATGGGATAGCCTTCATTTCTCATAACAAGAATAGACTGACGAATTTCAGAAGAAAGTTATTTGTTTCTGGCCATTTTTATTCTGTAATTGACCCACAATTGCTGATGCTCCAGATACTCAACTAGTCTCAAGAAGGCCAGTTGTATTGCTTCTTTAATCAGCACAACAGTTTTCAGTTGTGCTAACATAATTGCAAAAGGGTTTTCTAATGATCAATTAACCTTTTAAAATGATAAACTTGAATTAGCAAACACAACGTGCCATTGGAACACAGGACTGATGGTTGCTGATAATGAGCCTCTGTACGCCTATGTATATATTCCATTAAAAATCAGCCATTTCCAGCTACAATAGCCATTTACAACATTAACAATGTCTACACTGTATTTCTGATCAATTTGATGTTATTTTAATGGACAAAAAAATTGCTTTTCTTACGAAAACAAGGACATTTCTAAGTGACCCCAAACTTTTGAACGGTAGTGTACATTCTCCATGGAGACCGACTGCATCACCACCAAGCCTCCTGCTGGCCACTAGTTCATTAGGTTCAGACAGACAGTAGGAACTGTAGTTCTGTTCTAATAAAAGCCACAGTGCTGCTAGACCCTTGTTATCGCAGTCTCTCTGTCAGTCAGGCGCTAGGCTAGGTGCTGCTTGTTGCTTGTTAGGGTCTCGGCTAAGGATAAGGCGGCTAAGGCTCTGACTTGCTGTGTGGATTCTCGATGGGCTTTTTCCCAGTCATTCATACCAGTGAAGAGGGATTGTATTTTTTGCAGCCGACAGCTCACACTGTGTTAGTTAGGGTCATACCTGGAAGTGGACAATGACCCCCAGACATAGTCATTAACACTTGTGGGGGGATTTACGAGCACACAGAGCCTGTGTGTGTGTGTGTGTGTGTGTGTGTGTGTGTGTGTGTGTGTGTGTGTGTGTGTGTGTGTGTGTGTGTGTGTGCTTGAAGCATTAACAGATGTCTGTCCGCACTCTAGAGCCATAGTCTTTCTACAGAAAATGGCCTGCTTGGAAGAAACCCGTTATCTCTTGACTTCAAAGAATGCCAGTGCGTAGTAGTCAAAGTATGTGTAGAGTAGGCTTTGTTTGTGAAGAGCAACAAGAGGGGGATTTTATGGAGTCCCACTACACAACTACCACATCTTGAGCATCAGTTGCTATAATAGGCTAATTGCCATTTACACTAGTGGAGTTGATGAGCTGAAAGAGAACCGGTACTCTGTCTGGCCTCTCACTTTTTGTGAAAAGAAAGTAAACAGATGGACAGTATCTGGAAGGAGAAGAGGGTTTTCATACACGAGAGAATGGCCATAGAAAATAATTACTAGTAGCCTAATTCTAGAAATTATATTTCTATGAGGAGGGTGCTCCTTTGTTAGGGGTTCCAGGCTTGAACTCCCAGCTTGTGATAAGGATTCAAATGCAAGTCTTCCTGGAAGGTTAAACATGTCAATAGTGATAAGAGGCAGGAGTTTACTCACAATTTCCGCTCTAGAATTAACATCTGAATTGATTCACTATTATCTTGCTCTTTGTGCCATGCACATTATAGCAATGTCATTGTTTAGTTTCACTTTCTTTAGATTAGCGCTGTATTGAATAATGTGGGTGGGTACACGCGTGTGTGTGCATTCATTTGTGTGCCTGAGCGTGTGTGCTTGTGAGCATGAGTGTGTGGCCTCAATTGCCTCTATCTCATTAGGGCCCTTTCTTGTGGCTTGATTTGTGGGCTCCATCCTTTGGTTCATTCATTGTATTATTACTGATGCATAGTGATGTGTGGGCCCAGCTAGTGAACTGAACTGGGGGGCTGGTGAAACAGAATAGGCAGCGAGGTTAAAATCAAGTTGCTTTGATCAAATTCATCCTTTGATCAACCAGCTCTGGCCTGAATGCCTTTCTCTTGGAAAGTCATTGCTCCTTTGGAGGGGAGGCAGATATTGTTCTGTTTTATCATCCCCTCTCTTTTCACCAATGCTCACCACCGCAAACCTGCCCCTTTGTGACGGCGGAGAGTGTTAGGCTGCTCTTTGAAGAGAGGCAGACAGACCTTCAAACACACTCTTTACCCCCACACCCGAGGCATTTAGGAGCTATGTTCACACTCACTCCCATAGACTCAGTTCGCTGTTTTATACACTCCATTGTACACCTATTGCAGTCAAAGTAAAACAGGCAACCATACATAGACACACACACACACACGTTTTGTTCTTCTATCCTTGTCAGGACCTAAACAAAAATTATATTAAAAATCCTATTTTCCCTAACCCTAACCTTAACCCTAACCCAAACCCTAAACCTAACTTCTAAACCTAACCCCTAACCCTAATTCTAACCCTAACCTTAAAATAGCCTTTGTTCTAATGCGGACGTGGGAAATGTCCACACGAGGGAGAATTTTCTTATTTTACTATCCTTGTGGGGATTTTAGTTCCCCCACAAGGGTAGAAGAACCAACACACACACACAAACACACACACAACAACACAAACCAACTTATCACAGCTTCCTTCCGAAAAAAGTGTAATCCCTTATGTTTTGTCCTCCAACATTCTTTCTTCCCCGGCCTTTTCTGAAAAAGCAATGAGTGTAAAATATAATCCCAACGGGACAAAAAACATTGGTGCACCACCACCACACAAGCACTAGCAACGCAGGGATGATTTATTGTTGGCCATCTTTTGTGGCCCTTTTCTAAAGCAGCATCAGTATGGAGAGGACATCACGTTCGGGCTCAGAGTGAGGTTGAATGGAGGTTGCCATGGGGCCTACCTAGCTATTCCACTTAATGCACACACGCACGAAGGCATGTACACACACACACATGACAATGATGGCAATGTTTTGTCCATTGTGCAGTAATTTCACTGAGTTTATATGAAGTTGTGTGTAAAGGAAATTGAGGATGGATGACAACATTTTGTTGAGTAGCATTCTATAGTCTTGAGGGGGTTGATGCCTTTGCAAGTCACACAAACAGCATTGTTCAATTTCAGCTTTTCTATTGGCCAGTCCGTTAAGCTGTAAGACAAACACACACACTTCTATGGACTTTTACCTTGGCAACGATGGTGGGCGGAGCTAGACGTCTAATTTAATGGTAATCTGTTTACAGAGTGGTGTTATGACTCTGAGACAGTTATATAGTCCAGCGTGGTTTGTTGAGACAAGTGCCCTCTGAGGTACATGGACTACAATGTTCAAGCAAATAACAAAAATTGGCAGAACATACTGTAATGCTGAAACTACTAATGCAAGTATCTTTGGGTCAACTATGGCTTTGAGTCAAGTGAGAAGAACATTGGTGTTCACTTTTCAATGCAACTCAGTGCTTACATTTCTGTTGTTCTCCCTTTCAGACAGCGGACGCGGCCAAGTCGTCATCCGAAGTGGATGAACTTTTCATTGACGACATAGGGTCCGGGGGTTACTACCCTGAAGATGACGACGACTTTAACTCAGGGTCAGGATCAGGTAAGAGTCAGGTCACAGTGGCCTTCAACTGGGTCAACATAAACAGGCAGGCAGGCTGGCACTCACGCACACACACAAAATATAATTTCTGTATACTGTGTCTTTAAAGGATTCATTGGCTTTTCACCCAGAGTTGACATGTCTGTAGAACTGAGGTCTTACTTAGGTATTGAAGCCCCTTTTACAAAACTTTTAACAACAGACAGATGGCCAAAACAAAGCAGGCTGTATGAAAGAGCTTTGATAACTGTAGCGAACACTGTTCCCAGTGAAAAGAAACCAGACTCACTTTACCTTCACCTGTTCCCATTCTAGAATATCAGGAGGTGGCCTTGTCTGTTGTGATTGAATTATGAATGCGAATGTACGGTAGTTATAAAAAGTTATTATGAAAAGCCTGATTTCACTTAGATACAGACTCAAACATAGACAGACATTCAACTGAAAGTAATTGAGTGCTGGTGAAGTAGTACAACAGTGCTATCTCCTCATCTTGCTCTGCAGGCATTGCTGAGGAGGTGATCGAGGAGGCGGTGACTGTGAGCACGCTGTACATTGCGCCCAAAGCAGAACCCACCCAGGACTCCACCAAAGACTTCACTCCCAGAGTGGAGACAGACATGCCCAGAGAAGACCTGCCTAGGGAAACGCCCAGGAAGCCAGTCAGAACAGAGGTGAGTGAACATGACAACCATTTAGACTGGCCCACTAAGCTAAAGATGGGCATTTGCCCGAACTGCCCTAGAACCAGTCCTTTTTTGCCACATATGGTAGATATTGTAAGATTGGAAATTGCCTACTATTTTCTATAGGGGCCTTTCCACACCCAAAATAACAGTTGAACATGCATTGACCCCGATGCTGGAATTCTATACATAAAAAGTAGTCATTGGTAATAGAGCCCTAATAGCACACTAATATTAAAGCATTTTGCTAGATAGTGATCTATGATCTTTGGTCTGCCCACAGATGAAGAGTATAAACCATCAGCCAGAAATCTTAACTCGTTAACATAGCATGTCATCAAATCCCTCTAATGCAGTGATGATAATACCCTCCAAGAGGTTCCTCTGGGGATAAGGATCAAGCAGTCATCTAGGCTCCTGATGTTGCTGTGGTTTGTTGTACATTATGCTGGATTACTGAATCAACAGTCATAATCTCCCATTTTGGAACACTACAGCATCAGCTCTTGGACCCCCCTTTGGTGTGTTGGGTGATGGCCTAGATTATTTCTTAGTTTAGGGGCAGTCACTGGCCTTTCAGCAGAGTCAAAGGACACTGGCCTGGTTCCGTTGTGGTCCCTTTCTCCTTCCTCTAATCCCTTACCATTCAATATGTACACATGAAGACACCAGGGAGGTGAAAGCAATACAGTAAAGACTCCACCAAACCCTCCAATAGTATTAGTGTGGCTTCTGCCATGTTGCTTTCTCCTATCCAGTCTTTTCAGATCTGTGAACACGGAAGGTGTAGGGCAGGGGTCTGCAACAGGTGGCCCTCGGGCCAAATCCGTCCTGCGAGTGATTTTACTTGGCCCTGGTTTCGGGGCTAGAGACCCAAATGGAACCAGGCATCTATGTTAGTACATAAACCATATCCCTCCATCTCTAACTTCCATTCTCCTGGCCTTTATGTTTGTAAAAAACCTGTATCCCACCATCGCTACTCTTCCATTCTCTCCTCCCAGCCCCCAGTACCCGTCACAGAGGACGTGCGCAAGAACCAGATCACCAGCACCACCAGCACCCCCAGCTCCCCCCTGGAGCCCATCGATGTTCGCTCGGAAAACCTCTTCCAGAGAACAGAGGTGCTGGCAGGTATGTACAGCAGCACAGGGGTTCACCATTTTCATACTCGACACAGGCTACAGTGTGCAGTCTTTGCACCTGTGTCTACACATCTAAATGCTGATTATGGGTTGTGAGCTGTCACATTTTTTTGATGATTATCAGGTAATTACACTGCCATTTTATTTCTGAATTCTTGATTACAATGTTGATTATGAAGTAGGTCAGATGCTGGGTCTGGAGCGATGCTAAAATGTGTCTGCTGCCAAGATTGATGACAAGATAATCCGCGTTTGGATGTCTGCCGTGTTTTGTTGGTTGCATCTTTGCTGCATCTTTAGCATCTTTAGCTTATGCAGCAACTTCATATATGCTCTGCCATATAACACCTAATAATCGGTAATATAATTGTTATAACATTGCTGTTATACACTGAGTGTAAAAAACATTAGGAACACCTTCCTAATATTGAGTTGCTCCCCCATTTTGCCCTCAGAACAGCCTCAATTTGTTGGGGCATGGACTCTACAAGGTGTCGAAAGCGTTCCACAGGGATGCTGGCCAATGTTGACTCCAATGCTTCCCACAGTTGTGTCAAGTGGACTGGATGTCCTTTGGGTGGTGGACCATTCTTGATACACACGGTAAACTGTTGAGCTTGAAAAACCCAGCAGCGTTGCAGTTCTTGACACACTCAAACAGGTGCGCCTGGCACCTACTACCATACCCCGTTCAAAGGCACTTAAAACTTTTGTCTTGCCATTTCACCCTCTGAATGGCACACATACACAATCCATGTCTCAATTGTCTCTTTAACCTGTCTCCTACCCTTCATCTGCACTGATTTGGAGTGGATTTAACAGGTGACATCAATAGTGGATCATAGCTTTCACCTGGTCGGTATGTCATGGAAAGAGCAGTTTTGTACACTCAGTGTACATTGTATTTATTTCCTGAACAGATCCAAATTCCTTAATCATGCTGTTAGTAGGTCAGTGTAGTAATGGTGCTGTAACTATAATCCAAGGGACATTTTCTCCCCATGTCTCTCATGCTCTCTACAGCTTCTGAAAATAATATATAAAATACATTTCTACCCCTCAGTGGGACCTTCCAGAGTTCATAGCACAGTTTGCTCCAATTTAGTGTTAATTCACTTCTAATGAAATCCAAACTAGGAAAATGAACTCACTGGAAATGGCACTCTGATGCTGTTTTCCTTTCAGTGTCGGAGATAAACATGTAGAGTGTTACAAATGGATTGGCACTTCAGTTCCCCTTTGTTCTGACATCCATCTGATAGTTACTGGGAAAAGTGACATGGATGAGGATAAATAGGGATATCAATACAGTCGTGGTGGAAATATATCCCACAAACATCCATCCAGTTTGCCACCTTTGCTCATTTGGATTTTGTTGTTTATTCCAAAGTTTGCAATGTAGAAAACTTACATCCAACCTTGAATATTTGTCTAACTATTGTATTTCAAAATTGCTCAAATTACCTGTCATGTAGAGACGTGAGGCCCTGACTTTTCAAACTGTCTGCTAGCTACACTACTTTTATCTCTGTTTTCAATTATTGTCATGTTGGCCACATCCACTGAAACCCTGGCCTTCACAAGGCTGTGTATACTCTGGATTAGAGTAATGTAAAACCCAGAGATCAGGAGGCCCAGGCCCACTGTGTGGAAACAGATCTGGCTAGCTAACCTCCTCCTGTCCTCTATACCGCTACCTTTCCTCTTTCTGTCCCCTATGGCTCCCACAAACTCCAATTGTCTGTAATCTAATTTACATTTATCCGCTCCACACCGAGGCGCCACACGGTTTCTGGCTGGAAGCGTGCCAGGTTTCTTTTTACCCATGGGGCCGAGGCACCAGTTTAACATGTGGAAATAAAACTGGAGCAGAGGGGAGATTGTTTCGCCACAAGGCTATAAAGAAATCTCATACAAGTATAATTGGAAGAATTATTAAATCCTATTTAAATAGTTAACACGCGGGAAACAAGGGCATGTCCTGGGAGTAATGTTGAGTAGCTTGATAGGGGGATTGCGTAAGAAAGGGTACAGTGCATTCAAAGTTCCCTCTCTAAATGCAATAAGCTTTAATGTCCTCTGAATAGCCTTTGACCTCTAACCTCTGACCTCTTCCTCTCTGTCCACAGCTGTCATTGCGGGTGGAGTTATTGGCTTCCTCTTCGCGATCTTCCTCATCCTCCTCTTGGTTTACCGCATGAGGAAGAAGGATGAGGGCAGCTACGACCTGGGAGAGAGGAAACCCTCCGGGGCAGCCTATCAGAAGGCCCCAACCAAGGAGTTTTATGCATAAAGCCCCGCCCCCTCGTGAGAAGATTGACAAATCAGAGTGACAGTTTATAGCAGTCCATGACAACGACAAAACCTGTTCAAATATACTGTAACAACAACAAAAAAAGAAAAAAGTTGATTGAGGAAAAATTACATAAAGGAAAGCTTTTGCATAGAGTATTGTAATTTAGACATTTTCTTCTTTTTTTTATGAAAAGCCAAGCATGGCTTATTTTATGGCAAATCTCAGTGTATTTAAACATTTTGTGTATTATTTGAAAAGGCAAAAAAATAGAAAAACATTTTTAAAAATCTGTAAAGGTGAGAAAAAACTATTGCATCTGTCTTCTGTCAAAGGAGCTGTTTTTAGTCGCTGACTACTTTTTAACTGTAGCATTATGTATTTGTAAAGAAATGTTTTAAAAGTGGAAATAATTGAATATAATTATTCTGTATCAATCCTATAAAAATATATTGTCCTAGCATGTCTGACGTTGATCTTTAAAAGGTGTATTTCATTCATTTATATTTTTTTCTCAGTTGTAAAAAAAAACTAAATGCCTTTGTAGTTTTCATGAAGCTTTTTCATCTTCATATTAATGCTGAAAACTGTCAATGTAAATGTTCTCCCTTCAGGTTACAATGTCAATCAATCTAGTGGAACTTGAGCGTTTCATTTCTTTTTTGTTTGTCTTGTTTGTTTTCTTTCAATGTTTCTTTTGGTCAAAATCATTTCTTATACAGCATACATGTTAAAACACAGTAATCGGTCTTAAAAAGCTAAGATGATTCAGGGGCTCAAGAAAAACACATAATACCTACTTTACAGTATGTCTTGTGGATGATTTTATTTTATTTAATTGCATACAACTTTTCATATTGCACATTCACTGCATTGTTTCTCTGCTGGTCTCGTTCAGCTCTGAGTGTTTACTATGTTTGGGGTTAAATTTGGCTCTGGGGCATTGGCCCCCTGCCACGCCCAGTGTCTCCCCCTAGTTTACTCTGCCTGTCCCACCTGCCCCTGCTCCTCTCATCCTCAGCACTCTCTCCATCTCCTCCATGTAATCAGATTGGACCAGCGCCAGTCGAACTTTCGGCCGCCCCCCCCTTTTTCTCACTCCACTGTGTTGCCAGTGTTTTTGTCTCCCCGTGTCGATGGTTTAGCCCGGAGATCCTCTCTGACAGCCTTTTCTGTGCTACTGGACACGCACCAGCTGCCCATTGAAAATAGTCGGCTCTGTGCGAACCACGGTGATTCAGATCCAGTCATTAGAGGGAAATGGAACTTTGGATCCTTTATCTAAGGTTTCAAGTGTTGTGGTCAGTCACAGCATTTTGACTTGAGCTAAGGCCAATACATAACGTAAGTGCTGGCCCGCAGTTTGCTGATTACACCTTCCTCCGTTTAGTGGTGAGGAGCTCTCCTTTGAGCGATTCTCAGAGAGTGTGAGGTTGGTTACCAGGAACAAGACATAGAGAAATACACCATGGGATTGACCTGTTGTTGCCATCCTCTCTCATTGAAACGGTCACCTCTGCATGAAAGGTACAACAGGTTGTGAAGTTGCCTTTGAGATGTACATTAATGTGAAGTAGACGTTGTCATCTGATCTCCAACCACCCACGAGGCCATCATCCTCCCTGCATCCCCTCCTCCTCCTTCTCTCCCTCATTTCCTCCTCCTTCCTCCCCTTTCTGCTATACCCTCCAGCTTCTGCCTGCAACCTCTCTCTCTCGCTCATCCTCTCAGCTTATCATAGAAAAGATAGGTACTAAACTGCATACGCAAAACCCAAAGACTCACAGTATTCTCACCATTGCTTAAACATACTCCCATTATGGCCACATTTCTCTCTCATTTTCTTTTCTTAGTTTTTTTAGCTTTTTATTTCTATTAGAGACTTGACCATTGAGTCCAATTGCTTATTAGTATACAAAAAGATATATATTATATATATAAATGCATATTCACAAAAGTTTTAAACCTTCAAAGTGCCTACCATTTGGAAATGTACTTGCTCTCTCGGAGAGCGTAAGGAGGTGCGTACGTTACACCAGGAGGATGATGATAATGACTGGCATTCTGTGAGCACAGATGACTGTAATGGTCACTTTTTTTTAGTCTTACAAAAGCAGACAGTATTGTACCTATACGTTGAAACAACACTACTGAATAAACATTGTGGCCTAATATCGATCTCGTGTGGGCTTTATTGATCCCAGTGTCTTTTCTCTTCACTGTTTCTTCTCCCTCAGGCCACAACCAATGACCGAGGAATACTGTATACTGGTCTCCCAAGACACCATTTTACAGATGCTGATATCTCGGTAATGATTAACATTAACTATATAGCATAAAAGCATACATTACTTATCTATTAGCATATAATGTATATCACCACCCGATAACCATTAAATAATGTTTGGGCTTTGATTTGGGATTATCATTGTGATGACTAATCTTTATGAGCGATGGATGAAGCATTATCATTTTACTGACCTAATCTGAATGGGTTCTGAATTGAGATTAGTACAATGGGGATGTAAAGTGCTAACTGGGAGATTATCCTGCCTCTGGTTTCCATATCTGTCACTAGTGCCATAGTGTTCCTGAGGCGTCCGGATCTGTTACAGATGGTGAGATTAAGAGCATGTGAAATCTTGGCTAGAGCACTAGCACACTACAACTAGCATGTGATCAAGGTCAGTTCATTCAGAATGGGGTTATTAAGGCTTTAGTTGAATAATGGTCGTGAAGACCTCAATGTTTCAAAGTGTTGAAATGGAAGAAACCATATTTTGGTCTTCTCTTTGAAGAAGTGGGAGGAAAGGAGGATGGGGATGTGTGTGTGCATTAGTGGGTAGCGTGGGCATGTTTGTGTGTGTCTTTTCTCGCTTCATCAATGGGTCAATAGACCCTAGCTATCACTACATTTTTACATTTTACATTTTAGTCATTGTGAGGGAAAAAAGTATTTGATCCCCTGCTGATTTTGTACGTTTTCCCACTGACAAAGAAATGATCAGTCTATAATTTTAATGGTAGGTTTATTTGAACAGTGAGACAGAATAACAACAAAAAATGGATGTGCATTTTAAATGAGGGAAATAAGTATTTGACCCCCTCTCAATCAGAAAGATTTCTGGCTCCCAGGTGTCTTTTATACAGGTAACGAGCTGAGATTAGGAGCACACCCTGCACACCCTTAAAGGGAGTGCTCCTAATCTCAGCTTGTTACCTGTATAAAATACACCTGTCCACACACTCAATCAAACAGACTCCAACCTCTCCACAATGGCCAAGACCAGAGAGCTGTGTAAGGACATCAGGGATAAAATTGTAGACCTGCACAAGGCTGGGATGGGCTACAGGACAATAGGCAAGCAGCTTGGTGAGAAGGCAACAACTGTTGGCGCAATTATTAGAAAATGGAAGAAGTTCAAGATGACGGTCAATCACCCTCGGTCTGGGGCTCCATGCAAGATCTCACCTCGTGGGGCATCAATGATCATGAGGAAGGTGAGGGATCAGCCCAGAACTACACGGCAGGACCTGGTCAATGACCTGAAGAGAGCTGGGACCACAGTCTCAAAGAAAACCATTAGTAACACACTACGCCGTCATGGATTAAAATCCTGCAGCGCACACAGGGTCCCTCTGCTCAAGCCAGCGCATGTCCAGGCCCTTCTGAAGTTTGCCAATGACCATCTGGATGATCCAGAGGAGGAATGGGAGAAGGTTGCTGCTGCAGTGTGTGCAAACCTGGTCAAGACCTACAGGAAACGTATGATCTCTGTAATTGCAAACAAAGGTTTCTGTACCAAATATTAAGTTCTGCTTTTCTGATGTATCAAATACTTATGTCATGCAATAAAATGCAAATTAATTACTTAAAAATCATACAATGTGATTTTCTGGATTTTTGTTTTAGATTCCGTCTCTCACAGTTGAAGTGTACCTATGATAAAAATTACATCCCAAAGAGAGGCTTCTCAATAGAATAAAGCATAGTGCCAATAGGATAAAGCAGAGCCAATAAGAGAATATCTCTCCAACAACGCTAGCTCAACAACACAGTGCTGCTGATCCATCCATTCCCTACACATCCATCCAGTTTCCCCACTTCTGTTTGTCTGCCTTTGTGTCTTGAGTGCGACCACAATTTATAACCCCCTGAATAGTTGACTCTGTTGATGTTTGTGATGGGGTTAGGGTCAGTGTGTGTCTATGTCAGAGTGTAGAACAGAAATTCATTACCCTTTCAATAGGACAGAGAGTAGGGAAAGGGGTTTGGGTAGATGTTTTTAGGGGACAAAAACCACTACGTCTCTCTCTCCCTCTCTCTCATGCTCTGAGACAGAACTAATTCAATAAAGAGGCCGGCCATCAACTGTTAGTGAGCGCCAAACCATGCAGAAACTTCTAGGAAATGGCGTCCAAAGTAAACACGCTGTCAAGCCTCATAAAGACTCATGGCTGGAGGCTAAGCCAGGGCCGGCGTGGACATGTAGCACCTCAGTGACAAACACAGCCGACCGACACTCCACTGGGCCACTGCAATGCACTGTAGTACTATATGGCCATCTGTATGGCCACAAACTGGGTCAGACATGACAGGATGGGATGTGTCTATACCAAACACCACAGGAACCTTACTGGACAACACCTAACATGGATAGAATGGATGGGTAGATTACATTACTAGGCGTCAGTGGACAGAGTTCAGTTCTAAGCTGTTCTGTGCCAAGTTCCAAGGTAGCTAAATGACTGCATTACTGGACTGATACTTCACCCGAAAAGACCAGACAGTTCTAATACCAAAGTCAGCTGAAAATGGTGTAATAAAGTGTGTGACTGCACCACAGCCGCCCTATGAAGCACACTAAGCAAACTAAGGCCCCTACAATATATGTACCAAATAGTACTTCTTCTGGCATTAACTCCCAACAATCCCGCCTCAGGTACACCTTCAAACTCTCCGCTTCAAGCCACAACAACACCCTACAGGTCAGGTCACACGTTTATAACACTCTCGCCCATACACGCTGTTTACCCACCCTTTTTTTTGTGCGAGCGTTTACCCAACTGTTGCGCAAAAATGTATTGAAAGTATAGGGAGCGTTACTTTAGGCTACTCACCACGAACGGGGATCATCGTTTACCTACCTTTTTGTTTTTGTTACTACATCACTACATCCTTCCTGTTGATTGTACCAACAAGACACAATAAATGTATGGATAAGGTGAATGATGTATTCTAAGGTTGCGCAATGATTTCTATAACACATACAGTACCAGTCAAAAGTTTGGACACACCTACTCATTGAAGGGTTTTTCTTTATTTTTACTATTTTCTACATTGTAGAATAATAGTGAAGACATCAACACTATGAAATTACACATATGGAATAATGTAGTAACCAAGAAAGTGTTCAACAAATCAAAAAAATATTTTATATTTTAGATTCTTCAAATAGCCACCCTTTGCCTTGATGACAGCTTTGCACACTCTTGGCATTCTCTCAACCAGCTTCACCTGGAATGCTTTTCTAACAGTCTTGAAGGAGTTCCCACAAATTCTGAGCACTTGTTGGCTAATTTTCCTTCACTCTTCTGTCCGACTCATCCCAAACCATCTCAATTGGGTTGAGGTTGGGGGATTGTCGAGGCCAGGTCATCTGATGCAGCACTCCAACACTCTCCTTCTTGGTAAAATAGCCCTTACACAGCCTGGAGGTGTGTTGGGTCATTGTCCTGTTGAAAAACAAATGATAGTCCCACTAAGCCCAAACCAGATGGGATGGCGTATCGCTGCAGAATGCTGTGGTGGCCATGCTGGTTAAGTGTGCCTTGAATTCTAAATAAATCACAGACAGTGTCACCAGCAAAGCACCCCCATACCATAACACCTCCTCCTCCATGCTTTACGGTGGGAACTACACATGCGGAGATCATCCGTTCACCCACACCGCGTCTCACAAAGACACGGCAGTTGGAACCAAAAATCTCCAATTTGGACTCCAGACCAAAGGACAAATTTCCACCGGTCTAATGTCCATTGCTCGTGTTTCTTGGCCCAAGCAGGTCTCTTCTTCTTATTGGTGTCTTTTAGTAGTGGTTTCTTTGCAGCAATTCGACCATGAAGGCCTGATTCACACAGTCCCCTCTGAACAGTTGATGTTAAGCATCACCTGTTAATTGAAATGCATTCCAGGTGACTACCTCATGAAGCTGGTTTAGAGAATGCCAAGAGTGTGCAAAGCTGTCATCAAGGCAAAGGGTTGCTATTTGAAGAATCTCAAATATAAAATATATTTTGATTTGTTTAACACTTTTTTGGTTACTAAATGATTCCATATGTGTTATTTCATAGTTTTGATGTCTTCACTATTATTCTACAATGTAAAAAAAAAACTTGAATGAGTAGGTGTGTCCAAACTTCTGACTGGTAGTGTATATCACACACTGTCTTTCTCCAGGCAGACCTTCATCATCATTTGAACAGTTAGCTACTTGAAGCTATGTTTAGTGTCAGAATCCTGTGAATAACACAGTTGGAGTTCTCTGAAATCTTTAATGGCTTTCGTATTCAGATTTACCTACTGTAATGACAAGATTTTGCTTACAGATTTTGCTTGACACACAAGGTTTTTGAATATTTCTGATGCTCAGAAGAGGATGGTGTAAATGGTTCACGTACCTGGCTTTAACTCCTTTACTCATTGTACCATCTAAACCGCTGTGAAATATATTTTCCATCTTTTCAATAACCAACTTAAGCACGGGAAGCATAGAAATAGCGCACATAGAACAAATATACCACTTCTTAGACGTACTGTACTTTCAATGATAATGACAGATCTATAACTCACATTTCTATGTGAATTTGGTCAGGTCACCCAAAAAGTGACATATTGCAGCTTTAAATGTTCTCTCAGCTTGAGCAAAGCGATAAATCTGGCAATCCAATTTGGTTCAATTGTCAAACAAAATGGTTAAAGAAACTACTTTAGTCTTGTAAAAATAACAGAATTAGAACCTTACTCATAAAACTGCTGTGAGATGGAAATGAATAATAACCCTTGCTCACACACACAACAAACTCAATTTCGAGAAATGACAAGCTCCTCAATTTGCTACTTAATCACTCCAGCTCTTGATGAAACACTGACTGATAATGAATGCCAATGTGCCACCTTGGTTCCCCCTGATAGGATTTCGAAATCATCACCCCCCCCCCCCCCCCAATACGTTCTGCAGCATTCTCATCTTCCCGCTACCAAGAAACATGATAGCGCGCTTCATTTTAATACTACTAGCTCATTGGAGGCCTATTTTGGAAAGTGAAAGTTTTGTTTTGATTAAGGCCTTGATGATGGGACCGTTTATAATCATTATATTCTAATTAAGTCGGAGGCTCGGGAGAGAGAGAGAGAGAGTCATGGATTTGAGCTTAGAGCCCATGGGAATTTGTTCAATAAGTCACACTTGAAAGTTGGTAATTTTGTAATCAGGGTTTAGTAAAGTTACAGGCCTCTAGTTCTGGTATCTGAAGCGGTGTTGGAACTATACTATGCTATACTATACTATACTATACTATACCATAGAGCAGTGTTCTTCAATTCTGGTCTTGGGGAACTACAGCTACTGGTATCATAGACTAGACGTAACATAGCAAATGTAAATCCGAAACACTCAAATTAGTATGATATGTTATGTTTGATATGGCTCAGTGGAGGAAGGGGAGGACCATTAAAAAAGTTATCCTTTTTAGATTAAACTATACTAAATATATTCAAATGTCACCAAATAATTGATTAAAACACACTGTTTTGCAATGAAGGTCTACAGTAGCCTCAACAACACTCTGTAGGGTAGCACCATCGTATAGCCGGAAGACAGCTAGTTGCCGTTCTCCTCTGGGTACATTGACTTCAATACAAAACCTAGGAGGCTCTTGGTTTTCACCCCCTTCCATAGACTTACACAGTAATTATGGCAACTTCCGGAGGACGTCCTCCAACCTATCAAAGCTCTTGCAGCATGAACTGACATGTTGTCCACCCAGTCAAAGAATCAGAGAATGAATCTAGAACTGAAAGCATATGCTACAGCTAGCTAGCACTCAAAGAGAAAGAAAGACAATAATTAAGGAGAAGCAAAAGAGAGATAGAGAGAGAGCTAGCTATATATTGGTGTATTTTATTTAACTTTAACTTTAACTTACTTAGCTTGGGAAAGCAGCTAGCTAGTTTAGCCTACTCAAACACCTGGTTCAAACAGAGAGGGATGCTATGTTAGCTAGCTGGCTATGGCTATCCAACACTGGAACTCTTCCAAGTCAATGCAAGCTTTTGGTTTTATTAATTTATTGATGGGTATGGTGAAAATTAGAGTATCATGTAGTAGCCTAAACCTATCAATGTTACATTGAGCTGGGTGAATGGAATATGAATGATAGTCATCCAATATGCTGTAATAGAAATAAGGCAATGCTCATTAAAAAAATATGACCCGTTTCAAGAAGCTAAGCATATGTCGCACTCACAGGAGAGGCATTTGAAAGTTTTTTTATTTGACCAAAATGTGTTTTTTGGCAGAAATGCCTTCTGGAACATGTGAACTGTCATGTGCCTTAATAACAAACGTGTATGCCATCTTTAAATACAAATACAATTGTTAAATTACGAGCCTAGTTGGTTTAGCCACGGAAAAAGACAGGAACCTTCCCGCTAGCAATGATTGGCTGAGATAATGGCTGGGCTGGACATGCCGAGAGATTAGTTCAGATTGGTCTGCCATGTAGCACGATTCTGTCTATAACATGAGCTCCTTAGTGTAGATAATCCTTGCTACCGCTGCTTTTTTGAAAGATATAACGTTAGCCATGGAGAACTGCAAAAGTGTTGCTACTGCTCTCAACAACATTGCTGCCCAGAATTTAGCAGGCGCTATCGACAAAGATAATTGGAAAAAGTTGTGATGGTCTACTTTCTGCACACGGTCAGTGTGAACAGGAGTAGCTTGACACAACAACGGGCCAAACAAGCTGTAGCTAGCTACAAACCAGACTGAAAAGACACGCTGCCATGAAGCATTCATCCATGTATGTGGGTAAGAGTCTATCCAGGCTCTGTCGTAGCCGGCCGCGACCGGGAGACCCATGGGGCGGCGCACAATTGGCCCAGCGTCGTCCAGGGTAGGGGAGGGAATGGCCGGCAGGGATGTAGCTCAGTTGGTAGAGCATGGCGTTTGCAACGCCAGGGTTGTGGGTTCGATTCCCACGGGGGGTATGAAAAAAATAAATATATGTATACACTCACTAACTGTAAGTCGCTCTGGATAAGAGCGTCTGCTAAATGACTAAAATGTAAATGTAAAATGTAGCTACATTTTCAGATATTATACATTTCTAATTGTGTCAGAAAGTAATTTTCATTGCAAGTTAAAGCGTACTGTTCACTAGCTAACGAACGTTAGCTTGCTGGATCGCTAGCTAACAATACGTGTTTGATCTGTGTAGTAATATTACTAGTATCTCAGAAAGCCATTTGCATTGCAAGTTATAGCCTAATATTAGCTAGCTAGCTAACATTGAACCTAGTTGGTTAGCTTTAGCTACCTGCAGATTCATACTCCAGCATTTCACGCATGGTGGCTATCTATGACAATCCGTTTTTACTGTAGCTATGGGTTGGGATTATGGTTAATTGTTTAGCTAGCTAGCTAGCTACATGTCTAAACAAATGATGATTACAATGATTACATGGCCCATCAAGTTAGCCAGGTGTGTCTGGGGGTGATTACAGCCATCTATTGTATTTCATGAACATGTGTACATGTCTAGACAATTGTGACCCATTCACTTAACTAGATGTGGCTGGGGGGTGATTATAGCATTTCTTTCACATGACCCATCAATTTAGACAAGTGTCTGGGAAAGTGTCATCTAATAATCCTAAAATATTTATACAATATTTTTATCTGGACACTTTCAAAGTCAGATTAGGATATAGGCCAAGGAGTAGATAAAGTGTGTTTTTACCTGGAGTTTTTTAGGCTACTACTTAAACCACTTTTAGTCTTGAAATTGTTGGTTGTTTACTACCTTACTCACTCTGTTAGCACATGGCCTCACATGTGAATCCTTAAAGAGATGGGTGGGGCTAAGGCTTAAGAGGGTGTGAACAATGCTGAATAAGTGTACACATAGAAGAGCTTTCCAGGGTCATTTTCTCAAAAGTGAGGTTACAAGTTAATCAAGTTTCAATGCAGAAGTATGAAAAATGTATGCACTCACTAACTGTAAGTCGCTCTGGATAAGAGCGTCTGCTAAAATGACTAAAATAAAATAAAAAATAAAAAATCTTTCCCATTGTTCGTCAACTGCAGTGTGTGATATACCATTTTGTAGCTCTTAGTCTCTTTTTTTATCCAATGTCAAAACACCATTTAAAATGTTGCTACATAAGACCGAATCGAGGCGGTTAGTCACAAATGATAGTCCTCCCTCATCTTAAACGTTTAATCGTTGCTGCGTTATGAAAGGTAAGCTTGGCTTCTTATATGGTGTTGAGTTAAGCTTAAACCATGTATTTAGATTGTAGGTAGGTATTGTAGTTTGGTATTATAGGTAGCTTACTCAGGTAGTTATTGAAGGTTATTGTAGGTAATTATTGTAGGTAAGGACTGTATTCGGCGGACTCCGGCGAAGCACGAGGCTAGCCTACCCACTACTTGGACCAACAAAGCTAGCTAGCTAGCGGGTAGCTACTGGTAACTTTTTGCAACTGTGGTTAATTGTTTCCAATGTTATTTCATGCTTAAGAGTACCTGTGATTGAGCCAGCTAGCTGCTACCATTCAGCTGTTTTTCTAACCTCATCCGAGGCATTAACGTTAGGTGGTTGGTAGCTGCTGTACTTAATTACAGCTACTGATAACAGTCTGCTGTAGTTTACAACAATTCTAATTTCTAAAGTGGAAGTTGGGAGAGTTTTACTCGGGTGGTTCAGTGAAACAATTATAGTTTCTGAGGTGGAAGTTGGGAGAGTTATATATATATATATATATTTTTTTTTTTTTGGTGAGGGAGGCCTGCTCTCTCCTTTCCCTGATGTTTAGTTCATTTCATCCCGATCTCCTCTGCATTATTGTAGCCATCTGCTGCAGCCTGTCAACTATGCCTCTGCCTATCCCTGTTCTCTCCTCTCCGCACAGGCTACACAAACGCCTCACACCGCGTGGCTGCTGCCTCTCTAACCTGGTGGTCCCTGCACGCACCACACACCTGGAGTTCCAGGTCTCAGGCAGCCTCTGGAACTGCCGTTCTGCCGCCAACAAGGCTGACTTCATCCCAGCCTATGCTACCCTCCAGTCCCTCGACTTCCTGGCACTGACGGAAACATGGATTACCACTGAAAACACTGCTACTCCTACTGCTCTCTCCTCGTCTGACCATGTGTTCTCGCATACCCCGAGAGCATCTGGTCAGAGGGGTGGTGGCACAGGAATCCTCATCTCTCCCAAGTGGTCATTCTCAATTTTTCCCCTAACCCATCTGTCTATCTCCTCATTTGAATTCCACGCTGTCACAGTCACTAGCCCACTTAAGCTTAATATCCTTGTCATCTATCGCCCTCCAGGTTCCCTTGGAGAGTTCATCAATGAGCTTGACGCCTTGATAAGTTCCTTTCCTGAGGATGGCTCACCCTTCACAGTTTTGGGGGATTTCAACCTCCCCACGTCTACATTTGACTCATTTCTCTCTGCCTCCTTCTTTCCACTCCTCTCCTCTTTTGACCTCACCCTCTCACCATCCCCCCCCACTCACAAGGCAGGCAATACGCTTGACTTCATCTTTACTAGATGTTGCTCTTCTACTAATCTCACTGCAACTCCCCTCCATGTCTCCGACCACTACTTTGTATCCTTTTCTCTCTCGCTCTCCTCCAACACTACTCACTCTGCCCCTACACAGATGGTAACGCGCCGCCGCAACCTTCGCTCTCTCTCTCCCACTACTCTCTCCTCTTCCATCCTATCATCTCTTCCCTCTGCTCAATCCTTCTCCCTCCAATCTCCTGATTCTGCCTCCTCAACCCTCCTCTCCTCCCTTTCTGCATCCTTTGACTCCCTGTGTCCCCTATCCTCCCGGCCGGCTCGGTCCTCCCCTCCAGCTCTGTGGCTTGATGACTCATTGCGAGCTCACAGAACAGAGCTCCGGGCAGCTGAGCGGAAATGGAAGAAAACTAAACTCCCTGCCGACCTGGCATCTTTTCACTCCCTCCTCTCTACATTTTCTTCATCTGTTTCTGCTGCTAAGGCCACTTTCTACCACTCTAAATTCCAAGCATCTGCCTCTAACCCTAGGAAGCTCTTTGCCACATTCTCCTCACTGCTGAATCCCCCCCCCCCCCCCCCCTCCTCCCTCTCTGTGGATGACTTTGTCAACCACTTTGAAAAGAAGGTTGACGACATCCGATCCTCGTTTGTTAAGTCTAATGACACTGCTGGTCCTGCTCACACTGCCCTACCCTATGCTTTGACTTCTTTCTCCCCTCTCTCTCCAGATAAAATCTTGCGACTAGTGACTGCAGGCCGCCCAACAACCTGCCCGCTTGACCCCATCCCCTCCTCTCTTCTCCAGACCATCTCCGGTGACCTTCTCCCCTACCTCACCTCGCTGATCAACTCATCCTTGACCGCTGGCCATGTCCCTTCCGTCTTCAAGAGAGCGAGAGTTGCACCCCTTCTCAAAAAACCAACACTCGATCCCACTGATGTCAACAACTACAGACCAGTATCCCTTCTTTCTTTTCTTTCCAAAACTCTTGAGCGTGCCGTCTTTAGCCAACTCTCTTGCTATCTCTCTCAGAATGACCTTCTTGATCCAAACCAGTCAGGTTTCAGGACTGGTCATTCAACTGAGACTGCTCTTCTCTGTGTCACGGAGGCTCTCCGCACTGCTAAAGCTAACTCTCTCTCCTCTGCTCTTGTCCTTCTAGACCTGTCTGCTGCCTTTGATACAGTGAACCATCAGATCCTCCTCTCCACCCTCTCCGAGCTGGGCATCTCCGGCGCGGCTCACTCCTGGATTGCGTCCTACCTGACCGGTCGCTCCTACCAAGTGGCGTGGCGAGAAGCTGTCTCCGCACCACGTGCTCTCACCACTGGTGTCCCCCAGGGCTCAGTTCTAGGCCCTCTCCTTTTCTCCCTATACACCAAGTCACTTGGCTCTGTCATATCCTCACATGGCCTCTCCTATCATTGCTATGCTGACGATACACAACTAATCTTCTCCTTTCCCCCTTCTGATAACCAGGTGGCGAATCGCATCTCTGCATGTCTGGCCGACATATCAGTATGGATGACGGATCACCACCTCAAGCTGAACCCTGGCAAGACGGAGCTGCTCTTCCTCCCGGGGAAGGACTGCCCGTTCCATGATCTCGCCATCACGGTTGACAACTCCGTTGTGTCCTCCTCCCAGAGTGCGAAGAGCCTTGGCGTGACCCTGGACAACACCCTGTCGTTCTCCGCCAACATCAAGGCGGTGACCCGATCCTGCAGGTTCATGCTCTACAACATTCGGAGAGTACGACCCTGCCTTACACAGGAAGCGGCACAGGTCCTAATCCAGGCACTTGTCATCTCCCGTCTGGATTACTGCAACTCGCTGTTGGCTGGGCTCCCTGCCTGTGCCATTAAACCCCTACAACTCATCCAGAATGCCGCAGCCCGTCTGGTGTTCAACCTTCCCAAGTTCTCTCACGTCACCCCCCTCCTCCGCACACTCCACTGGCTTCCAGTTGAAGCTCGCATCCGTTACAAGACCATGGTGCTTGCCTATGGAGCAGTGAGGGGAACGGCACCTCCGTACCTTCAGGCTCTGATCAGTCCCTACACCCAGGCGAGGGCATTGCGTTCATCCACCTCTGGCCTGCTGGCTCCCCTTCCTCTGCGGAAGCATAGTTCCCGCTCAGCCCAGTCAAAGCTGTTCGCTGCTCTGGCACCCCAATGGTGGAACAAGCTCCCTCACGACGCCAGGACAGCGGAGTCACTCACCACCTTCCGGAGACATTTGAAACCCCACCTCTTTAAGGAACACCTGGGATAGGATAAAGTAATCCTTCTACCCCCCCCCCCCCCCCCCCAAAAAAAAAAAAAAAAAAAGTATAATTGTAAAGTGGTTATCCCACTGGCTATAGGGTGAATGCACCAATTTGTAGTCGCTCTGGATAAGAGCGTCTGCTAAATGACGTAAATGTGCCCTTGAGCAAGGCACTTAACCCTAATTGCTCCTGTAAGTCGCTCTGGATAAGAGCGTCTGCTAAATGACTAAAATGTAAAAATGTAAATGTTAAACGGCACCGACTGCCACTGGTATGGTTGCATAAGATAGAAGGTTACTGCTATCTTATGTAATCATTTTGCAAAAACAAAAGGAGGGTGGTTGGTTGGGGTGGATGGGTAGGTGTATAACGCGAACATTGAGCAACCCAAAGGTTGCGGGTTGGAATCTCATCACGGACAACTTTAGCATTTTAGCTAATTAGCAACTTTGAAACTACTTAGCTACTACTTTTGAGCTACTTTGCAACTACTTAGCATGTTAGCTAACCCTTCCCCTAATCCTAACCTTAATATTTTAGCTAACCCTTCCCCTAACCTTAACCCTTTTAGCTAACCCTTCCCCTAACCCTAACCCTAACCCTCTCCTTCAAACATTTAACCTAACTCCTAACCTTAATACTAACCTTAATCCCTAACCCTAGAGCTGGTGCACAAAATCTAATATTAAGGAAGTCTCAAGGTTTTGCTCGCCTGAGGTAGAGTGTCTCATGATAAGCTGTAGACCACACTATTTACCAAGAGGGTTTTATCACTATGGCGCCGGAGAAGATGGCTGCCGTTTTACAGCCCTCTAACCAATTGTACTATTATGTGTGTTTTTTCGCGTTATTTGTAATTTATTCTGTACATAGTGTTTCTGCCATCGTCTCTTATAACCAAAAAGAGCTTCTGGATATCAGGACAGCGATTACTCACCTCGTATTGGACGAATATTTTTTCTTCAACGAGTCGGACGCGAAGGATATCCTACAGACACCCGACAAGGCCCAAATCCCCGTCATTTGCAGGAGAACGAGACAGAGATATCGTGGACGTAGATCGGAGTGTCTTGTAAGGATCCGACGGCGAGTGAGTAAACTGCTCTTCCATCAATCCTATTAGCCAATGTTCAATCATTTGAAAATAAATTAGATGACCTAATATTACGGTTATCCTACCAACAGGACATTAAAAACTGTAATATCTTATGTTTCACCGAGTCATGGCTGAACGACGACATTGATAACATACACTAACGGGATATACACTACATCAGCAGGATAGAACGGCTGACTCCGGTAAGACAAGGGGTGACGGTGTATATTTGTAAACAACAGCTGGTGGACAAAATCAAATACTAAGGAAGTAACGAGGTTTTGCTCGCCTGAGGTAGAGTATCTTATGATAAGCTGTAGACCACACTATTTATCAAGAGAGTTTTCATCTATATTTTTCATAGCTGTCTATTTACCACCACAAACCAATGCTGGCATTAAGATTGCACTCAATGAGCTGTATAAGGCCATAAGTGAACAGGAAAACGCTCATCCAGAGGCAGCACTCCTAGTGGCCAGGGACTTTAATGCAGGGAAACTTAAATCCGTTCTACCTCATTTCTACCAGCATGTTAAATGTGCAACTAGAGGAAAAAAACCTCTAGACCACCTTTACTCCACACACAGAGACGCAAACAAAGCTCTCCCTCGCCCTCCATTTGGCAAATCTGACCATAACTCTATCCTCCCGATTCCTGCTTATAAGCAAAAACTAAAGCAGGAAGCACCAGTGACTCGGTTAATAAAAAAGTGGTCAGATGACGCAGATGCTAAGCTACAGGACTGTTTTGCTAGCACAGACTGGAACATGCTTCGGGATTCTTCAGATAGCATTGAGGAGTACACCACATCAGTCACTGGCTTCATCAATAAGTGCATCGATGACGTCGTCCCCACAGTGACCGTACGTACATACCCCAACCAGAAGCCATGGATTACAGGCAACATCCGCACTGATCTAAAGGGTAGAACTGCTGCTTTCAAGGAGCGGGACTCTAACCCGGACGCTTATAAGACATCCCGCTATGCCCTCCGACGAACCCTCAACCAGGCAAAGCGTCAATCCAGGACTAAGATTGAATCGTACTACACTGGCTCCGACGCTCGTTGGATGTGGCAGGGCTTGCAAACTATTACAGACTACAAAGGGAAGCACAGCCGCGAGCTGCCCAGTGACACGAGCCTACCAGACAAGCTAAATTACTTCTATGCTCGCTTTGAGGCAAGCAACACTGAAGCATGCATGAGAGCATCAGCTGTTCCGGACAACTGTGTGATCACTCTCTCCGTAGCCGATGTAAGTAGCCGATTGCACTCCCGAGTGGCGCAGTGGTCTAAGGCACTGCATCGCAGTGCTAGCTGTGCCACTAGAGATCCTGGTTCGAATCCAGGCTCTGTCGTAGCCGGCCGCGACCGGGAGACCCATGGGGCGGCGCACAATTGGCCCTGCGTCGTCCAGGGGAGGGGAGGGAATGGCCGGCAGGGGATGTAGCTCAGTTGGTAGAGCATGGCGTTTGCAACGCCAGGGTTGTGGGTTCGATAAAATAATGTATGTGCTAACTGTAAGTCGCTCTGGATAAGAGCGTCTGCTAAATGACTAAAATGTAAATGTAAGTAAGACCTTTTAACAGGTCAACATTCACAAGGCCGCAGGGCCAGATGGATTACCAGGACCTTTACTCCGAGCATAAGCTGACCAACTGGCAAGTGTCTTTACTGACATTTTCAACCTGTCCCTGACTGAGTCTGTAATACCAACATGTTTCAAGCAGACCACCATAGTCCCTGTGCCCAAGAACACTAAGGTAACCTGCCTAAATGACTACCGACCTGTAGCACTCACATCTGTAGCCATGAAGTGCTTTGAAAGGCAGGTCATGGCTCACATCAACACCATTATCCCAGAAACCCTACACCCACTCCAATTTGCATACTGCCCCGACAGATCCACAAATTATGCAATCTCTATTGCACTCCACACTGCCCTTTCCCACCTGGACAAAAGGAATACCGATGTGAGAATACTATTCATTGATTAAAGCTCAGCATTCAACACCATAGTGCTCTCAAAGCTCATCACTAAGCTAAGGACCCTGGGACTAAACACCTCCCTCTGCAACTGGATCCTGGACTTCCTGACGGGCCGCCCCCAGGTGGTAAGGGTGGTAACAACACATCTGCCACGCTGACCCTCAAAACGGGGGCCCCTCAGGGGTGCGTGCTCAGTCCCCTCCTGTACTCCCTGTTCACCCATGACTGCATGGCCAGGCCCGACTCCAACACATTCATTAAGTTTTTTTCCTTGGTGTCCACATCACCAACCAACTATCATGGTCCAAACACACCAAGACAGTCGTGAAGAGGGCACAACAAAGCCTATTCCCCCTCAGGAGACTGGAAATATTTGGCATGGGTCCTCAGATCCTCAAACAGTTATACAGCTGCACCATCGAGAGCACCCTAACTGGTTGCATCACTGCCTGGTATGGCAACTGCTCGTCCTCTGACCGCAAGGCACGACAGAGGGTAGTGCGTACGGCCCAGTACATCACTGGGGCCAAGCTTCCTGCCATCCAGGACCTCTATACCAGGCGGTGTCAGAGGAAGGCCCTAAAAATTGTCAAAGACTCCAGCCACCCTAGTCATAGACTGTTCTCTCTGCTACCGCATGGCAAGCGGTACCAGAGCGCCAAGTCTAGGTCCAAAAGGCTTCTTAACAGCTTCTACCCCCAAGCCATAAGACTCCTGAACATCTAATCAAATGGCTACCTGGACTATTAGCGTTGCCCCCCCCCCCCCCCCCCCCTATTTTTTACTTAACACTTATTTTTCTTAAAACTGCATTGTTGGTTAAGCATTTCACTATAAGGTCTACACCTGTTGTATTCGGCGCATGTGACAAATACAATTTGATTTGATAAACAAGTGGCCAAGATTAACGTACAGAATAATACAAAATGCTCTGAGACCACATTGCAGCATGCGGCGGCATTTGTTCCATCAGCACTTAATTATTTCAATCACGTGCAGTACAGGGCTGAAATTGTTTTTCTGCCCATCTAGTGGGTTCCATGGACTAGGGTTAAGAAACACTGATCAGGACCTCCTGGAGATCTAATTACCCTAGCAACATGGCATTTCTCTCCTAAAACATCAGAAAATCGATCTTCATTCTCACAAAGGAAACGATATACACTGCTCAGAGATACTAACATTAGATGTTTTAACAAAGTTTTAAAACTTTCTGCCTTAATCAAGTTTACTGAACAAAAATATGCAACAATTTCAAAGATTTACTGAGTTACAGTTCATATAAGTAAATCAGTCAATTGAAATAAATTCATTAGGCCCTAATCTATGGATTTCACATGACTGGGAATTCAGATATGCATCTGTTGGTCACAGATACCTCTAAAAAAAAAGGTAGGGCCTGTAGTATCTGTTGTGACCACCATTTGCCTCATGCAGCGCGACACATCTCCTTCGCATAGAGTCGATCAGGCTGTTGATTGTGGCCTGTGGAATGTTGTCCCACTCCTCTTCAATGTTGTGCGAAGTTGCTGGATATTGGCGGGAACTGGAACACGCTGTGTACACGTCGACTCAGAGCATCCCAAACATGCTCAATGGGTGACATGTCTGGTGAGTATGCAGGCCATGGAAGAACTGGGACATTTTCAGCTTCCAGGAATTGTATAAAGATCCTTGTGACATGGGGTCATGCATTATCATGCTGAAACATGAGGTGATGGCGGCGGATGAATGGCACGACAATGGGCCTCAGGATCTCGTATCTCTGTGCATTCAAATTGCCATCGATAAAATGCAATTGTGTTTGTTGTCCATAGCTTATGCCTACCCATACCATAACCCCACCGCCACCATGGGGCACTCTGTTCACAATGTTGACATCAGCAAACCGCTCGACTACACGACGCTATACACGTGGTCTGCGGTTGTGAGGCTGGTTGGACATACTGCCAAATTCTGTAGAACGATGTTGGAGGTGGCTTATGGTAGAGAAATGAACATTCAATTCTCTGTTAACAGCTCTGGTGAACATTCCCGCAGTCAGCATGCCAATCTATGGCATTGTGTTGTGTGAAAAAGCTGCACATTTTAGAGCAAAAACCAAGCCATGAGGTTGAAATAATTGTCCGTAGAGCTGCGAGACAGGACTGTGTCAAGGCACAGATCTGGGGAAGGGAACCAAAAAATGTCTGCAGCATTGAAGGTCCCCAAGAACACAGTGGCCTCCATCATTCTTAAATGGAAGACGTTTGGAACCACCAAGACTCTTCCTAGAGCTGGCTGCCCGGCTAAACGGAGCAATCGGGGGAGAAGGGCCTTGGTCAGGGAGGTGATCAAGAACCCAATGGTCACTCTGACAGAGCTCTAGAGTTCCTCTGTGGAGATGGGAGAACCTTCCAGAAGGACAACCATCTCTGCAGCACTCCACCAATCAGGCCTTTATGGTAGAGTGGCCAGACAGAAGCCACTCCTCAGTAAAAGGCATATAACAGCCCGCTTGGAGTTTGCCAAAAGGCACCTAAAGACTCTCAGACCACGAGAAACAAGATTCTCTGGTCTGATGAAACCAAGATTGAGCTCTTTGGCCTGAATGCCAAGCGTCACATCTGGAGGAAACCTGGCACCATCCCTACGGTGAAGCATGGTGGTAGCAGCATCATGCTGTGGGGATGTTTTTCAGCAGCAGGGACTGGGAGACTAGTCAGGATCGAGGCAAAGATGAACGGAGAAAAGTACAAAAAGTTCCTTGATGAAAACTTGCTCCAGACCACTCAGGACCTCAGACTGGGGCGAAGGTTCACCTTCCAACAGGACAACGACCCTAAGCACACAGCCAAGACAACGCAGGAGTGGCTTTGGGACAAGTCTCTGAATGTCCTCGAGTGGCCCAGCCAGAGCCCGGACTTGAACCCGATTGAACATCTCTGGAGAGACCTGAAAATAGCTGTGCAGCAACGCTCCCCATCCAACCTGACAGAGCTTGAGAGGATCTACAGAGAAGAATGGGAGAAACTCCCCAAATGCAGGTATGCCAAGCTTGTAGCATCATACCTAAGAAGACTCGATGCTGTAATCGCTGCCAAAGGTGCTTCAACAAAGTACTGAGTAAAGGGTCTGAATACTTATGTAAATGTGAAATTTCAAGTTTTTATTTGTAATAAATTAGCACAAAAAAACAAAAAAACGGTTTTTGCTTTGTCATTGTAGGGTATTGTGTGTAGATTGATGAGGGGGAAACAAATGATTTAATCAATTTTAGAATAAGGCTGTAACGTAACAAAATGTGGAAAAATTCAAAGGGTCTGAATAATTTCAGAAGACACCGTATATGACATAGACATGCTACAGTAGGCTCAGACCATCCTTAACCATTGGTAGGGGTCCAATTTAAATGCACACCTATTGTTCTTTCTGTAACCTAACCATAGAGAATAACACAAGATGATGAGAAAGGATTCCAAGGCATACATGAACAACCACAAGAGAAAACAGTTGCCTGACTGATCTCTCTCCCCTTTTATCTCCCTTTTCTCTTTTTTTCCCTCCGTCCTTCACTCCCTCTTTACCTGCTGTCACTGTAGCTGAGGAGAGGAGAGAAAGAGGAAGAGAGCAAAATAGAGGGAGAGAAAAGAGGAGAGAGGGAGAGGGGGTTTCTGGTCTCCAGGTGAGGTTTTAATGAAGGCTTTTGAAGTATGCCATGATTGTGCCCCTACGTCTTGCCCGAGATGCTATGCTCTATCTCCTTCTCTCCCTCTCTCCCGTCCCCTCTTTCCCTCTCTCCATCTCCATCACCATCTCCATCTCTCCATGATCAGGATATGGATAATGTGTTAACCTAAGCATGCAGGACCCATCTCATTACCTACAGGACTTTGTTGCATACATGTGTGGATAGAGGATTGAGTCGTGGGGGCGGAGGGAGGCAGAAAAGAGAGATGGAACCCCCATAGGATTCTGGGAAAGTGCTGCAGACCCCGGTGACAGCGCTGCGGCAGTGGCACTCTGTTATCTCAACAAAGTGGGTCCAGGGGCTATTTTACTCCATCACTCCCCTCCTCCTCCTCCTCCTCCTCCTCCTCCTCCTCTCTATATCTGTCTTGCTGTGTACTGTCCAATTACTCCTCCCCCATACGTTGAACTACAATGAATTCCTATCCTAAGATGCATATTAATATCACGTTATCGAGAATAATTTCTTATACTATAGATTTTATTTTATTTGAACTGAGGTAAATATTTGTTATCAATGAGAAGTAACTATATAATGCATCTCTATGGAAATATACAGTAAATTTAATGAATAATTGATTCTGCTATCTTTTTTTTTCACCATTTAGGCTCCATGTATCGTCATGTGATGTTGTGTTTAACCGGCTGGAGATGGCATGCGTAAATGTAACACTTGGTCACATGGTGTGGAAGGGAGACTGGGGAGGGTCCGAGCCAAGACAGGGTCGTGTGATTCTAGGCCCCTCTCATCCCGGCCCTGTGTTTGTAGGGCGCCCATTGAGAGATTAGTGGCTTGAAAGAAAACATTAGTGCAGCAGCATGGTTTAGTCTCACCTCTTTATGTCTCTCACTCTACATCTCTCTCTCCCTCTCTCTGTCTGTATGTGTGCCTATACAGAAGGTTTAGGCCCTCGTTTGGAACACCTCACACCTCATAGCTATCCAGAAACACTGAACAAACAACCTGACGTCCAGCCAGAGAGGGGAGAATGTGAGAATGTTCCTAGGAGAACTATATAAAGAAGGGCTATCTCGGCATTCATACTGTATTATATGATGATAATCATGATGATGATGATAACTGTGATAAACATAAAGTATGCATTCATAACGATATCGCAATATTTCATTCATAGACACTATGAGAATATATAGAAGTATAACAATCACATTCAACATGCAGTTTCACACGAAGTATACAATGCATTTGGAAAGTATTCAGACCCCTTGACCTTTTCCACATTTTGTTACGTTACAGCCTTTTTCTAAAATGGATTAAATTGTTTTTTCCCCCATCATCAATCTAATAACAAAGCAAAAATAGGTTTTTAGAAATGTTTGCAAATGTATTAAAAATGTAAAACTGAAATATAATTTCCATAAGTATTCAGACACTTTACTCAGTACTTTGTTGAAGCACCTTTGGCAGTGATTACAGCCTTGAGTCTTCTTGGGTATGACGCTACAAGCTTGGCACACCTGTATTTGGGGAGTTTCTCCCATTCTTCTCTGCAGATCCTCTCAAGCTCTGTCAGGTTGGATTGGGAGTGTTGCTGCATAGCTATTTTCAGGTCTCTCCAGAGATGTTCGATTGGGTTCAAGTCCGGGCTCTGGCTGAGCCACTCAAGGACATTCAGAGACTTGTCCCGATGCCACTCCTGCATTGTCTTGGATGTGTGCTTAGGGTCGTTGTCCTGTTGGAAGATGACCCTTCACCCCCAGTGTGAGGTCCTGAGTACTCTGGAGCAGGTTTTCATCAAGGATCTCTCTGTATTTTCTCCGTTCATCTTTCTCTCGATCCTGACTAGTCTCCCAGTCCCTGCCGCTGAAAAACATCCCCACAGCATGATGCTGCCACCACCATGCTTCCCCGTATGGATGGTGCCAGGTTCCCTCCAGACGTGACGCTTAGCTTTCAATCTTGGTTTCATCAGACCAGATAATCTTGTTTCTCATGGTCTGAGAGTCCTTTAGGTGCCTTTTGGCAAACTCCAAGCGGGCTGTCAGGTGCATTTTACTGAGGAGTGGCTTTCGTCTGGCCACTCTACAATAAAGGCCTGATTGGTGGAGTGCTGCAGAGATCGTTGTCCTTCTGGAAGTTTCTCCCATCTCCACAGATGAACTCTGGAGCTCTGTCAGAGTGACCATCGGATTCTTGGTCACCTCCCTGACCAAGGCCCTTCTCCCCCGATTGCTCAGTTTGGCCGGGCGGCCAGCTCTAGGAAGAGTCTTGGTTGTTCCAAATTTCTTCCATTTAAGAATGATGGAGGCCACTGTGTTCTTGGGGACCTTCAATGCTGCAGATATGTTTTGGTACCCTTCCCCAGATCTGTGCCTCGACACAATCCCGTCTCGGAGCTCTACGGACAATTCCTTCGACCTCATGGCTTGGTTTTTCTCTGATATGCACTGTCAACTGTGGGACCTTATATAGACAGGTGTGTGCCTTTCCAAATCATGTCCAATCTATTGAATTGACCACAGGTGGACTCCAATCAAGTTGTAGAAACATCTCAAGGATGATCTATAGAAACAGGATGCACCTGAGCTTAATTTCGATTGTAATAGCAAAGGTTCTGAATACTTATGTAAATAAGGTATTTTCATTTTGTTTTTTTACTAAATTTGCAAAAGTTTCTAAAACCTGTTTTCACTTTGTCATTATGGGGTATTGTGTGTAGATTGATGAGAATTTGTATTTATTTAATCAATTTTAGAATAAGGCTGTAACGTAGCAAAATGTGGAAAAAGACAAGGGGTCTGAATACTTTCCGAATGCACTGTAACTCGACAGCATCTTTATACTCAGTTTAACGATATTGTCACTAGATAAGACTATTATTCCCATATTACCTCTGCCTAACTGCTACAACTAGCACCTTTTCATCTCAACAACAACCCTATTCTGTGACTCTAGTCTTTTTAAAGTAGTTTTACTCACATTGCTAGTAACACACTATAAAGCTGTTCTTTGGGAGCAGTATAATTTGGGTGAATGATCTGTTGCACCAAATAGCTCAGTCAATAGCTAGGTTATGAGATGGCTAGGTGGGTCAATAATGACTGAGATCAACACTTATTCCAAATAGGCAGTCTGGAGAGACTGTTCCAAAGTGTTTTCAGACTGAATATAGCAGAATTTCCCGTAATGACTTATTGCCCCCTTTCTATTGCTCCTCTCCTTGAGCAGCTTGCCAAAGCAATTTCAGAGGGTTTTAAGTCCTGTGGAACTGCCGTATGCTTTGCGAACAAGCCTGATAGTTACCCCGTAAATTATTTATTGAGTCATATTTTTAGGTCTGACCGTTTTTAAATGATGTATTCATCAAATGAGCAGTTCGGAAGGCATTCATATTCAAGTTGGCATAAAATGAGTAAAACACCAATGTGATTTTAACTGTGGGTGTTTAAAATATACATTTAATTGGCTTGCTTTGGTGGATTCCAAAACCTTTTGAGAGGTAAATTTGACTGTCTATAAAATTCTGGTCTTTAATTAGTTACTTGGATCAATGGTCATTAAGAAAAAGCTGTTATATGCAGTTAAAGTTTTAAAACAGTGTTGATAAACCCTGAGGGTACATATGTTTTATGGAAACTTTCCCATAAGTAACTTTCACCCAATTAGAAGTCACTCTGCCCAAGAGAGGAAGGGGGTTAGATTAATCTCACCCGGGCGCCTGTGGAGTTGTGTTTTGCATCGGCTGAGAGTTGATTGCATTCGATTTGAAACCGGGCTGCCATCCAGGCATGAGGCAGGTGCCCCGTTCAAAGCCCACGGCGAAGTTGGCTCAAAACAAAAGTGTCGTAATTAAGTATGCGTAGTAATTATTAGGATTCTGTGTTTTCCCATGCAAAAGTGATGTTCTATGTTTCTGGAAGATGCACCATGCTGCCTAGTTGACAAAATGAAAGAGCAGCACAGATTAATGTTCGATTTGAGAATGGCGCTCCTCCCTCCCTGCTTTTACCCAATGACGTGACGGGTCTTTGCCCGGTGCCCCGCGGCTCAGCATAATCGAATCTCTCCATTAACATCCAGTAAAATGCATAGGATGAAAGTTCAAAGGTCAATTTCTAAAGGACCAGGAAGTTGCTCTCGGAGGATGTGTTGGTACCATTCTTTATTCATGGCTGTGTTCTTGGGCAAAATTGTGGGTGAACCCACTCCCTTGGCTGAGAAGCAACCCCACACATGAATGGTCTCAGGATGCTTTACTGTTGGCATGACACAGGATTGATTGTAGCGCTCACCTTGTCTTCTCCGGACAAGGTGTTTTCCGGATTCCCCAAACAATCGGAAAGGGGATTCATCAGAGAAAGTGACTTTACCCCAGTCCTCAGCAGTCCAATCCCTGTACCTTTTGCAGAATATCAGTCTGTCCCTGATGTTTTTCCTGGAGAGAAGTGGCTTCCTTGCTGCCCTTCTTGATACCAGGCCATCCTCCAAAAGTCTTCGCCTCACTGTGCATGCAGATGCACTCACACCTGCCTGCTGCCATTCCTGAGCAAGCTCTGCACTGGTGGTGCCCCGATCCCACAGCTGAATCAACTTTAGCCTCCAGCCTTGTCCTCGTCAACACTCTTACCTGTGTTAATGAGAGAATCACTGACATGATGGCAGCTGGTCCTTTTGTGGCAGGGCTGAAATGCAGTGGAAATGTTTTTGGGGGATTAAGTTCATTTTCATGGCAAAGAGGGACTTTGCAATTAATTGCAATTCATCTGATCACTCTTCATGACATTCTGGAGTATATGCAAATTGCCATCATCAAAACTGAGGCAGCAGACTTTGTGAAAATTAGTATTTGTGTCATTCTCAAAACGTTTGACCACGACTGTACAGTACAACCTGTCAACAAACAAAAGGTAAGAACTGCAGCTTTGAAACTTTGTGTTACTGTTGTTCATGATGATTACAGGTCCTTGTTTATATGCATGTATGTTGATAAACATGAACAAATCATGATTGGAAATGGTTTAGAAACTGTTCAATAATGCTTTAAATAACATTGTGAAGGTCCTCACTTTTTTTTTCAAGTGAATATGAAAGCCAGTATCTAATAATTGTTAGTGTTATGTTCCCTCCCTGCAAAGCCAGACAAATGTCACTTGTATTTCACAGTAACTATGGACATCAAAGAAGGGACTTTTTGCACAAACACACACCCATCATGCATGACAATGTAGGCTTGCATGACAATGTGCAGCAAAACCAGTCACATTAGGCACTATGAATGGCAAGTCAAAAGAATGCATGAAATAGAGGCAATCGGGACTGCATTGTGAACTTATGCATAACCTTTGTCAAAGAGAAGTGTTAAAAGCTAACATGAAAGGGGGAAAAACTGCATTCTTCTTCATACAGTACTCGGTGCGTGATTTTCAGGAGTTGCTCCTTCTGGGAAATCACCTAGACAGAGACTTTATGTCTGGTGGATCTATAACAGTTCAATGAGAGTGAGAATAATGTTCTACTCTAGCCCAATAATGGACTAAAGGAGCCTAACGTTACTCCTTATAGTGCAAGACCTTACATGTTTAGAGACAAATTGGCTCTGGCATTCAAAACAACCAAATACTCCATCTAAACATGAATTGCGGTACAGTTCTAGCAACATTAAGCCCTCTACTTTCATATCACATGAAAATAATTTCAAAAATGCAAAATAAACACTTACTGCACACCAGTTGAGGCTCCCCAGAGGAGGAAGGGGAGGACCATCCTCCTCAGTGAATTTCAGAAAAATGTAAATTGTGAAACATTAAAAAAGTTATCCTTTTTATATAAAACTTCCGGAGGACATCCTCCAACCTATCAGAGCTCTTGCAGCATGAACTGACATGTTGTCCACACAATCAAAGGATCAGAGAATGAATCTAGTACTGAAAGAGTGTGCAGAGCTGTCATCAAGGCAAAGGGTGTCAACTTTGAAGAATCTCATATATTTTGGTTTGTTTAACACTTTTGGTTCTTTCATAGTTCTGATGTCTTCACTATTATTCTACAATGTAGAAAATAGTAAAAACCCTTGAATGAGTAGGTGTGTCCAAACTTTTGACTGGTACTGTATACGCCTGTATTTAAAATGCTAATTAGCTGCTAATGTGTCTATCATAAAGAACTACAAATGCCATGATGAATTGGACGAGACTGCTGAATCGAGGCAAAGGTAAGAATCTCCGGATTAACTATATAATGTCAGCTAAATGTAGTAATTCATAAATTGGCTGAAAATACTTTAAATGGACAATTCTGTAAACTGTCTTGTGCAAGTGTTAAATTGACACAATACTGTACCTTTTAGCTAAGGTGTCAGCTAGAGATGACGTGCAGCAGCTTGCAGGGATTTGTAGTCTTGCATGATGTCTACTTTGATGTAATCTGCATTTTCGTATCTGAGAGTAAATAGAGCCAGGTATATTGATCAAATTCACCTTGTCTAAGAGAGATTTACATGGTAATCAAAACGTCACGCCTACACGAAACACAGCCCTTATTTTAAGTGTTTCTAAAATCCCATTTGGAGAAATTAATGGTGGAAAAAACGATTGGAACCATTTCCCTGTTTGACCGCTTGATTTTATGGCTATTATGACAGCTCCACTGTGGGGCTCTATAGAAATAAGGCCATGCTAATCAAAATAATTATCGTCCTCCCTCATCTTAAACGGCACCGACCGCCACTGCTGTACACTGTTTTAACCGGTTTCGAAGACGCAGATAGCTAATTAGCACAGGTTCACCTCTGTCTTCAGTCTGTTTTCTGTAAACAAGCGCTGTAACATGGACATATGGCTGTGTGTGAACCCTAACCCTGTAAATGTGTTTTTTGAAATGTATTAGATACGTATGTTACCAAAACTGTAGCACAAGCGATGCGTTTTAACGTTCAGAACAAGCGTCAGGTGTCTTTACAAAACTCCCCCAGCCAGAAGATACTATCGTCAATAGGCGCTGAAGGTAGTTAGCAGCTATGAATGTGTTAGTTCTACTCCTGCTATTTTTCTATCCCCTGGTTATTTCTCTCTCTCTCTCTCTCTCTCTCTCTCTCTCTCTCTCTCTCTCTCTCTCTCTCTCTCTCTCTCTCTCTCTCTCTCTCTCTCTCTCTCTCTCTCTCTCTCTCTCTCTCTCTCTCTCTCTCTCTCTCTCTCTCTCTCTCTCTCTCTCTCTCTCTCTCTCTCTCTCTCTCTCACATGCACACACACTCACACAGAAACAATGTGCCAGGTTGGTTTATGTTTTGACATATTTCTCTGGGTTGTCATTGGATGTGTTCATTAAGCTTGAATGTTTATAATGTTATGTTTTATTGTGGTGAGACAACAGTTGAGAGGTGTTTGACTGTTCTGCCAGTTATGTTTCAATAGGAAGTGGTTCTGTTGCTGTGGTGTATCTCTGCCCTTGGGTCCTGACTTTAGTACTCTGACCCACTTGATGATAATAATGCATTTTATAGCTCTTCTTCTCTGTAATGCAAAGCCAGTAAGTAATTGCCAAACTATACATTTCGTTTTAGTGTGGGAGGGAGTGGGAGTAAAAGTGAATACTCTGCCATTCGTCCCATTGCACTATAATGTCACTTAATCATCCAATGTTCTCTTTCCCTACAGAAATCAAAACAGTATTTACAGTGCCTTCATAAAGTATTCCTACCCCTTGACTTATTCCACATTTTGTTGTGTTACAGCCTGAATTCAAAATGGTTTAATTGATTTTTTTCTCAGCCATCTACACACAATACCCCATAATGACGAAGTAAAAACTAGTTTTTAACATTTTTTGCAAAGTTATTGAAAATGAAACACAGAAATATCTCATTTAAATAAGTATTCACACACCTTAGCTATGAGACTCCAAATTGAGCTCAGGCGCATCCAATTTCCTTTGATCATCCTTGAGATGTCACTACAACTTGATTGGAGTCCACCTGTGGCCAATTTTAAATTGTTTGGACATGATTTAGAAAGAAACACACCTGTCTATATAACATCCCGCAGTTGACAGTGCATGTTAGAGCAGAAACTATACCATGAAGTTCAAGGAACTGTCCCTAGATATCCAAGATAAAATTGTGACGAGAAGGGTAGGATATCAAATCATTTCTAGAGTGTTGAATCATTGGGAAATTGAAAAAATATGGAACTACCCTGACTTTGCCTAGAGCTGGCCGTCTGACCAAACTGAGCAACCAGGCAAGAAGGACCTTGGTCAGGGAGGTGACCAAGAACCCAATGACCACTCTGACAGAACTACAGAGTTCCTTGGCTGAGATGGGAGAACCTGCCAGAAGGACAACAGTCTCTAAAGCACTTCACCAATCTGGGCTTAATGGGAGAGTGGCCAGACGGAAGCCACTCCTGAGAACAAGGCACATGATAGCACGCCTAGAGTTTGCAAAAAGGCATGGGAAAGACTCTGAGATCATAAGGCAAAATATTATGTGGTCTAATGAGACATAAACTGAACTCTTTGGCCTAAATGCAAAGTGGTATGTCTAGAGAAAACCAGGCACAGCTCATCACCCGTCTAACACCATCTCTACCATGAAGCATAGTGGTGGCAGCATAATGCTATGTGGATGCTTTTCAGCGGAAGGGACTGGGAGACTGGTAAGGACAGAGGGTAGAATGAATGGAGCCAAATACAGGCAAATCCTTGATGGAAACTTGCTTCAGAGTGCAAATAACCTAAGACTGGTGCTAATATTTATATTCCAACAGGACAATGACCCCCAACATTCAGCCAAAGCAATGCTGGAATGGCTTCAGAACAAGAATCTGAAAGTCCTTGAGTGGCCCAGCCAAAGCCCAGACTTGAATCCCATTGAAAATCTGTGGAAAGACTTGAAGATTGCTGATCACCGCTGCTCCCCATCTAACTTAAGAAAATCTACAAGGAAGAATGGGAGAAAATCCCCAAATCCCAAGATGACTCAAAGCTGTAATCGCCGCCAAAGGTGCTTCTACAAAGTATTGACTCTGGGGTGTGAATACTTATGTTATTGATATACAGTGAGGGGAAAAATGTATTTGATCCCCTGCTGATTTTGTACGTTTGCCCACTGACAAAGACATGATCAGTCTATAATTTTAATGGTAGGTTTATTTGAACAGTGAGAGACAGAATAACAACAAAAAAATCCAAAAAAACGCATGTCAAAAATGTTATAAATTGATTTGCATTTTAATGAGGGAAATAAGTATTTGACCCCTCTGCAAAACATTACTTAGTACTTGGTGGCAAAACCCTTGTTGGCAGTCACAGAGGTCAGACGTTTCTTGTAGTTGGCCACCAGGTTTGCACACATCTCAGGAGGGATTTTGTCTCACTCCTCTTTGCTGATCTTCTCCAAGTCATTAAGGTTTCGAGCCTGATGTTTGGCAACTTGAACCTTCAGCTCCCTCCACAGATTTTCTATGGGATTAAGGTCTGGAGACTGGCTAGGCCACTCCAGGACCTTAATGTGCTTCTTCTTGAGCCACTCCTTTGTTGCCTTGGCCGTGTGTTTTGGGTCATTGTCATGCTGGAATACCCATCCACAACCCATTTTCAATGCTCTGGCTGAGGGAAGGAGGTTCTCACCCAAGATTTGACGGTACATGGCGCCGTCCATCGTCCCTTTGATGCGGTGAAGTTGTCCTGTCCCCTTAGCAGAAAAACACCCCCAAAGCATAATGTTTCCACCTCCATGTTTGACGGTGGGGATGGTGTTCTTGGGGTCATAGGCAGCATTCCTCCTCCTCCAAACACGGCGAGTTGAGTTGATGCCCAAGAGCTCGATTTTGGTCCCATCTGACCACAACACTTTCACCCAGTTCTCCTCTGAATCATTCAGATGTTCATTGGCAAACTTCAGACGGGCCTGTATATGTGCTTTCTTGAGCAGGGGGACCTTGCGGGCGCTGCAGGATTTCAGTCCTTCACGGCGTAGTGTGTTACCAATTGTTTTCTTGGTGACTATGGTCCCAGCTGCCTTGAGATCATTGACAAGATCCTCCCGTGTAGTTCTGGGCTGATTCCTCACCGTTCTCATGATCATTGCAACTCCACGAGGTGAGATTTTGCATGGAGCCCATTCTGAGGGAGATTGACAGTTCTTTTGTGTTTCTTCCCTTTGCGAATAATCACACCAACTGTTGTCACCTTCTCACCAAGCTGCTTGGCGATGGTCTTGTAGCCCATTCCAGCCTTGTGTAGGTCTACAATCTTGTCCCTGACATCCTTGGAGAGCTCTTTGGTCTTGGCCATGGTGGAGAGTTTGGAATCTGATTGATTGAATGCTTCTGTGGACAGGTGTCTTTTATACAGGTAACAAACTGAGATTAGGAGCACTCCCTTTAAGAGTGTGCTCCTAATCTCAGCTCGTTACCTGTATAAAAGACACCTGGGAGCCAGAAATCTTTCTGATTGAGAGGGGGTCAAATACTTATTTCCCTGATTAAAATGCAAATCAATTTATAACATTTTTGACATGCGTTTTTCTGGATTTTGTTGTTGTTATTCTGTCTCTCACTGTTCAAATAAACCTACCATTAAAATTATAGACTGATCATTTCTTTGTCAGTGGGCAAACGTACAAAATCAGCAGGGGATCAAATACTTTTTTCCCTCACTGTAATTCTGTATTTCATTTTCATAAAATTGTACTCTTCTTTCTAAAAACATGTTTTCACTTTGTCGTTATAGGGTATTGTGTGTAGATGGGTGAGCATTTTAAAAATATAATCTATTTTGAATTCAGGCTGTAACACAACAAATGTGGAATAAGTCAAGGGGTATGAATACTTTCTGAAGGCAAGGGGTATGAATACCAATCCATACTTTCAAGCCCATTTCTGTTCATCATTATGCATAGCAGAACTATATTACTACAGTCAATAGGAGATGTTAGACACTTCTCAAAATAGAGTATCTAATTTTTCTTGACTGGTGTGACTCTAATCTAGAGATTAGTGTACACGCATCAGCACATATCCAATTGTTCCTTTGAAAAAACACCCTGAAATCCTTCATTATTTTCTAGCAAGTTTATAGGCACAATGATTCACTGCTGGTGTCAGGGACGGTAATATAATAGTGGATGAGCAAAGTGATCTTGTTGCATAAGTTACTTGTATCCCTACTGTCAGCACTATATCTATCATAGGCCTTTAGTGTCTGGTTCATAAGAAAATGGAGACTGTCAAATTATAGACCAGGGAGTAATATGTTGCATAACATCAGCCTTTAACATAAAAAACATTGTAAAGTAATATGCTGCCTATGCGTTATGGGTTTACACAACACTCCAAGGGCTTAAAATCCTTTAATTCTAAGTCAAAATTCATATTTACGGCACTTTTTTATATTTGTTTGTCGTTTATGAAAACCTGTGATGAAGCAAAGTTTTGGGTCTTGAACCCACCCTTAGTCATAACACCAATTTCACTGTAACTTTTCACTTGGGCTATATGCGAAGGCACTTCAACAAAACCGTGCCCTGTAAAGTTCTAGCGGCTGAATACGACAGCTTATAAAAACCGAAAGTCACCTATTAGCACCAAATTATGCTTTTACGGATTGTTATGGAATGGTAGGCCGGCCGCCCCGCTAGTTATGCCATGCTGTCTGAGGCGCTAGCCCAGGAGTTGGGCAGAGGGTGTCTGGCCACTTTCCTCTCGCTTTCTCCTTTGCTCTTTCGTTTTCTCTGCCCTCTCTCTTTCTTCTTCTGTCTCATTCGCTTTATAGAGCTCTCTCGCCCCCTCTCTCTCCTCTCCTTCCTCTGTATCTCCTTCTCTCCTACCTCTCTCTTTCTCTCTCTTTCTCTCTTAATTTCTCCCCACTCTCACCATTGGTTAGTAACCTCTAGATGACAGCAATAAATCCTTAAGAGAGTCTGTCTGTTGCTAGGTTACCCTTGCTGCCATCACCATACTACTTTCATAACACTCTATTTCAAGGAAATTGAGAAAGGATGGAGAAACAGCTGGTCAGTTGGCGGAGAGCCATGATGTCATCTGAGTTAAACAAGATTCCTGTTATCTCTGACAAATCAAAATGGACCTAAAGACACCAATAAGTCTCTGTATTAGAGGCTTATACAGAGAACAGATTGCTGCTTCTCCATAGCTTCGAGAGAAAGTACATTGTATGAAATAACATCAGTCATCATTATCGCTTGGCCCCCATGATACAACTTTACCTTTCCCACGATCAGTGGGCATAAACCAGCAGGGAGTACCATCGTAGAGTTTACTTCTCTAAAATGTCTGCCAACTGCTGAGTCTCATAGGTGGACTGGTGGTATTAGTCTATTGTCGGAGGGAGTGAATGGAACCTTTGTTTACCGTAGACGACAGAAGTGGGTGCGCCACCATGACTTGAAACACTCATCCTTGTCAGGTTTTGTATTACGCTCAATCAACATACCATAAGGGCGTACTTCAGACACACTTACACAAGGGGGACCAAGGATGAGTCTGCGGTTCTGTCTCCGATCTTCCTAGCTTTTCATGTGGATGAGGATTACAGTTGTTTAAAGAAGAGGTTGCCCATAACGACAAATGCAGGATCAGTTTACAGAACTTATGTACCAACTGACCATCTGGAAGAAAGCATAAATGATCTTAGATCAGGCCTCAGTGACAGCTTCATCCTACAGTACACCATAATAATGAGGTACTGTTGTAGCTCACCTTGCTACATTTCAGAAGAGGAGAATTAGAGCTAAAATATGTTAGTGTTTTTCATGTCAACTCACAAGGACAGAACACACATGTACTGGGGAATGAGCGTGTATGTGTGTGAGAGAGAGAGAGAGAGAGAATTTCTGTCATACTCTCGTACACACACACACACACACACCAGCTCTCGGACTCAAATCCCATCCCATTCCCTTCTCAGCCTTTTTTAATCATTGCTGTGTTGTTGGGGGGAGGGAGGAGATTTGTGACGTGTTATGTCACTTAGAGATGCTTTCTAATGAAGAGGGATGGGAGGAAAATCACTTTGGGTAAATGGAAAAGTACAGGACTAATGAAGTCTGTCATGAATTCTTTTCAAAATTCTTCAAGCTTTTTCAAATTGGTTATTGATCATTGCTAGACAACCATTTTCAGGTCTTGGGATAGATTTTCAAGTAGATTTAAGTCAAAACTGTAACTCGGCCACACTTTCTTCTTGGTAAGCAACTCCACTGTAGATTTGGCCTTGTATTTTAGGTTATTGTCCTGCTGAAAGGTGAATTCATCTCTGTGTCCGGTTTCCTTCTTCTCCAGCAACTGAGTTAGGAAGGCCTGTATCTTTGTAGTGACTGGGTGAATTGATACAGCATCCACAGTGTAATTAATCCTTAAGAGTCTGTTGACGCACCCGTGCATCAATCTAAGTAACATAATAAAAATGTTTTTATTATTTAGCATGGGCCATAAACAATAACTAGTAATGCTGCATACTCCAAGAAAGGTTAAAATCTCACCTTTCTGACAAAACTAGTTATAAATTGCTGAGGTGTAGTCAATTTTGAGGACACAAGCTCAAGTACACAGTACAAATATGATAAAAATATGAAAATATGAAATATTTTATATAATTATTTCCTATTCAACAAAACTCTGACTAAGGCTTGAAATGACTTATATGCTATCTAAATACAGTATAAAAAAATATATATAAAACGACTAAGTATAAGATTTCACCTTCCTTATAACTGTAAAATACATATTTGTATGTTTTAGTGTTAGAGAAAATGTTCATATTTTCTAAAGGTCTCTCTTGACCCCCCCCCCCCCCACTCACCTTTCATCTCACATTAATCTTGTCAGTCGATGACAAACATAATGTGTTTTTCTTATTTAAAATTGATTAATGATTTAATATGAATGGCTATAAATCAATCTCTGAATGTGCTATAGTGATAAAACCACTCTCTCCTGCTACACTACGATGTAAGGATTGCAGGCATGTGCTTTGTCAGTCGCTGTGACGTAGGTTCCGTGGGAACCTGGGCCTAGATTCACAAAACCTTCTTAAGAAGAAATGTCTTCTTAACTGCCATTTCTTCCTTAACTATAGACTTAAGAAGAAAGTTAAGCAGAGTTGCTATTCCTCAAAAGGTTATTGGAAATGTTCTTGCGCTATTTCTTATGTTTCTCCTTAAGCAAAAAGTTAAGAAGAAATTAGATTCTTGAAAAATAAAGTTATTGGAAATGTTCTTAATTCCAAGATAGCTAAACCCTTGTCTTAAACTCAGGGCAGTGAGAGAAAAAGCTCATGAAAGAAATTGAACATGTTTAATTCACTCACAAACTTCATCTGAAAGTTTCAGTATTGATTATTTTAAACCCAAGAACATGTTTTAGATCAGTAATCTCAGTATGAAATATGCTAACATGATTGCCTAGCAACAAACGTCTTAAGGAGATTTGTAAGAAGATATTTTAGAAGTTTGTAAGAAAATCATTAAATCTTAAGATATTGTTGAGGAATTGCACTTATTTTATGAACTTCTTATTTTTTTTCTTAAGAAGCTTCTTAAGTTTTTGCGTAATAAGTGTTTTGTGAATCTGGGCCCAGGGTTATTGCTTAATGCAAGCCGTTTCAATCTATGGATCAATTTATAAGTGAAAATGTTGGTCGGAACCAGTACCAGAACCACGCAGGTCCCCTAAACAGGGGACTTTACATATTTAAGCTAGAGATATCCCTTTTTTTGCATAGGCTGCATCTCAATCCATCGCATCCTCCTATGTCTGGCTTCCACATCTGCGGTAGAAGGTGGCCGGGGCTACAGCGGTGTTTGTCAGACAATGAGTCTTCTCACGAAAACGTCTGTAGCGTCCGAACAGTTTGGCCTACAAAATAATATGAACACGATGGTGTTCTCCGTTTTGCTCTACGGGACTCGTCTGAAGGTAACCCATACAAATGAATGGAAGTATGGAAGTAGTTTTGTGCCAAAAAAATAAGGGGGTAAAAATGTGTTTAATTGTTGTTGTTTTTTTATTCCTTCTGATTAAGTTTTTGACTGTCATTATTGCCATTTATGAATGTGTTATTCAATGGGTTTCTATGGGCTATAGTAGTAAAGGCCAAATTCATCCCTAAATATTTTTATATGCCTACCTAAAGGGGTCCTAAATTAATAATACTGTAACTTCACCATGCTCAAAGGGATATTCAATATTATTTTTTTCATTTTTTTTTCATCTAGCATTAGGTGTCCTTCTTAGCGAGGCATTGGAAAACTTCCCTGGTCTGTGGTTGAATCTGTGTTTGAAATTGACTGCTCTAATGGACCTTACAGATAATTGTGTGTGTGGAGTACAGAGATGAGGTAGTCATTCAAAAATCCAGTTAAACACTATTATTGCACACAGAGTTGATGCAACTTATTATGTGAATTGTTAAGCACATTTTTTAATCCTGAACTTATTTAGGCTTGCCATAACAAAGGGTTTAAATACTTATTGACTCAAGACATTTCAGCTTTTCATTTTTAATTAATTTGTAAACAAAATTAAAAACAAAATTCCACTTTGACGTTATGGGGTATTGTGTGTGTAGGCCAGTGACAGAACAATCTAAATTAAATCAATTTTAAATTCAGGCTGTAGCACAACAATATGTGGAATAAGTCAAGGGCTATGAATACTTTCTGAAGACACTGTACATAGAGTCATTGAACACTGGTCACTTTAATAATGTTTACATACCTTTTCACCAACTTTACATGTGTATATACTGTATTCTAGTCCAGCCAGGTCACCCGTGATACAAGTTAGTCCATGTCTGAGGACGTCGGGAGATGATGTGGAAACTGGCCAGTAAAGGCATAAGTGAGTGCTGTTACCTTCAAGTAGGTTTCGGTTTTGTTAGGGGGTTGTGGCAGGGAAGGCGGATGGGCATAAGCATCTGCCTCTGTTTTTGCATGTTCGAATCCAGCGATAGAAAGTTGTTTTTGTGATTTTTGTTTTAAGCCTATCCCAAACCTAATCCCTTACCTTAACCATTCAGAGTTAATGCCTAACCTTAAGATTTCTAAGTTAATGCCTAAACTTAACCCTAACCTTAAAAATGTGGAGTTAATGCCTAAACCTAACCTTAAACACAAATTTGACGTTCGGAACAACTTCAACATTTGGCGGTTGAGAAACATGGATGAACGTTTAATTCTGACGTGAGACTGTGAGGGCTTGTTGTTCTAGTCATGGCTCATCCTATATAACTTTTTATAAAAATTTTGGGGATTATGTGTGTATTGTTTTTTTTTTTTGCTAGGTATTACTGCACTGTTGGAGCTAGAAACACAAGCATTTTTGCTGCACCTGCGATAACATCTGTAAATCTGTGTACGCGACCAAAAAAACTTTGATTTGATTTTGAAGGTCTCACATGTACAGAGAGGGAGACACAAACGCACAGGCACAACACACACACACACACACACACACACAGGGTCCTTTCTCAGCCACGGCCACGGTTGTGCCTGCTTGCTTACACCAGTGTACATTTCATTCCAGCACCAGTGAGCTAGTTGAGGTGTCAGTTGTTCAGCCCTCTAAATGAAAGGCCCTCAGAAGCACATTACGTAAGTGCAGGTCCCATGCCTAAGCTGATTATGTGGCAGACTAATTCATTTCCATGTCTTTTTAAGAGCATAGCGGTGGCTTAGCGTGCCCTGACTCACACAGGCCCTCATACATTCATCTACTCCCAACGTACGTGAGCGCCCTGACCACACAAGTCATAGGGTGATGGCTAAAGCAGCATTAGTCGTAGTTTACAGGGACATGACTACATGGTTTACAGGGACATGGCTACATGGTTTACAGGGACATGGGCCTCATGTAGCTCAGTTGGTAGAGCATGGCGCTTGCAACGCCAGGGTTGTGGGTTCGATTCCCACGGGGGGCCAGTATGGAAAATGTATGCACTCACTAACTGTAAGTCGCTCTGGATAAGAGTGTCTGCTAAATTACTCAAATGTAAAATGTAAATGACTACGTGGTTTACAGGGACATGACTGTCTGTCATTGATGCATAGAGATACATTTACATTTTACATTTTAGTCATTTAGCAGACGCTCTTATCCAGAGCGACTTACAGTTAGTGAGTGCATACATTTTTCATACTGGCCCCCTGTGGGAATCGAACCCACAACCCTGGCGTTGCAAGATACAGTACCTCACATGATGCCAGACTAGGTAGAGGGCAAACGTGATAGAGCAGGACAGGTGGGGCTGCTATGCCTTTGTGTGTATGTGTATGTGTGTGTGTGTATATGCACGCACATGTGTGCCCTTATGTTTGTGTGTGCATGCATCATGTGTGTATGGATTGGTTAGAGGGGACATTCCTTACACCACAGGGGGGATTTGACCCCTGTTGTTGTTTGGGTTGGTGCCAAGCTCAAGGTGTCATGCGCTCTATTTATATCATATGGAATAGCAATGTGACTGGAGGATGATCTGAACAGGATGGAGGTTCAGGTCATGCTTGAGATTGAACAGGGGCAGGTGGTAGAACTCTCTGTCCTCTGTCCTTTACATCATGATAGAAAAGGCAAGAAGTGGGTGATGTGTGTGTGTGTGTGTGCGCGTGTGCGTGCACACCCAACTAAGAGTCTGTTATTGTACAGCTAATCCCCTCCAGAGGCCACTTCGTGTAAGGGGAACAACTGTGCTCTCCATAATAATGTATTATGAGAACCACTGAAAGACTGGTTTAAAGTCACAGTGGCCAGAGTATACAGTGCATTCGGAAAGTATTCAGACCCCTTGACTTTTTCCACATTTTGTTACGTTACAGACTTATTCTAAAATTGATTAAATAAACATTTTTCCTCATCAATCTACACACAATACCCCATAATGACAAAGCGAAAATAGGTTTTAGAAATATTTGCAAATGTATTAAAAATAAAAACAGAAATACCTTATTTACATAAGTATTCAAAACCTTTGCTATGAGACTGGAAATTGAGCTCAGGTGCATCCTGTTTCCATTGATCATCCTTGAGTTGTTTCTACAACTTGATTGGAGTCCACCTGTGGTAAATTCAATTGATTGGACATGATTTGAAAAGGCACACACCTGTCTATATAAAGTCCCACAGTTGACAGTGCATGTCAGAGCAAAAACCAAGCCATGAAGTCGAAGGAATTGTCCGTAGAGCACCAAGACAGGATTGTGTCAAGGCACAGTTCTGGGGAAGGGAACAAAAACATTTCTGCAGCTTTAAAGGTCCCCTAGAACACAGTTTGGAACCACCAAGACTCTTCCTAGAACTGTCCGCCCGGCCAAACTGAGTAAATGGGGGAGAAGGGCCTTGGTCAGGGAGGTGACCAAGAACCTGATGTTCACTCTGACAGAGCTCCAGAGTTCCTCTGTGGAGATGGGACAACCTTCCAGAAGGACAACCATCTCTGCAGCACTCCACCAATCAGGCCTTTATAGTAGAGTGGCCAGAAGCCACTCCTCAGAAAAAGGCACATGACAGCCCTCTTGGAGTTTGCCAAAAGGCACCTAAAAGGACTCTCAGACCATGAAAAACAAGATTCTCTGGTCTGATGAAACCAAGATTGAACTCTTTGGCCTGAATGCCAAGCGTCACGTCTGGAAAAAACCTGGCACCATCCCTACGGTGAAGCATGGTGGTGGCAGCATCATGCTGTGGGGATGTTATTCAGTGGCATGGACTGGTAGACTAGTCGGGATCGAGGGAAAGATGGAGCAAAGTACAGCGAGATCCTTGATGAAAACCTGCTCCAGAGTGCTCAGCACCTCAGACTGGGGCGAAGGTTCACCTTCCAAAAGGACAACGACCCTAAGCACACAGCCAAGACAACGCAGGAGTTGCTTCGGGACAAATCTCTGAATGTCCTTGAGTGGCCCAGCCAGAGCCCGGACTTGAACCTGATCAAACATCTCTGGAATGAACTGAACTGAACTGCGCTGTTGGAGCTAAAACACAAGCATTTCGCTACATCCGCAATAACATCTGCTAAACATGTGTATGTGACAAATAAGATTTGATTTGATTTGAAAATAGCTGTGCAGCTACGCTCACCATCCAACCTGACAGAGTTTGAGAGGCTCTGCAGAGAAGAATGGGCGAAAATTCCCAAATACAGGTGTGCCAAGTTTGTAGCGTGATACCCAAGAAGACTTGAGGCTGTAATCGCTGCCAAAGGCACTTGAACAAAGTACTGAGTTAAGGGTCTGAATACATATGTAAATGTGATATCAGTTTTTAGTTTTTTATACATTTAAAAAAATGTCTAACAAACTGTTTTTGCTTTGTCATTATGGGGTATTGTGTGTAGATTGATGAGGATAAAAAAAAAAAAATCTGTTTTAGAATAAGGCTGTAACGTAACAAAATGTGGAAAAAGTCAAGGGGTCTAAAAACTTTCCGAATGAACTCTACATCATGCCACAAATAATAAAAACCACCAGCCTAATGTATACTCTGCATATTGTGTTTACATGAAAGAAGAAGGGTCAGAGGTTTTTCCTGACCATGTGATCCGACCAGGAAGAACTTATTTTAGCCTTTAGTGCAGTTCAAACATCCATGTACACTGAGTGCACAAAAAATTAAGAACACATGCTCTTTCATTGACAGACTGACCAGGTCAATCCAAGTGAAAGCTATGATCCCTTATTGATGTCACTTGTTAAATCCACTTCAATCAGTGTAGATGAAGGGGAGGAGACATGTTAAAGAAGGATTTTTAAGCCTTGAGACAAGTCTGACATGGATTGCGTATGTGTGCCATTCAGAGACAAAAGGCTTAAGTGCCTTTGAAGGGGGTATGGTAGTATGTGCACCGGTTAGTGTCAGGAACTGCAACGCTGCTGGGTTTTTCACGCTCAACAGTTTCCTGTGTGTATCAAGAATGGTCCACTACCCAAAGGACATCCAGCCGACTTGACACAACTGTGGGAAGCATTGCCCCTACAAATTGAGGCTGTTCTGAGGGCGACTCAATATTAGGAAGGTGTTCTTAATGTTTTGTACCCTCAGTGTATATTCTCCATACTTACATGACAAGAAAAAACACTACGTGATTTGTACACAATTGAAAACAAGCATTACTTACTTTGTTTTGACATACAGTACATGGCCAAAAGTATGTTCAAATTAGTGAATTCGGCTATTTCAGCCACACCCGTTGCTGACAGGTGAATAAAATCGAGCACACAGCCATGCGATCTCCATAGACAAACATTGGCAGTAGAATAGCACGTACTGAAGAGCTCAGTGACTTTCAATGTGGCACCGTCATAAGATGCCACCTTTCCAACAAGTCAGTTCATCGAATTTCTGCCCTGCTAGAGCTGCCCCGGTCAACTGTAAGTGTTGTTATTGTGAAGTAAAACGTCTAGGTGTAGGCCACACAATCTCACAGAATGGGACCGCTGAGTGCTGAAGCGCGTAGCACGTAAAAAAATTGTCTGTCCTCAGTTGCAACACTCACTACCGAGTTCCAAACTGCCTCTGGAAGCAACGTCAGCACAATAACTGTTCATCAGGAGCTTCATGAAATGGGTTTCCATGGCCGAGCAGCCGCACACAAGCCTAAGTTCACCATGCGCAATGCAAAGCGTCGGCTGGAATGGTGTGAAGCTTGCCGCCATTGGACTCTGTAGCAGTGGAAACGCGTTCTCTGGAGTGATGAATCACGCTTCACCATCTGGCAGTCCAACAGACTAATCTGGGTTTGGCGGATGCTAGGAGAACGCTACCTGCCCCAATGCATAGTGCCAACTGTAAAGTTTGGTGGAGGAGGAATAATAGTCTGGGGCTGTTTTTCAGGGTTTGGGCTAGGCCCCTTTGTTCCATTGAAGGGAAATCTTAATGCTACAGCATACAATGACATTCTAGATGATTCTTTGCTTCCAACTTTGTGGCAGCAGTCCTTTCCTATTTCAGCATGACAATGCCCCTGTGCACAAAGCGAGGTCCATACAGAAATGGTTTGTTGAGATCGGTGTGGAAGAACTTGACTGGCCTGCACAGAGACCTGACCTCAACTCCATCAAACACCTTTGGGATGAATTGGAACGCCGGCTGCGAGTCAAGCCTAATCGCCCAACATCAGTGCCCTACCTCATTAATTTTGCTGTGGCTGAATGGAAGCAAGTCCCCGTAGCAATGTTCCAACATCTGGTGGAACGCCTTCCCAGAAGAGTCGAGGCTGTTATAGCAGCCAAGGTGGGACCAACTCCATATTAATGCCCATGATTTTGGAATGAGATGTTCGACGAGCTGGTGTCCACATACTTTTGGTAGTGTACTTTGAAACACTTCACATTGGCATAATATTACACATGCAAAAGTCTCCAATTATCCAGAGAGCAACTTAAAGCCTGTTTTATACAGCCTTGTTTCTTCAGAGCTGCTCAAACAGATAGAACATGTCATTGGTACTCAGTTCCAGTCAAAGCAGAGGACTGACCGGGATGTCATGGCTTTCTGGTTCTGATGACACAATATCTGTGTCCCAAATGTCACCCTATTCCCTACATGGGCCCTGGTCAAAAGTAGTGCACTATATAGGGAATAGGGTGCCATTTAGGACATAACCAGTATCTGTCTCCAGTTCAGTCCATCAGTCCATGTCACCTGTGTCCACAGCCTGGGACACAATAAGTGATTTATTATGGGATAGAGTGATGATAGTCTGAGTCTGCAGGTGGTTCACCCTTATTATTACTCCTTTGTCTGTTAAACACAGGGTAGGGGTTAAAGGTTAGAGGTGTCAGTGGACAGATTTTTTTGGGGGGAGATGCTTTGTTCATTCCAACTACATCAAGGCTATGTGACACACATGACAAATGACTCCAATGACTTTATGTGGGACAGATGGGGGGGAGGAGGGAGGTAAGGTAGAGGGATGTTGGTTAATAGCAGCAGCTACGGGTGGAGATTTTGAGATAGCTTTGCAGAATGTGATGTTCCTTCCTTCCTCCCTGTCGACAATGGGGGACATTCAGGTGCTCCAATGAACTCTACCCCCCGCTGCTATCTCTAGCTAGCTAGCGCAACCCATGGGCCGTGAGGGCATCATCTCCAGACCTGGCATGTCACTGCACTCCTCTTTCACAACCACCACAAAGAACAGAGTGACTTTCTCCCGTCTCTCTCTCGCTCCCTCTCTCTCACCGTCTCTCTCTCGCTCCCTCTCTCTCACCGTCTCTCTCTCGCTCCCTCTCTCTCACCGTCTCTCTCTCGCTCCCTCTCTCTCGCCGTTTCTATTTCTCTGTTTCTATCTCTCTCTCCGTCTCTTTCTCGCTCTCTCTCCCTTTCTCCACTATCTCCATATCTCATGATCTATTTCTCTCCTATTTCATTTCTATTTCTCCATAAAACGTTTCTCCACAATGGGAAATGTGTTGACAGTGTGAGAGAGAGTGAGCACGTAGTTTTATGAACCCCTGTCTTCTCTTTAATATATTTGATTTGATTTATCATAATGTGGACTTGGATATTGAATGTGAATTGTCATGCAGCACTCTATTGCGTCTGTACTGCTATTGTGGCTGTGGTGTTCTCTCACAGTAATTAAAAACAAGCAAACAAAATAGTTATGACTTCATTAGTGGAATGCTGGATTACATACAGCCACGGTTATGAGCTGAATCCTCCATTAATGACATCATTAATCTAGTTTCCCAGCAATCATATAAATCTGCAGCAAACATAATCCCTCTACCTACTGGGAATACTCTTCAATCCTAAACAATGGATGAAAAGCTATCTGTTTTACACTTTTTCATCTTAATCCTAAACATTTTATGAAAATACATTTGTTTGACCCCTTTTTTTATAAGACGTGGTTGGCATACAGTGCAACACAGACAGCAAACTTGAGAGTACTAATAGAAGAGCACTAAGATTGATTTAATTTGCCTAAATTGACTAACAAAGCGCATGAGGATAATGTTAACTGTTAGCATTGTTACCTCTTCAGGGCTGATAACTGTGGTCTCATTATGAACGAGTTACCTGCACTATTAAATTAGTGTGAGAACACTTAGAGCTATGTACAGGCAGTTCAACAGAGAGGCCAATAGACAAACAGTGAAGCTTGACTCACAAAAGGGATGAATGACCTGAAGGCTAACTTTATCAACGTGGAATAGTTCAGTACATCATGTGATGTTATGAAGACCATACGAGATGATCTTTGATACAGTATGCACTATGTTTCAGTACTTTTAAATGTTTTTCTCTGCTTACAGGGCTGTGAGGGCACAATTCTGACTTGAGGTCTTGCATGCGTAACTTCAATTTGCGTAGGGTTAAAGGTTATGATTCCAGCCACAGTACATAGGTAAATATCATGGATTCCTGTCCAAAAACGTCATCCCTTACTTTTCCCTTGTGTGCTCAACTTTTCCTAAACCAAAAAAACAATGACCTATAACTTATGGTATACCGGTTTGTGAATGAACCTTATAGGAAAACTCCTCCATACATGATACTCAAAGTTCATGATATGCTCAAGGTTCTTCACATTATATACTGCGGCTCAAGGTACCTTTATCCTGGCTATAGCGCTGCGGGAGGCCTACGCTGCTCTGTTGGTGCAACCCAGAGTGATCCAAGCGGGTCTGCTCAGGAAATGACAGCAGGGCGATTCCACACAAGGAAGGCCCGGAAATATTTTTGGTATCTCAGATTGTTCTGGCTATTCTCACATAAAAACTTAATTGGGAGGAAATGTGTTTTATATGCATTTTACATTTGTATCACAAACCATTTTGAGAAATTCATATGAAAGTGTCAATTTTAGTCCCTTTTTAGATCTACAGTGGCTTGCGAAAGTATTCACCCCCCTTGGCATTTTTCCTATTTTGTTGCCTTACAACCTTGAATTAAAATGGATTTTTGGGGGGTTTGTATAATTTGATTTACACAACAAGATGCAAAATATTTTCTTTTGTGAAACAAACAAGAAATAAGACAAAAAAACAGAAAACTTGAGCGTGCATAACTATTCACCCCCACAAAGTCAATACTTTGTAGAGCCACCTTTTGCAGCAATTACAACTGCAAGTCTCTTGGGGTATGTCTCTATAAGCTTGGCACATATAGCCACTGGAATTTTTGCCCATTCTTCAAGGCAAAACTGCTCCAGCTCCTTCAAGTTGCTGGTGTACAGCAATCTTTAAGTCATACCACAGATTCTCAAATTGGATTGAGGTCTGGGCTTTGACTAGGCCATTCCAAGACATTTCAATGTTTCCCCTTAAACCACTCGAGTGTTGCTTTAGCAGTATGCTTAGGGTCATTGTCCTGCTGGAAGGTGAACCTCTGTCCTAGTCTCAAATCTCTGGAAGACTGAAACAGGTTTCCCCCGAGAATTTCCCTGTATTTAGCGCCATCCATCATTCCTTCAATTCTGACCAGTTTCCCTGCCGATGAAAAACATCCCCACAGCATGATGCTGCCACCACCATGCTTCACTGTGGGGATGGTGTTCTCTGGGTGATGAGAGGTGTTGGGTTTGCGCCAGACATAGCGTTTTCCTTGTTGGCCAAAAAGCTAAATTTTTGTCTCATCTCACCAGAGTACCTTCTTCCATATGTTTGGGGAGTGTCCCACATGCCTTTTGGCGAACACCAAACATGTTAGGTTATTTTTTTCTTTAAACAATGGCCTTTTTCTGGCCACTCTTCCGTAAAGCCCAGCTCTGTGGAGTGTACGGCTTAAAGTGGTCCTATGGATAGATACTCCAATTTCCGATGTGGAGCTTTGCAGCTCCTTCAGAGTTATCTTTGGTCTCTTTGTTGCCTCTCTGATTAATGCCCTCCTTGCCTGGTCCGTGAGTTTTGGTGGGCGGCCCTCTCTTTGCAGGTTTGTTGTGGTGCCATATTTTTTATAATGGATTTAATGGTGCTCCGTGAGACTCTGGGGCGTTTCAGAACAGGTATATATATACTGAGATCATGTGACAGATCATGTGACACAGATTGCACACAGGTGGACTTTATTTAAGTAATTATGTGACTTATGACGGTAATTGGTTGCACCAGATCTTATTTAGGGGCTTCATAGCAAAGGGGGTGAATACATATGCACGCACCACCTTTCCGTTATTGATTTTTTAGATTTTTTTTCATTTCACTTCACCAATTTGGACTATTTTGTGTATGTCCATTACATGAAATCCAAATAAAAATCCATTTAAATTACAGGTTGTAATGCAACAAAATAGGAAAAACGCCAAGGGGGATGAATACTTTTGCAAGGCACTGTATACAGTTGAAGTCGGAAGTTTACATATACTTAGGTTGGAGTCATTAAAACTAGTTTTTCAACCACTCCACAAATTTCTTGTTAACAAACTATAGTTTTGGCAAGTCAGTTAGGACATCTACTTTTGTGCATGACACAAGTAATTTTTCCAACAATTGTTTACAGACAGATTATTTCACTGTATCACAATTCCAGTGGGTCAGAAGTTTACATACACCAAGTTGACTGTGCCTTTAAACAGCTTGGAAAATTCCAGAAAATGATGTCATGGCTTTAGAAGCTTCTGATAGGCTAATTGACATAATTTGAGTCAATTGAAGGTGTACCTGTGAATGTATTTCAAGGCCTACCTTCAAACTCAGTGCCTCTTTGCTTGACATCATGGGAAAATCAAAAGAAATCAGCCAAGACCTCAGAAATGAAATTGTAGACCTCCACAAGTCTGGTTCATCCTTGGGAGCAATTTCCAAACGCCTTAAGGTACCACGTACATCTGTACAAACAATAGTATGCAAGTATAAACACTATGGAACCACGCAGCCATCATACCGCTCTGGAAGGAGACGCATTCTGTCTCCTAGAGATGAATGTACTTTGGTGCGAAAAGTGAAAATCAATCACAGAACAACAGCAAAGGACCTTGTGAAGATGTTGGAGGAAACAGGTACAAAAGTATCTATATCCACAGTAAAACGAGTCCTATATCGACATAACCTGAAAGGCCGCTCAGCAAGGAAGAAGCCACTGCTCCAAAACCGCCATAAAAAAGCCAGAGTACGGTTTGCAACTGCACATGGGGACAAAGATCGTACTTTTTGGAGAAATGTCCTCTGGTCTGATGAAACAAAAATAGAACTGTTTGGCCATAATGACCATCGTTATGTTTGGAGAAAAAAGGGGGTGGCATGCAAGCCAAAGAACACCATCCCAACCGTGAAGTACGGGGGTGGCAGCATCATGCTGTGGGGGTGCTTTGCTGCAGGAGGGATTGATGCACTTCACAAAATAGATGGCATCATGAGGAAGGAAAATTATGTGGATATATTGAAGCAACATCTCAAGACATCAGTCAAGAAGTTAAAGCTTGGTCGCAAATGGGTCTTCAAAATGAACAATGACCCCAAGCATACTTCCAAAGTTGTGGCAAAATGGCTTAAGGACAACAAAGTCAATGTATTGGAGTGGCCATCACAAAGCCCTGACCTCAATCCTATAGAAAATGTGTGGGCAGAACTGAAAAAGCGTGTGCAAGCAAGGAGGCCTACAAACCTGACTCAGTTACACCAGCTCTGTCAGGAGGAATGGGCCAAAATTCACCCAACTTATTGTGGGAAACTTGTGGAAGCCTACCCGAAACGTTTGACCCAAGTGAAACAATTTAAAGGCAATGCTACCAAATACTAATTGAGTGTATGTAAACTTCTGACCCACTGGGAGTGTGATGATAGAAATAGAAGCTTTCACATTTCACATTCTTAAAATAAAGTGGTGATCCGAACTGACCTAAGAAAGGGAATTTTTACTAGGATTAAATGTCAGGAATTGTGAAAAACTGAGTTTAAATGTATTTGGCTAAGGTGTATGTAAACTTCCGACTTCAACTGTACATGCCTCCTATGAGACCCTATGATGCATGAACCGCACATGATACAGACAATGTAGGCTACTCCTTATAGGGTGCTCGCCCTTATATCTATCCTTCATCCCATGGATCGGCAGAATGAAAGGAGGAACTTAAGAAGGCTGGTGACACAATTAACATGGGGTCAAGTAAATTGGGATGACATCTATCTGGTTCTATCAAGGACTATTCACTCTGTGACGATTCCTCGGGATGGGGCAAGTGATGAATGAGCAGGCCCTTACGATAATGTGACACCTTTTTTCCTCTATTGGTTCATGATATGCTTGTTTAAGAGCTGAGAGCAAATGGCTGTCTCAAATTTATTCAGACGCCTATAACTCTGGAGAGCGCCACGTTGAGCGCCAACATAGTTACCAAAGCCCTGGACTTCTTCGCTCTGAGAGCTAGGTGTTACAGGAAAAATCCACCCAAAACTACTCATTCCTTTCATTTACATTGTTAAATATATAACTAATATGTGAGAACAATATTTTTTCTGAACAAATGTTTCATTGTGGCATTATAATAAGGTTGGTAGCAACATGGAAAATCGTTGTAGAAATCTGTTGCAGCTCAAGTCGACTACAAAATTCACAATGCAATGCTCTCTTTATGGGCTGGCTGGTTAGCTAAGTAGCTAGCTAGCAAGAAAACGTAGCTACACACAATAATAGCAAAGACAATATCAGCATGTAAAATAGCTAGTTAGCTGTAAAATCGCCTAAACAAACTGCACTATCAATTTAATCTACAATCTCACCATGTTCAACCAGCAGAGCGATGTGCCTCACAAAATGGAGTCTGACATTCGCAACCGCAGATATACTTTTAAGGAGATGGGAAACGTTGCCCATGCTATGTCAATGGGCCGTGCGGTGCCTTCTGGGCGATTCTGGGACAAGGAGCGTTCTTCTTCAAGGAGTCTATTGGACGCTAGCTCAAACACCCAACATTAGCACGGATTTCACCAACAAGAAGTACAACATTACAAATCTTTTCAGAGATGTTTGATAATTAACTTGCTATCTGTAATATCGTATAGCTTCGGAATCGTTACATTATGTACTTTCGAGGAAAATAGGCACGTTTCTCGACATATACAGTGACTTTGAGAAGGGATTGCGTGACACAGCATGACAACGTGAACGCGATTGGTCTACTGTCTGCTAGGTGGGGCATTATACCTTCCTTCATTCATCGGATTCCTATCTCCTTTCTATAATATCTCTGGCAACTGTACCATGCAATGCACCCTGGACTAAAGAGGCAGAACATTTGGAAAAATGTGCCAGACCCTCCGTTAAATTACCAATTTCTCGAGGTTGGAATATGATCAATGGCTCATTCAGAGAAGACATCCTCCCAAGTTATCTGTCAGTATTGAAATCTGACATGTATGATAGACGTTTTCTCAATCTAAAAGTTGTATTCCTATTAACTTCCAGTGTAGTGAGAGCGACTTTATCACAGTGCTACGTAATACCGGCCAGATGTCTGCCTGATTGAACGCCAATAACTCAGATACACATGAAAACATGAAATGACCCAGGGAATCGATAGAACATCACTCAGAGATACACAAAAACAATACAACATTCAAAATGCATGAACCTTTCCTTTAATGAAGGCCTCCATCTGGGCAGGCTAACCCCTATTTTCCTCTGCAAAGGTCTGTCTGTTAGTCATGCCTGCATGGTATTATCACCAGGTGTCAACTAGGAACACCTGGACAATGTGTGTTTTCACTAAGCCCTGGTGCACATGATGGTGCCATGATTATACATCATTGACTTTACAGTAGATGGATATGTATGAATATTTACTTTAGCTACAGCAGGACATGGTCTATTTGAATTAGACGTTTCATCATGTCCGTACACATTGAGCCACACTTCCAGTAAGGTTAGGGTCCACCTGTAAAGTACACAGCATACTGTACATACAGTGCTTACATACTATCCTGCTTTCTCTTCCTTCCTCACTCTCAAACCAAGAGGTCACTGTCTGTCACTGTAAAAGCAATGGGCTTCCACTGGCCTTTAGACTTTTACAGTTGTGTTCAATTCCCTCACTTAGTCTCATCATCCTCTCCCAGACACCCATCTCTCCTCCCACAATTATGAGCTTCATGTCACAGAGGATATCACCAACTCAAACAAGAAACTACAGTGTATCTCTCAAATAGCAGTGAGCAACTCAAAGATGAAATGCGTGACTTTTTCACCACCCAAATTGTCAGAGTTTATCTTGAGCTCCTCCAGTCAAAGCTGTCTGTAATTGCATCCGCCCTGGGGTGCGTGTGTGGGTTGCGGTGACAGGGTGATGTGTTTTGTATGCTGCTTCTTCATCACAGCTCTCTCAACCCACGGGAGCTCCGTTTTGTCAGATGCTCCCAACAAATAGCGTCACAGTGGCAGTCTCTGCACTTATGCTCGAAATACGAACTTCTCCTGAACTGAGGTGAACTGGCCGTTCCATGTCATTTCAGCAAGCCATGACACCCAGCTTCTCAGATTGTTCTGAAATTATTTCTGTAGTTAGAAACAGATTGGTATTCCTAAAACATTATTTTGTTGAAATGTAATTTTATCTCTGAGAAATGAAGCTAATTGATTGCACCCAAATTGGCCATTTTAATTTATAGGATTCAGATAATATTCAGTAGATATAGTACCTAACATCCGATTTGGACCAAACTTCTTACTACCAATGAGTAAGATATGAGGAGTCCCAAAAAAAATTCAAAAGTAAATGTTGTGATTTATTTAATAAACACAAGAGACCAGCAAAATGGATATAAGTGTGGCGGTATAGCAAGAACAGCGGCATCTAGTGGTCAAAACCTGGTACTTTCACACTACTTTATGGTAAATAATGCAAGCGACTTCAATTATTAATTTCTCTGAACAGGGGGAAAACAAACATCACCAGATTCACAGGGAATACATTACATAGAACGGAGAAGCAAATATCCAAGCCACAGCTCCATACTACTTGTCAAACAAAGAGAACTGATACTGTATACTTGTTGTTGGGGTGGGATTGGCAAAGGGTGTGGTGGGTCCATGGGTGGCTTTTTACATTTTTGGGGGGATTCTTCATGTCTTACTCATTGGTAGGAAGAAGTTTGGTCCAAATTGGATGTTGGGTACTATATTTATTGAATATCATCTGAATCCTTTAAATTAAAATGTCAGATTTGGGTGCAATCAATTACTTTAATTTCTCAGAGGTCAAATTATATTTTAACAAAATAAAGTTTCAGGAATGCTAATTGTATCTGTTACTAACTACAGAAACAATTTCAAAACAATCTGAGATGGTGGGTGTCGAAATCCTGTGTCTTGTGCTTTTTGAGGTGGAACGACCCTGGGAGAAGGGAAGGAGGGAGGAAGGAGGGAGGAGAGTAGGAGAGGAGAGGGGCTTTGAATGTCTCCACCTGGAAAACAAAACTAGGGAAAATAATTGTATTACATATTTTCCTTTTGCCATGCTTTTGTGAGACACACGGCTTAAATAGCCTTGGCATGTTTTTTACATTTCTGGGTCCGTGTCCAGGTTTTCAGGGCAGTGTATTTTTTAATGCCTGTGTTTGTGTGTGTGTAGTGTGTGAGTGTGCGTGCACATGCGTGCGTACATCTGTTCATGTTATGTTTGTGTATGCTTGCATCTTTTTGTGTGTGGGTGTGTGCTGTTCTACACACACGTGTAGACCTACAGTATAGTATATGTGCCGTATCTGGGAGTAGCCGTAAGCAGGTACATTGTGGAAAGAGCTGGCCCATGTTTGGTTATAGGAGCCTGGGTGTATGTATTTGGGAGGGAGCTAGCATATGGTTATAGGATCATTCACAGCTGAGAATGGCATCATGGCTGAAACCCTAGCTCTCTCCCAGTCACCACACCCAGAGTGCAATGAGCACATCTCCCTGCCAGAGACCACAGTTAATGAGGCTAGCTGGGACTTCTGGCTGGAGACTACCCAGGCCCACTTAATACACACATACTCATATAGCCGACACACTCCCACCCATCACTCTCCCACCCATATCCAAAGAGACAGGTTGGTTGTTAAGCAACAAAACTGACGCGTGCGCAACTATGGGGCAAACAGACGGGGTTGGCTTAGATTGTTCACAACATGTAAACTATATTTTGTCTCCAATGTTTATTGAAAACATTCATACATTTGGACAATGAGCACTTGTCTCTCATATGCATCGTTACAGTTGTTGGTTAGCTAGCTAGCTAGTGAATTCTAGCATAGACGTGACATCAGTCAAAACACCTCAACTCAAGACATGGTATCAAGAACAAGATAAAACTAGCTGAAATGAGCCACCTACGATTCCCCACATGGCAGCTTCTTGTCATTGTTGCTAGCTTTCTGGCCATCCAGAATCACAACACACAGACTTCTGCCCCATTGAAGCGTGCGCATTGTTTTTGTGACGTTGGCAGCTAAACCGTCTATACAGCATCATCCTACATGTGTAGAAGTATAGGGTATTTAGCACAGTACAGAGGCTTGCAAAAGTATTCACCCCCCTTGGCATTTTTCCTATTTTGTTGCCTTACAACCTGGAATTAAAATTGATTTTTGGGGGGTTTGTATCATTTGATTTACACAACATGCCTACCACTTTGAAGATGCAAAATATTTTTTATTGCGAAACAGACAAGAAATAAGACAAAAAAACAGAACTTGAGCGTGCATAACTATTCACCCCCCCCCCCCCCCCCCCCCCTACTTTGTAGAGCCACCTTTTGCAGAAATTACAGCTGCAAGTCTCTTGGGGTATGTCTCTATAAGCTTGGCACATCTAGCCACTGGGATTTTTGGCCATTCTTCAAGGCAAAACTGCTCCAGCTCCTTCAAGTTGGATGGGTTCCGCTGGTGTACAGCAATCTTTAAGTCATACCACAGATTCTCAATTGGATTGAGGTCTGGGCTTTGACTAGGCCATTCCAAGACATTTAAATGTTTCTCCTTAAACCACTCGAGTGTTGCTTTAGTAGTATGATTAGGGTCATTGTCCTGCTGGAAGGTGAACCTCCGTCCCAGTCTCAAATCTCTGGAAGTCTGAAACAGGTATACCCTCAAGAATTTCCCTGTATTTAGTGCCATCCATCATTCCTTCAATTCAGACCAGTTTTCCAGTCCCTGCGGATGGAAAAACATCCCCACAGCATGATGCTGCCACCACCCTGCTTCACCGTGGGGATGGTGTTCTCTGGGTGATGAGAGGTGTTGGGTTTGCGCCAGACATAGCGTTTTCCTTGATGGCCAAAAAGCTCAATTTTAGTCTCATCTGACCAGAGTACCTTCTTCCAAATATTTGGGGAGTCTCCCACATGCCTTTTGGCGAACACCAAACGTGTTTGCTTATTTTTTTCTTAAAGCAATGGCTTTTTTCTGCCCACTCTTCCGTAAAGCCCAGCTCTGTGGAGTGTACGGCTTAAAGTGGTCCTATGGACAGATACTTCAATCTCCGCTGTGGAGCTTTGCAGCTCCTTCAGGGTTATCTTTGGTCTCTTTGTTGCCTCTCTGATTAATGCCCTCCTTGCCTGGTCCGTGAGATTTGGTGGGCGGACCTCTCTTGGCAGGTTTGTTGTGGTGCCATATTCTTTCAATTTTTATAATGGATTTAATGGTGCTCCGTGGGATGTTCAAAGTTTCGGATATTTGTTTATAACCCAACCCTGATCTGTACTTCTCCACAACTTTGTCCCTGACCTGTTTGGAGAGCTCCTTGGTCTTCATGGTGCCGCTTGCTTGGTGGTGCCCCTTGATAGTGGTGTTGCAGACTCTGGGGCCATTCAGAACAGGTGTATATATACTGAGATCATTTGACACTTAGATTGCACACAGGTGAACTTTATTTAACTGATTATGTGACTTCTGAAGGTAACATGAAATCCAAATATAAAACGCCAATAGGAAAAACGGCAAGGGGGTTGAATACTTTTGCAAGGCACTGTACATATAGCATTAGCATGCATGTACGCATGTTTGGACACACACTCATGCCTACAGTATTGTGAACAAAACCCAAGTGCAATGCATATACTTAGCTAGCCATGCTAGGCGTACAGATACAATCCTAAGAGAGGACTAAAGGTTACATGGGCAGCAACAGCTGGTACCACGCTTATTGGTTGTTGTGTGAGTGTGTACAGTCATAAAGCCATTGGCCACTGTTACATGTCTGAGGTCACCATGCATAGGGGTTTCAACATTTGTGAGCTCTCTCTCTCCACCCCACCACCCTCCCCCACCACTAACACATGAAGAGAATGTGTGGCCAATTGAAGGGGGGGAAGATACTTGGTGTTTGTGTTAACCCTGCACCCTTTTGACTGGCCCAATGTTACGCTCCCTCCCCAAGCTCTCATTGGTTGGTTGCTAATCCCACCCCCCCTTGACCCCCCGCTCTCATTTGTTCTCTCTCTCTCTCTCTCTCTCTCTCTCTCTCTCTCTCTCTCTCTCTCTCTCTCTCTCTCTCTCTCTCTCTCTCTCTCTCTCTCTCTCTCTCTCAATTAAATTAAATTAAATGATGTGCAAATAGTTAAAGTACAAAAGGGAAAATAAATAAACAAATATGGGTTGTATTTACAATGGTGTTTGTTCTTCACTGGTTGCCCTTTTCTTGTGGCAACAGGTCACAAATCTTGCTGCTGTGATTGCACACTATGGTATTTCACCCAATAGATATGGGAGTTTATCAAAATTGGATTTATTTTCAAATTCTTTGTGGGTCTGTGTAATCTGAGGGAAATATATGTTTCTAATATGGTCATACATTTGGCAGGAGGTTAGGAAGTGCAGCTCAGTTTCCACCTCATTTTGTGGGCAGTGTGAACATAGCCTGTCTTCTCTTGAGAGCCAGGTCTGCCTACGGCGGCCTCTCTCCATAGCAAGGCTATGCGCACTGAGTCTGTACATTGGGTCAGTCACAGTGGTCAGCTATTCTGCCATTGTGTACTCTCTGTTTAGGGCCAAGTAGCATTCTAGTTTGCTCAGTTTTCTTAGTTAATTATTTCCAATGTGTCCAGGAATTATCTTTTTGTTATCTCATGATTTGGTTGGGTCTAATTGTGTTGCTGTCCTGGGGCTCCGTGGGGTCTGTTTGTGTTTGTGAACAGAGCTCCAGGACCAACTTACTAATGGGACTTTTCTCTAGGTTCATCTCTCTGTAGGTGATGGCTTTGTTACGTAAGGTTTGGGAATCGCTTCCTTTTAGGTGGTTGTAGAATTTAAAGGCTCTTTTCTGGATTTTGATAATTTGCAGGTAGCAGCCTAATTCTGTTCTGCATGCATTATTGGGTGTTTTACGTTGTACACTGAGGATATTTTTGCAGAATTCTGCATGCAGAGTCTCAATTTGGTTTTTGTCCCAGTCAGGGCCCAGGTCTGACAGAATCTGTGCAGAAGATCTAGCTTCTGCTGCTGTAAGCAGATCATCAGCAAACAGTAGACATTTTACTTCAGATTCTAGTAGGGTGAAGCCAGGTGCTGCAGACTGTTCTAGTGCCCTCGCCAATTCGTTGATATACTGTATGTAAATGTGATATTTCCATTTTTTATTTGTAATACATTCGCAAACATTTCTAAAAACATGTTTTTGCTTTGTCATTATGTGGTATTGATGTGGGGAAAAAAATGTTTTACTCAATTTTAGAATAAGGCTGTAATGTAACAAAATGTGGAAAAAGTCGGACTCTTAATACTTTCCGAATGCACTGTATATGTTGAAGAGGGTGGGGCTCAAGCTGCATCCCTGTCTCACCCCACAGCCCTGTGGAAAGAAATGTGTGTATTGTTTGCCCATTTTAACCGCTTTCCATCAATTTGCATAGCAGACCCTCATGCCAAATTGAGTCAAAAGCTTTTTTTAAATCAACAAAGCATGAGAAGACTTTGCCTTTGTTTTGGTTGGTTTATTTGTCAGTTAGGGTGTGCAGGGTAAATACGTGGTCTGTCGTACGTGCAGTGATTTGGTAAAAAGCCAATTTGACATATGCTCAGTACATTGTTTTCACTGAGGAAATGTACGAGTCTGCTGTTAATGATAATGCAGAGGATTTTCCCAAGGTTGCTGTTGATGCATATCCCACTGTAGTTATTGGGGTCAAATTTGTCTCCACTTTTGTGGATTGGGGTGATCAGTCCTTGGTTCCAAATATTGGGGAAGATGCCAGAGCTGAGGATGATGTTAAAGAGTTTAAGTATAGCCAATTGGAATTTGTGGTTTGTATATTTTAACATTTCATTTAGGATACCATCAACACCACAGGCCTTTTGGGGTTGGAGGGTTTGTATTTTGTCCTATAGTTCAATCAATGTAATTGGAGAATCCAGTGGGGTCTGGTAGTCTTTAATAGTTGATTCTAAGATTTGTATTTGATCATGTACTGTATATGTTTTTGCTGTTTGTTCTTTGTTATAGAGGCAAAAAGAAGAGAAGTGAAGCAGATTGGAGAAGTGGTTTATCCGTCTCAGGTTTTTTTGTTTTTTTTGTTAGATAACTCTCTCTCTCTCTCTCTCTCTCTCTCTCTCTCTCTTTTTTCTTCCTGTGCACACAATACTCATTTCCTCTCTCTCTGCCTCTCTCTTTTACTCTTTCTCACCTAATTATAGTTCTATCTATTTACCCTTTCTCTTGCTTTATCTTTGATTCTAAATACGAGCCCCTGAAGCCATTCAGAGGTGGGCAGAGAGCCAGAAAAGTAAACAGTGTGTAAATCTCTCTATTGTCCTCTAAGGAAGCTGTCTGGATCTGCCCTATAGGCAGAACTACTGAATCAGGAAGTGTTTCGTATATCTCCAGCAAACTCATTACCCACTGGCTTCTTTTGTTTTGATTCTGCATATTCGTATGTAAATCTGACTGGAGGATGAAATACCTTACCAGGCAAAAGTAGAAGTACAGCTTTTTAGAATTAGTTTAAAATGCATGTAAGGAAGGAAGAATTTAGATGCGCTTCAGGTAGCAAAAGATAACACCCCAGTTACTGAATTAAGCCTTAAAAGGCCACAAAGGAACCCTTCATTTATAATGAAAGACAGTTTCTCTGCATGTGGCTAATATATAATATGTTACTTATTTATAGAAAGGGCCTGCAAAAATCTGAGTTAAAGACAGCCTGGCCTTAGGGAAATAAATTATGTTTTTTAAGACAGTAAATTAATGCCATGATAACATTTCTGTCAAAACAGTTTCCCCTCCTGAAAGATTCGATGAGCAGGGGGCTTCCATGGTCATGGAAAAGCTATACTCCTAATCCATAAATATACTTCTGGCCCCTGGGTCAGTTTAGCAGTGGGGGGATGACGGCACAGATTTTTTATTTTTTATTTTTTTGTTCCAATAAGTCTTAGGTCAGACATTCTTTCTGCTGGGTATCCAGTGTCCTCCTCTTCTCCTATTCCTCCATATTTTAATGTGGTGGGTTTGAGTTCTCCCGGTTCTCCCAGGGACTTTATCAGCCTGGTATTGTGGTTGATAAATGGGGTCTGCTGATGTTTATCATGTGGCTCTATTCATTGCCCTGATGAATCAGCACTAGGGATGAATGGCGGGAACCCGGTTACCAAGATTTACCGGGATTTACCACCCAAAACCACTCCCTTTTCCCAGGATAAATAAACCGGTAAATTGTAATAAATTATTTATATGAACAGCATGGCGTGAAATGGAACTGTTAAATTATACTGATCAAAAATATAAACGCAACATGAGCTGAAATAAAAGATCCCAGAAATGTTCCATACACACAAAAAGCTTATTTCTCTCAAATGTTGTGCCCAAATTTGTTTACATCCCTGTTAGTGAGCGTTTCTCCTTTGCTAAGATAATCCATCCACCTGACAGGTGTGGCATATCAAGAAGCTGACTCTTTATGTAGTGTTGTGTCTCTCGTTGTGATGTGTGTTTTGTCCTATATTTGTATTTTATTTTTAATCGCAGCCCCTGTCCCCGCAGGAGGCCTTTTGCCTTTTGATAGGCCGTCATTGTAAATAAGAATTTGTTCTTAACTGACTTGCCTAGTTAATTAAAGGTAAAACATTTTTTAAAAATAGTAATAATAAATAGCAGCATGATCATTACACAGGCACACCTTGTGCTGGGGACAATAAAAGGCCACTCTAAAATGTGCAGTTTTGTCACACAACTCAATGCCACAGATGTCTCAAGTTTTGAGGGAGCGTGCAATTGGCATGCTGACTGCAGGAATGTCCACCAGAACTGTTGCCAGATAATTTAATGTTCATTTCTCTACCATAAGCCGCCTCCAACTTAATTTTTTTGAGAATTTGGCAGTACGTCCTACCGGCCTCACAACCGCAGACCACTTGTAAGCACGCCAGCCCAGGACCTCCCCATCCGGCTTCTTTACCTGCGTGATCATCTGAGACCAGCCACCCGGACAGCTGATGAACTGAGGAGCATTCTTGTCTGTAATTAAGCCCTTTTGTGGGGAAAAACTCATTCTGATTGGCTGGGCCAGTCTCCCCAGTGGGTGGGCCTGGCTCCCAAGTGGGTGAGCATATGCTGCGCCCCTGCCCAGTCATGTGAAATCCATAGATTAGGGCCTAATGAATGTATTTCAATTGACTGATTTCCTTATATGAACTGTAACTTGGTAAAATCGTTGAAATTGTTGCATGTTGTGTTTATATTTTTGTACAGTATATATGCGATGTCGAAATCTGGCTTCTCTACGGCCTCTGCATGATGAATCAATTCTCAGTGTGGGGACAGACAGCCCATCTCAGTATGGAGTGCAGTTCACAATGCATGTAGACCTATCATCTCATCATGGTAACTTTTTTTCTTGTGACAGGTAGGCCTACATTTGCTGCAACATAATAATAAATAATAATAAGCCATTTAGCAGAAGCTTTTATCCAAAGCGACTTACAGTCATGCGTGCATACATAATTTTTTTGGGTGTATGGGTGGTCCCGGGGATCGAACCCACTACCTTGGCGTTACAAGCGCCGTGCTCTACCAGCTGAGCTACAATAATATAAAGACGAAATGCACGTCTAATTTACCCATCTCCATCTGGCCTTCGGGGTCACCTTTTTTTTAAATTGTAAAGATTGTTTTATTTTTTATTGCAGCTCCAGAGTTTTAAAACAGCCTATCATGGGTGCGCTAGCACTCTCTCGCAGTTGAGAATGGCGCCGGAGGTGATGGCTGCCGTTTTACGGGCTCCTAACCAATTGTGCTATTTTGTGTGTTTTTTCGTATTGTTTTTAACTTACTTTGTACATAATGTTGACGCTACCGTCTCTTATGACCGAAAATAGCTTCTGGATATCTGTTCTGGACCTGTTAGTTGTTTAGCAACCCCTAGTGGCAGTTTAAGTGCAGCAGTATAGAATTTACCTGTGTGTGTCATGTGACAGGAAGCATTTTCAGAAGTAAAGCAATGTGTAAGATGTGCAAGTGTGACAGAGTAGTTACAATCCTTCAACATCCTTCTTTATAAGCTTTGTAAGACGCAATGTCTGTAAGTACATGCATTTATTAACACAAGATACATCTTTATCACACATCATTTTCATATTTCTGTAAAAGATGAAGAATTGAGTTAGCTGTTACCTACTTTGCATTAGCTTCAGTGCGATTTCTCCCTAGGGACACCTAGCTTAGCAATATCAAGCAGACAGTTGCATTCTAGTAACTTTATTTTATATTTGACACTAGATTGAGTACTCTTATTCCTTATTTCGTACATTTAGTGCAGTTATTGTGTAAGACATGTGCTCTATACTACTGTAACTGAAAACATGTACTTCTGTGTTTGTTGCAGTTTCACACTGTGATTAAAGTAAACTTCCAAAATGGCACCCTGCTTCTCACAGAGTTATTTGAATGAGTGTTTAGCTAACTGGATAGCTAGATAAGGGCTACTGTACATTTAGCAAGTCCAGTATAGTGAAAACACATGCACAGCTACCCATAACAGAGGAACCTCCACGTGGAGCAACAAGGATTCAAGAGTTAAGGGGCTGTCATCTCATCTCAGTGCAGAGCAAGCCATCATGACATCACCAGCTTAAGTCTTCACCCTACGTGCCACACTTACCTCACATCATCATGGCAGAAAGTAGTAAGGAAAATGCTACGCAGCAAGAAGAAATCATCAGTCAGTTCGAGGTCGTCAGCCAGTTCAAGGGCTAGTATTGTCATCGCCAAAGCAGAAGCAGCCCAAGCCAGAGCAGCTTATGTGAAGAGAGCGATAGACATTAAGGTTGAGAAGGCCTGCCTCTAAGCTACCTTTGATGCCCTGCAGGAAGAGAAAGAGAAAGATGCTGCTCTAGCTGAAGCAGAAATACTGGAGGCAGCTCTACAGGAAGTAGATCTTGGTTTGGCTGGCAGGGTCTCACCCCCAGTTCCACGTCAGAAACACCTTCAGCGCACCTTAGACTATGTGATAGACCACGCTAGCCTTAGTTCAAGTCAGCAGTTCAACAGAGTGAGGGATGAAGAACCACGTGACTCTGCTGACACGGTTACATCAGGTAACGTGCCCTGTGCCACCAACCAAACACAGACAGACAAACAGCTTACACCAGGTCATACGACCCTCGCCAGCGCGAGCAAGGCCAACAACCAGAGGAATGGAGGTATAAAAGAAGAAAGTCACCAGCAGTCTCCTACTCGTTCCCATGGGAACCTCTGCAGAGCCTCTACTCAAGGTGACCATGGTTTAACCCCCACCACCAACGACCTTGCCAAGTACCTTGCCTGCAGCCAGTTGGTCACTACAGGGTTAACCACATTTGATGATAAACCAGAGACTATTGGGCTTGGAAAGCCTCCTTCCGTAATACCACAACAGCTAGGCCTTTCAGCGGGAGAAGAGCTTGACCTGCTCATCAAATGGCTTGGCGCAGAGTCTTCTGAGCAGGCACGCAGGATAAAGGCAGTCCATGTCAGACATCCACCAGCTGCGCTGGTGATGCTCTGGGAGAGACTTGAGGAAAGCTACGGCTCACCCGAAGCCATGATAATGGCTCTCTTTGCCAAGTTGGAGAACTTCTCCAAGGTGACAAATAAAGAACCTCAGAGACTCTGGAGATCTACTATTGGAGCTCGAAGCTGCAAAGCAAAATGGCTACCTTCCTGGCCTATCGTACCTGGACACATCCAGAGGGGTGAGCCCTATCGTAGAGAAGCTCCCGTATGGCCTGCAAGAAAAGTGGACATCATATGGGTAAAAATTCAAGCTAGAAAACAGCGTCACCTTCCCTCCATTCTGGGTGTTCGCCAACTTTATCCGTAGAGAAGCCATAGTCAGGACAGACCCCAGCTTCAACCTCTTCTCCTCCCATGTGGAACCTGTCAGAGACAAGCAAGACAGACATGGGAAGACAATATCTGTCCACAAGACACAGGTGTCTTCAACTGAGAACACGGGGGATCAGAAGAAACCAGTGGATTTGAATAAGCACTTCCCCATCCACAACAAGCCCCATCCGTCAAAGAAGTTTAGAGGTTTCAGAGAGAAGTCCCTGGAAGACCGCAATCAGTTCCTCAAAGAGAACTCTGTGTTTTCAGTGCTGCTCTTCCACAAATCATCTCGCCAAGAACTGTAAAATTGCAATGAATGTGAAAGCGACCGGTACCTCTAAGCACTCCATCTCGGACCAGCTTCATGGAAGTTAAGCTCATCCCCTTCCTCTTCAGAGCATGGCGGGGAGGAAGAGGAACCAGCCAATCAGGAGGTCACATCTAAGTGCACTGAGGTGTGTGGAGAAGGAATGAGCGTGAGAGTATGCTCCAAGAAATGCCTCGTTAATGTGTTCAGACGACGCTCTATTCTCCCAGAAGCTATACCTAGGTTGGGTTGTCGTCGGGGACGTGTATCTCAGAGGTGCCCACAAACCATCTCATGTGAGCTCGTTGGAAAATGGTTGTCCAACCTACCACAACCCATGCAACAGTCAGGTTAGGGTGAAAGAGAAGCTCAGTTACGGAGCACAGCAGCAGATCCTCGATGAGCCAAACCTGCAAGACAACTCACTGACACTTACCGAAGAGAACCTGGGTCAGTCAATCTTCTGTCGCACCACTAGCGATCACAAACTTACACCTTCGATTGACGACGCGAGATTCCTTCAGATCATTGGCGAGATCTGCCAAGACAGCTCCAACATCTGGGTCGCGCCCTTCCAGACACCCAGATGATGGCTGACTAATAATAGATGAAGGAACACTTCCTAGAGTTCATGCAGAAAATGCTTATTAGCGACCATCCAGGAAGGTCAAGAATGCTGGTACCTCCCTTCGTTTGGAGTCTATCACCCTAAAAAGCCAGATCAGATCCGTTCGGTGTTCGACTCAAGTGCACCATTTGAAGGAGTCTCCCTCAATGATGTATGCCTCACAGGCCCTGATCTCAACAACAGCCTGCTTGGGGTACTTATGAGGTTCAGGAAAGAACCCTTGGCCATCACTGCTGATATCCAGCACATGTTGCACTGCTTCGTGATGAGGGAGGGTCACAGAGACTTCATCCGCTTCCTGTGGTATCGCAACAATGACCCCAGCAGTGACATTGTGGACTACAGAATGCGTGTCCATGTCTTCGGCAATAGCCCGTCCCCTGCTGTCGCCACATATGGCCTAAGGAGGGCTGCCAAGGAAGAAGAGGACGACTTTGGCCTCTGTGAGAAGGTTCGCTGAACATGAGTTCTATGTCGATGATGCACTGAAGTCATTCTCTACCGAAACAGAGGCCATCAGTGTCCTCGGTCGAGCACAGGAAATGCTTGCGCTATCCAACCTCAGGCTGCACAAAATTGCCTCCAACAGTCCTGTGGTGATTGATGCGTTTTCCCCTGATGACCGGGCCAAGGACATTAAGGATCTAAACCTCTTCACTGATGATCTCCCCCTACAGCGCAGTCAAGGAGTGTCTTGGAACATCACAGCAGAAATATTCACATTCCAAGCCGTAGACGACAAGAAGCCATTCACAATCAGGGGAGTGCTCGCTACGGTCAATTGCCTTTATGATCCACTTGGCTTCCTAGCCCCTGTCACCATACAAGGCAGGCTACTCCTCAGAGAGCTCTCTATGCGAGCAGAAGATTGGGATTCACCCCTTCCCACAGACATGGAAGAGGAGTGGAAATGTACCTGGGTGTTCAACCCACCTCACTTATCCCATATGGGTGGTGCATGGGAGCGGATGATTGGCATTGCACGTCATATCCTAGACTGCATGCTCCTCCAAGGTGGATCTTCACGCCTTACACACAAAGTCCTGACAACACTGATGGCCGAGGCCACTGCTGTGATGAATGCCAGGCCTCTCATCCCAGTATCTTCAGACCTGGAATCACCCCTCATCCTCACTCCAGCTATGCTCTTGACCCAGAAGACTGGCGTCCCCCCTCCTCCACCAGGCAAGTTCGGGGAAGCAGGTACAAAGTCACCTTTTAGAACAGGTGGCGGCGGGAGTATCTCTGCACGCTGTAGAGCCAACGCAAGTGGCAGGACAAGAGGCCAGATCTTAAAGAAGGGGATATTGTCTTAATGAAGGACAGTCAGGCTAAAATAAATGAATGGCCTATGGCCAACTAGGATGGGATGGTGAGGAAAGTCAACGTCAGAGTTGTCAAGGAGGAAACTATGAAGGTCTTCTCTCGGCCTATCTCCGAAGTGGTTCTCCTTCTTTCTTCAGAAGATCCCAGTGGTCAGAGTTAGGTTTATGTGGGATCGTTAAAGACCCCAGGCGGGGAGTGTTCTGGACCTGTTAGTTGTTTAGCACCCCCTAGTGGCAGTTTAAGTGCAGCAGTGTGGAATTTTACCTGTTTGTGACGTGCAAGTGTGACAGAGTAGTTACAATCTTTCAACATCCTTCTTTATAAGCTTTGTAAGATGCAATGTCTGTAAGTACATTTGTTTATTAACATAAGATAAATGTTTATCACATATAATTTTCATGTTTCTGTAAAAGATGACGAATTGAGTTAGCTGTTAGCTACTTTTCATTAGCTTCAGTGCTAGTTCTCCCTAGGAACACCTAGCTTAGCAATAACAAGCATACAGTTGCATTTATTTCATATTTGACTCTAGATTGAGTACTCTTATTCCTTATTTTGTACATTTAGTGCAGTTATTGTGTAAGACATTCTGTGCTCTATACTACTGTAACTGAAAACATATAATTTTGTGTTTGTTGCAGTTTCACACTGTGATTCAAGTAAACTTCCAAAATGGCACCCTGCTTCTCACAGAGTTATTTGAATGAGTGTTTAGCTAACTGGATAGCTGGATAAGGGCTACTGTACATTTAGCGAGTCCAGTATAATATCAGAACAGCGATTACTCACCTCGAACTGGATGAATAATTTTTCTTTAATGAGTGTGACGCGAAGGATATAATGTTGCTCCCAGACAAGGCCTAAATACCTGTCATTCGCATTAAGAAGAGAAGGAAATACAGCGGGCAGAGATCAGGTTGCCTTGTGAGAATTCGTTGGCGAGTGGGTAACCCGTCTCTACCATCCGTTCTATTGGCCAGCGTGCAATCACTGGAGAATAAACTGGATAAGCTCAGTTTGAGACTGTCCTACCAACGGGACATTAAAAACGAATATCTTATGTTTCACTGAGACGTGCCTGAATGACGACACAGATAATATACAGTTGGCTGGGTTTTCCGTGCATCGGCAGGACAGAACAGCTACTTCCGGTAAGACGAGGGGTGGGGGTGTGTGTCTATTTGTCAATAACAGCTGGTGCGCAATGTCTAATATTAAGGTAGTCTCAAGGTATTACTCTCCTGAGGTAGAGTGCCTCATGATAAGCAGTAGACCACGCTATCTACCAAGAGAGTTTTCATCTATATTTTTCGTAGCCATCTATTTACCACCACAAACTGACGGTGGCACAAAGACCGCACTCAACAAGCTGTATAAGGCCATAAGCAAACAAGAAAATGCTCATCCAGAAGCGGCGCTCCTAGTGGCCAGGGACTTTAATGCAGGCAAACTTAAATCTGTTTTACCTCATTTCTATCAGCATGTCACATGTGCAACCAGAGGGAAGAAAAACTCTAGACCACCTTTACTCCACACACAGAGATAAGTATAAAGCTCTCCCTCGCCCTCCATTTGGAAAATCTGACCATAATTTGATCCTCCTGATTCCTGCTTACAAGCAAAAACTAAAGCAGGAAGTACTAGTGACTCGCTCAATACGGAAGTGGTCAGATGACATGGATGCTATACTACAGGACTGTTTTGCTAGCACAGACAGGAATATGTTCCGGGATTCATCCAATGGCATTGAGGAGTATACCACCTCAGTCACCGGCTTCATCAATAAGTGCATCGACGATGACGTCCCCACAGTGACCGTACGTACATATCCCAACCAGAAGCCATGGATTACAGGCAACATCCGCACCGAGCTAAAGGCTAGAGCTGCCGCTTTCAAGGAGTGGGATACTAATCTGGATGCTTATAAAAATTCCCGCTACGCCCTCAGACGAACCATCAAACAGGCAAAGCGTCAATACAGGACTAAGATTGAATCCTACTATACCGGCTCCGATGCTCGTCGGATTTCGCAGGGCTTGCAAACTATTACAGACTACAAAGGGAAGCTCAGCCGCGAGCTGCGCAGTGACGTTAGCATACCAGACGGGCTAAATGCCTTTTATGCTCGCTTCGAGGCAAGCAACACTGAAGCATGCATGAGAGCACCAGCTGTTCCGGACGACTGTGTGATCACGCTCTGAGCAAGACCTTTAAACAGGTCAACATTCACAAGGCCGCGGGGCCAGACATATTACCAGGACATGTACTCAGAGCATGTGCGGACCAACTGGCAAGTGTCTTCACTGACATTTTCAACCTCTCCCTGACCGAGTCTGTAATACCTACATGTTTCAAGCAGACCACCATAGTCCCTGTGCCCAAGATAGCGAAGGTAACCTGCCTAAATGACTACCGCCCCGTAGCACTCACGTCGGTAGCCATGAAGTGCTTTGAAAGGCTGGTCATGGCTCACATCAACACCATCATCCCGGAAACCCTAGACCCATTCTAATTTGCATACCGCCCCAACAGATCCACAGATGACGCAATCTCAATCGCACTCCACACTGCCCTTTCCCACCTGGACAAAAGGAACACCTACAGTGAGGGAAAAAAGTATTTGATCCCCTGCTGATTTTGTACGCTTGCACACTGACAAAGACATGATCAGTCTATAATTTTAATGGTAGGTTTATTTGACAGAATAACAACAAACAAATCCAGAAAAACGCATGTCAAAAATGTTATAAATTGATTTGCATTTTAATGATGGAAATAAGTATTTGACCCCCTCTCAATCAGAAAGATTTCTGGCTCCCAGGTGTCTTTTATACAGGTAACAAGCTGAGATTAGCAGCACACTCTTAAAGGGAGTGCTCCTAATCTCAGCTTGTTACCTGTATAAAAGACACCTGTCCACAGAAGCAATCAATCAATCAGATTCCAAACTCTCCACCATGGCCAAGACCAAAGAGCTCTCCAAGGATGTCAGGGACAAGATTGTAGACCTACACAAGGATGGAATGGGCTACAAGACCATCGCCAAGCAGCTTGGTGAGAAGGTGACAACAGTTGGTGCGATTATTCGCAAATGGAAGAAACACAAAATAACTGTCAATCTCCCTCGGCCTGGGGCTCCATGCAAGATCTCACCTCGTGGAGTTGCAATGATCATGAGAACGGTGAGGAATCAGCCCAGAACTACACGGGAGGATCTTGTCAATGATCTCAAGGCAGCTGGGACCATAGTCACCAAGAAAACAATTGGTAACACACTACGCAGTGAAGGACTGAAATCCTGCAGCGCCCGCTAGGTCCCCCTGCTCAAGAAAGCACATATACAGGGCCGTCTGAAGTTTGCCAATGAACATCTGAATGATTCAGAGGAGAACTGGGTGAAAGTGTTGTGGTCAGATGAGACCAAAATCGAGCTCTTTGGCATCAACTCAACTCGCCGTGTTTGGAGGAGGAGGAGGAATGCTGCCTATGACCCCAAGAACACCATCCCCACCCCAGGTGGAAACATTATGCTTTGTGGGTGTTTTTCTGCTAAGGGGACAGGACATCTTCACCGCATCAAAGGGACGATGGACGGGGCCATGTACCGTCAAATCTTGGGTGAGAACCTCCTTCTCTCAGCCAAGGCATTGAAAATGGGTTGTGGATGGTATTCCAGCATGACAATGACCCAAAACACACGGCCAAGGCAACAAAGGAGTGGCTCAAGAAGAAGCACATTAAGGTCCTGGAGTGTCCTAGCCAGTCTCCAGACCTTAATCCCATAGAAAATCTGTGGAGGGAGCTGAAGGTTCGAGTTGCCAATCGTCAGCCTCGAAACCTTAATGACTTGGAGAAGATCTGCAAAGAGGAGTGGGACAAAATCCCTGCTGAGATGTGTGCAAACCTGGTGCCCAACTACAAGAAACGTCTGACCTCTGTGATTGCCAACAAGGGTTTTGCCACCAAGTACTAAGTCATGTTTTGCAGAGGGGTCAAATACTAATTTCCCTCATTCAAATGCAAATCAATTTATAACATCCATAATAAATACAAATCTCATTTCAGGGAAAAGTCCACAATGAAACAGACATTAAAATGTGGAGAATGATACATATGCGATAGACCTGTGACCATGTTCATAATTTTATAACTTCCAATTTAATTAACTAAACATGGCCATTAATAATTGCATAATAACACAAGGCTACAACAACAAACTGAAGTTATAAGCTATTTATTATATCCATTTGCCAGCTCCAGGTAGGCTACACAAGTGGCACAAATTGATTTGCAATGACTCCAGTGATATCGTAATTTAAACATATTTATTGTATCAAGTGGTAGACTACAGTAGCCTACAATGGCATATAGATTAATAGCCTACTTGATGGCCAACAGATGCAAATGTATCATTCATCACATTTAATGTCAGTTTCATTTTGAGCTTTTTCCCATAACAGAAGAACTCGAGGGAGTTCCATAACTTCCATTTCTAATTTCCACTTGCGCAGTGCTAGAGACCCAAGAACTGAGCATATCAGTTTTTATATATTCAGTTGTTCTACAAAGTCTCAGAGTCATCAGTAAAGAACCCAGCATCTAAGATGCAACAACTGGCGATGAGGATGGGATGAATTCTAAGGTAAAATCCTCAGTTTGCTGACGACCAACCAAGTGAGCTAGCTGCGCGGCTAGCTGGAATCTGTGTGAGAGCGCGCAGGCTAACGAGCCATGGCATTGTTCCATAGTGAAACCGGTTTGTGCTTTGATGAAGCTAACGAGTTTCAGCACATATGAGGAACGGTTTTCACAGTTTTTGGAGGTCAATGGGATAGAGGACAACCGGAGAAGAGCAGTGTTTCTATCGGTTGTGGGTTCAAATACTTTTACACTGCTGAAAGACTTGGTAGCGCCGAAGAAGCCTGGTGATGCTAGCTTTGAGGAGCTAATGAAAGCTCCGAGAGACTTTTATGCACCAATACGGAACATGCTAAGCGAGAGGTATGTTTTTTGTACTAGAAAACAATTAGCAGGAGAGACATTAGCTAAATATATAGCATCACTGAAGGGATTAGCGGATACGTGTGAGTTTGGGGCTAGAAGAGCAGCTAAGGGGCCAGCTAGTGTATGAAGTTGCCTGCAAGGATCTGCGCGGCAAGCTGCTAAGCGCCTCATATGGTGAGAACTTGACATGGGCTAAAGTGTTGTACATTGTCAATAATTTTGAGTCTACAGCCCGTAGCATGCAGAAATTCCAGCAGATGCCGTCGCAGCCAAGAATGGATCATCTGAACAGGAAACTGCGGGACATCGACAGGTGCAGAGAGGGACCCAGGGGATGTCAGACCAGAAAGGGGAGATATCGAAGCCCTGTTACTGCTGCTTGGGAACAGGTCATTCTGCCGCTGCAAGGAGTTCCAGCACAGAGCGTGCCAGAAGACTGGACATTTGGAGTGGGCATGTCAGGGGAGCACACCGACAGCTGCAGCAGCAGTTTCAAAGCAACGCTCTCAAACAGCGCACCCTAATCCAGTGAAGGGGACACGTTACTTGACGACGGATCAAGATGAGGATACAGAACTGCTACTGCCGGCAGGGACCAGCACAACCGAAAATAACCAGACAGGAAGGGACTTGGGACTTTTTACTGTGTGTAGTGATCGTGAGTATGTGAAACCATACATGGTCATGGTGAGATGTAACGGGATAAAGATGGAGAGGTAGGTACTGGGGCAGCCATGTCTATTATCTCAGAGATGTCAACCAGCAGGTTTAAGAAGTGTAAACCTACAGCCATGTGATGTTGTTTTGAGAACATACTCAGCTCAGGCTATTCAGTTGTTGGGAAAACTGGAGGTTAAAGTAGAGTGTGGGGATCAAGTGCTACCACTAACGCTACTGGTGTCAAATGGAAAGGTTCCTACTCTCATGGGGAGAAACTGGATTCAGCACTTCAAACTAAACTGGGCAAGAGTGAACCCTGTGTCAGACCCAGTTGAGCAGCTATGTGAAAATATGCTGAGGTGTTTAGTGGTGAACTGGGTGTGGTAAAGGGAGTTAAAATCCAAGTGTCAGAGAAAGCTGTGCCAAAGTTCTGTAAGGCTAGACCCATACCTTATGCACTCAGAGAGGCGGTAGACAATCGTCTGACAGAGCAGCAAGAAAAACAAGGAGTAATTACACCTATTGAATACAGTGAATCGGCAGCACCTATAGTGTGTGTTCCCAAGACCAACGGGGTTGTCATGAATCTGTCATGACTATAAGGTGGCTGTCAATGCATGGGTAGATGTGGATCAGTATCACTTAACCAAGACCCAGGACTTGTTTGCTACAAACACAATTTTTTCCAAAAGTTTACTAAGGGTTGGTAACATGCTGATTGGTCGGCTATTTGAGCGAGTAAAGGGGGCTTTACTATTCTTGGGTAGCGGAATTACTTTTGCTTCCCTCTATGCCTGAGGGCACACACTTTCTAGTAGACTTAGATTAAAGATATGGCAAATAGGAGTGACAATATCATCCGTTATTATCCTCAGTAATTTTCCATCCAAGTTGTCAGACCCCGGAGGCTTGTCATTGTTGATAGACAACAATAGTTTTTTCATAATTTGGTCAGTTATACTTGGATGTGTAGTGTCGGCTTTTGTTCCTGGCATGTCATGCCTAAATTTGCTAATCTTGCCAATGAAAAAATAATTAATGTAGTTGGCAATATCAGTGGGTTTTGTGATGAATGAGCCATCTAATTCAATGAAGGATGGAGCTGAGTTTGCCTTTTTGCTCCAAGGCTTTTTACTATCATTCTTTATATAATTTATATTAGTTTCATAGTATAGTTTCTTCGTCTTTTTGTTCAGTTTAGTCACATCATTTCTCAATTTGCAGTACATTTGCCAATCAGTTGTCCAGCCAGACTTATTTGCCATTCCTTTTGCCTCATCCCTCTCAACCATACAATTCCTCATCAATCCAAGGGGATTTAACAATTTTTACAGTCATTTTCTTAATGGGTGCATGCTTATTAGTAACTTGAATAATTCATAGATGCGTCTGGTTGCTCCTCATTACACACCACTGACCAGCAAATATTCTTTACATCAACATAGGAATCACAATAAAACGTATTGGATGACCTCTTATACCCTATATTAGGTCCAGCCTTTGGAACTTAGGTTTTCCTAGATATGGCTACTATATTGTGATCACTACATCCGATAGATTTGGATACTGCTTTAAAGCAAATTTCTGCAGCATTAGTAAAGATATGATATCAATACATGTTGATGATTTCATTCCTGTGCTGTTTGTAACTAGCCTGGTAGGTTGACTGATAACCTGAACCAGGTTGCAGGCACTGGTTACAGTTTGAAGCTTTTTCTTGAGTGGGCAGCTTGATGAAAGCCAGTCAATATTGAAATCACCCAGAAAATATACATCTCTGTTGATATCACATACATTATCAAGCATTTCACACATATTATCTAGATACTGACTGTTAGCACTTGGTGGTCTATAGCAGCTTCCCACAAGAATGGGCATTAGATGAGGCAGATGAACCTGTAGCCATATTACTTCAACAGTATTTAACATGAGATCCTCTCTAAGCTTTACAGGGATGTGGTTCTGAATATAGACTGCAACACCGCCCCCATTGGCATTTCTATCTTTTCTGTCAATAATGTTATAACCATGTTGATGATACCACTGTATCATCAAATGTATTATCTAAGTGCGTTTCCGAGATATAATATCAGAATATGAATGTCATCTGTTACTAGAAAGTTATTGATTTCATGAACCTTGTTTCTTAGGCTACATATGTTAATGTGGGCAATTTCTATTTTCAGGGCAGTTAGAGGGACATCAATTAAGTTAATTACATTGTGTCTGCCAACGCCCCTGGGATAATGTACATTTGCTGCAGCATTATGACAACTCAGCGACACAATGGAAGGGATTAACTGAGCTGGTCTTGGGTCATTGATAAGTCATTGTCTCAACGCAGCCTTGAAATGCATGGACAGAGTCCAGCAGCCAAGATCATTTGGATGGACTCCGTCCATCCTGTAGAGCATCTTTTGTTTCCAGGTGTCGAAGTTATCTATAAAAGTGATCCCAACAGAGCTACAGTAATCTTTTAGCCAGGTGTGTAATGCCAGTAGCCTGCTGAAACTTTCACACTCGCGGCCCAATGATGGTACCGGACCTGAAATAATTGGCCGCTTTTTGGAATCTGTCAGTGCTAGAATCAGTTCTTTAAAATCCATTTTCAGAAGTTCAGAGCTAGCCCTCCTAATGTTGTTTGACCCCACATGGACTACGATAGCGTCAGCTCCCGGCATCTGTCGTAGAATGGTCGGAAGCAGCCTTGTAATGTCCTGTACTCGTGCTCCAGGATAGCACAGGGTTTTTGCTCCGGGAACCAAGATGTTTCTTACCATAGAACTGCCGATGACGACAGCTGGTGCAATGGCTGAGGAGGTCCTGCCGTTCTTTCACCTCAAGTGGTTTCGCAAACCCCTCGAGGACCGAAGGGCAGTGGGGCCTGATGGACATGAGCCAGCTGTAATATCCTTCGTGGATGATGAATGTGCCGGAGTCTCAGATAGCCTCACGGTCTGATGAGGATGGGAGCTCTGAGGAGCTGAACCTGAGGTAGAAGCCACCGGAGAGGGAGACAGAACAGAGGACGATGGCACAGGTACCTCCGGATCTGATCTCGAATCGGAAGCCCCCAGGGAAGAAGACACCGGAACCTCTGGATCCAGTGCGGCAAAGCTGTTTCTTGTCTGTGTCCGGTCCAGGCTTAAGACCTCGTTGCCAGAGGATGCTGTTTTCGACTTCCACTGCGAGTGAAATATCTCTGTGGCTAGTTGGTAGGATCGAGAACAGGAATATACACCAAGTCGTCCAGGAGTATCCTACTAGCGCCATTCTCTAGGGAAGGGGGAGACCCCTTCGGGGAGGGATCCCTGCAGAGTACTGGCCAGTCGGCTGTGGAGAGCCAACATGGCGGCGACACTTCCACCAGGCCAGAGTGGCATCCGGCTACTGGGGTAGAAGAGAAAGAAAAAGAAGGCGGGCGTGGATTCCCCACTAGCTTCTGTAGGTTCACTACTTGTTTGCTAAGAGTAGCCATTTCACCCCTGTAGTCCTCTGCAACAAACAGTTGCTACATTGAAAGTCCGGGCGGTCCACATTGTCCCGGAATAAAGCAAAATAAACACAGCTCCTGCAGTGTTGAAAACGTTTGTTAGTGTCCTCCATTTGAGGCTCCAGGCTAGCTAGGCTAGCTAAGCCAGCCGGGCCTCCGTGTCTCTCCTCTTGACAGGGAACTCCCAACTTGTCCAAAAGAGATACACATGGCTATCAAAAACATCAGGCCAAGGGAACCCTACACCAATCACACATTGAATTAGAATTTTTGTAAAATTCACAATGTGAAAAATGAATGGCGGTGTAGAGTATTATAACTCAGGCTAGTAAAATACATTTCGTCAACAACAAACTCAGTGGCGAACTGTGCGTGGCCAATTACCGGGGAGGAAAGAGAGTGAAATGGTTACTCGGGGGGTTGAAAAAGGTATTTGGTCCTGTAACTTACCTTGTGCAGATTGAGGGAAAACTGTGTAAGAAACATGTTGATCAAATGATTGTGCAACACACTGAAAGACTGATGAGCCACAGATTGTGCCAGGCCATGAGCCTGAGTGCCCAGACCATCGTGAGAGCCCTAAAAAGGGTGAGAAGGCCTCCTGACAGATTGACCCTTTAAACAAGAGGTGATCCTGCAACATTGTAAATGTGTTGTAACATGGTTATTGTTAGACAGATGATGTTCAATAGGAATGTTGTTTTTGTGTCAAAAAGGAAGTTGAGAATTTCCGGGGATGAGTGTGGTGTATTGGAAACGTTATTATTCAGAATAACCAATCATATTAATTCCAAAGAGGGTTATGGTTTGAATGAACAAATAATAATTGGGTTTCTGCCCTCCAAAGAATGTGATTGACTAATGAGAGGCAAGGGGGTCACCTGGAAGGCAGTAGGGTTAGTAGGGCTGAAGCAGCAAAGAGTCATGGCTAGCTGTGTTACCTGTGTGAATGTAAAATAAACGTGTTCCGTTGCTTTTCAAATTAGCGAAGTCTCGGAGTCATCAGTAAAGAACCCAGCATCTAAGAAGCAACACTCATAAAAATCCTTCAGTTTAAGTTAGAGATATGTTTTGCATCAATCAACCGCATCCGCCTATGTTGCACTTCCGCATCTGCGGTGAAAGATGACAGAGCTAGAGCGGTGTTTGTCAGACCATGAGACATCCCGAAAACAGTCATCACAAAATAGTCTGTAGCGTCCGAATGGTTTGGCCTAGAAGCTATGACCCCTCTATGGAAAGATGAGACTCGCACAAACACGATGGTGTTGTCCGTTTTGCTCTACGACCCCCACAAGCATCTTGGGACTCATCTGACGTCATTACAGCCGATCTGACAACTTCTGTCTGTAGCATCCAAACAGTTTGGGCTACACACTAATATATGCAAAGGTACGTGTTCGTGAGTGTCTCACATGTACATGTCAGTTGTTTTGCTCTAGGATGCCTACAGACCTCACAAGACTCATCTGAAGGTCCCCCGGTACCAGTTGAAAAAATGTATGGCTTTGCATTGCATTCAGAATGTATTCAGACTCCTTCCATTTTTCCAAATTTTGCTACGCTACAGCCTTATTCTAAAATTGATACAATATTTTTTTCCCCTCATCAATCTACACACAATACCCCATAATGACAAAAAGAAAACAGGTTTTTAGAAATGTTTAAAAATGTATTAAAAATAAAAAACAGAAATACCTTATTTACATAAGTATTCAGACCCTTTGCTATGAGACTCGAAGTTGAGCTCCAGTGCATCCTGTTTCCATTGCTCATCTTGAGATGTTTTTACAAATTGATTGGACATGATTTGGAAAGGCACACACCTGTCTATATAAGGTCCCACAGTTGACAGTGCATGTCAGCGCAAAAACCAACGCATGAGGTCGAATGAATTGTCTGTAGAGCTCAGAGACAGGATTGTGTCAAGGCACAGATCTGGGGAAGGGTACCATCAAATGTCTGCAGCATTGAAGGTCCCCAAGAACACAGTAGCCTCCATCATTCTTAAATGGAAGAAGTTTGGAACAACTAAGACTCTTCCTAGAGCTGGCCGCCCGGCCAAACTGAACAATTGGGGTAGAAGGGCCTTGGTCAGGGAGGTGACCAAGAACCCAATGGTCACTCTGACAGAGCTCCAGAGTTCCTATGTGGAGATGGGAGAACATTCCAGAAGGACAACCATCTCTGCAGCACTCCACCAATCAGGCCTTTATGTTAGAGTGGCCAGATGGAAGCCATTCCTTAGTAAACGGCACATGACAGCCCACTTGGAGTTTGCTAAAAGACACCTAAAGGACTCTCAGACCATGAGAAACAAGATTCTCTGGTCTGATGAACTCTTTGGCCTGAATGCCAAGCCTCAGGTCTGAAGGAAACCTGGTTGTCCGGTCACTTCATCAAGGAGGTGCGTTGCCTGGAAAAGTATGCCAGTAGGCCTAATACTAGTGTCATTAAGCTAACTGGTAAGTGTATTTTGTTTCGGAGAAAACGTGGAGTTAGTGTTTTGATACTCTGTAGGTGCTTTGCTTGCATCTTTTGTTACAGCTTTTTTGAGTTGCGCTGTTTGGTAGGCCCAGTGTTGGTTGCCTTAGTTTATGTTTTTTTGGTAAACTTGCCACTGCGGTGGATAGTTGGTTGTGTGCTGCATTGGAGAGAAGAACATTGGTTAGTTTCCAGGCCCCTGCCCAGGCTGGAAACTCTTGCTCTACTCGCTGTTGGGACATTGGTCCAAGGAGGTGAGTACAATCTGCTTAGTACCTCAGTGGGAGATTTGGGTTGGGTAGTGCCATTTGCTACCCGGAGCTATAGCCTTTCTTTTCCCCTGTTAAGCTTAGCGACGTGTTCCACTTTGGAATACTTTGGGCATGGTTATTTTGTTTGTTATTTTTGTGTGGTGTCCGTGGATGGAGCAGTTGTCTCGGGGGCACATCCGTGGCTCTGGGGGGATCCGCCAGCGTGCTGGGGGGGGGTTTCCGTACCAGCGGAAAACAGTGCGTAATTACCCACCACAAATCCGCACAAAGACTAGGGTTGAGCTATTGTAGGATTTCGGGGAAGCTCCTTATAAATCTCATCTCTCTCCTGTGGTGCCCAGTGTGATTGGCACTTCTCTTGTTGTGGTCCGGTCTGGTGTGCTCAGCAGAGGGGAAGAGCAAGATGTATTTTTAGCAGTTATTTTTGACTATGGCGTCTAATGTAGACGAGTTCATTCACATTCCATCAGAGGAACTGTTAGAATATGTACTAAAGAACAGCTGTTGAAGATCGCTGAACACCACCAGGTTGAAATGAGTGATAAATGTAAAAAAGATTCTGTTAGGTTGATATTGAAGGCCAATCTGATGGAGAGTGGTATACTCGTAGTTACCACTGGGGCAGCCTCTGCCGAGGACTCTCCACCCCCCCCCCCCCCCCCCAGCCGTCTCCCCGTTTCGTTACAATGGCAGCTCCGTCTGTTAACCCTAGTAGTCTTCCTTTTGAACAGCATAAATAACTGCTTCTGTTACAGCTAGAGCATGATCGTGTTAAGCTAGAGTATGATCGTGTTAAGTATGAAAAGGAATTGAAATTTAAACAGAATTCGGAGCACGCTAAAATCAAGCTGCAACAAGAGCGGCTAGAATTGGTTAGGGATGGAAAGCTCTCGGGGGAGATTTTGCTTAGGGAAGGTGACCCTGATTTACCTAGGGTTCGCTCCTCTCTCGGTCGTGCCCCGGACACATTTGATATTGTTGGAAACTTACAGCTGTTGCCAAAATGTAAAGAGAGGGACCCTGAGACGTTATTTTCATTGTTTGAGCGCGTTGCTGACGCTAAGAGTTGGCCTGATTCTGATCGCACTTTAATGTTGCAGTGTGTGTTCACTGGTAAAGCGCAGGAAGCATATTCAGCTCTTGGTGTAGCCGACAGTGTCAGCTATGCTAAGGTTAAAATGGCTGTGTTACATATTTATGAATTGGTTCCTAAAGCTTACCGCCAACGATTTAGAACTTTAAAAAGGGCTGATAAACAGACTCATGTTGAGTTTGCGCGAGAGTTATCTTCACAGTTTAATCGCTGGTGTTCCGCCTCTGCAGTTAAGACTTTCCAGGGGCTGTGTGATCTGATTATTATAGATCAATTTAAGGACACAATCCCTGATCGAATAGGCACGTACATTAACAAACAAAAAGTGAAGACTGTCTCTGAAGCTGCGGTTTTGGCGGAAGAGTATGTTTTGACTCACCAAAATGGCTTTGCAGAGCCCCGTATTAGGAGTGAGTGTGGGCGTTCGGAGACACTCTGGTTCACGGGCAGAGCTTCATTCATCTAGGGTTGGGCCTGGCTCCTGTGGTAAAGCTGACTTCAGTCAAGAGTGTCACTACTGTCAGGGATCAGGTCATTGGAAAAACGAATATCCTGTTCTCAGGGCTAAGGGTAAATGTAGAACTCGCGCTAATGCTAAACCTTAGCCTACGGCGTTAGCAGCGCCTGTCCCACATCCGTTCCCAATTGACCCAGATGATTGGTTATTATCGTAGTTTCTGTAGGAACTTCTCTACCATAGTCGTTCCCCTGACAAGTTTTCTGAAAGCTAAGGCGGTTTATGTCTGGTCTCCTCTCTGTCAGCAGGCTTTTGATGATGCGAAGAGGTTGCTTACCTCAACCCCCGTTGCTTGCTGCTCCTCACATAGATTTGTCATTCACCTTGCAGGTGGATATAAGTCACGTGGGGGCAGGTGCAGTCCTGCTGCAAGCAGATGTGTCTGCTTTTGAGAGGCCCGTTAGTTTATTTTCCAAGAAGTTTAACCATTATCAGTTGAACTACTCCGACGTCGGGTCGGGTGTAGTACCTATTGTGGTCTACACCGACCATAACCCTCTCACCTTCTTGAGGTCTATGATTTGTCCTAACCAGAGGATAATGAGATGGTGTTTGTTCGTAAAGGCATTCCATCTCGATGTGCGGCACATCAGGGGGGTTGATAATGTCATTGCTGACGCTCTGTCTCGTGCGCCCTGTTCCTGAACGTGTCTGGTCCTATTGATCGGTGAACACGCATTTTATCATGTGCGTTGTCCCCGAGTGTTGTGACGTATGCGTGTCGTCCACGTGACCGGCCACTGTTTAGTTTGTTGTTGTTTTGTGTTGTCCTGTCGCTCCTGTCATCTGTTCCCTGCTGTCCTCGTTTTTTTCTTTCATCTTAAAGGTTGCTTCCTGTGCGCAAAGGTTGCTGAGATCTGGGCAGGATGAGGTTGGCTGGGGAGTGGGGTAGCTTTACCAGGGAAGTGTGTTGTTTATGGGAAGTGTGTTGTTTATGTATATATGCACGCATCCACTCACTTACACTACTGACTACACACACCGTTGTTACTTGTATATAGTTTACTTTATTTAATAAACATATTTTTGTCATTCCTTGATCTCTGCCTTGTCTCCCTCTTTGTTACGGGCTGCCTTGACACAATCCTGTCGCGGAAATCTATGGACAATTCCTTCGACCTCATGGCTTAATTTTTGCTCTGACATGCACTATCAACTGTGGGACCTTATATAGACAGGTGTGTGCCTTTCCAAATCGTCCATTCAATTCAATTTCCCACCGGTGGACTCCAATCAAGTTGTAGAAACATCTCAAGGATGATTAATGGAAACAGGATGGTCCTGAGATCAATTTCAAGTCTTATAGCAAAGTGCCTGAATACTTATGTAAATAAGGTATTTCAGTTTAATTTATTTTATACATTTGCTAAAATTTCTAAAAACCTGTTTTCGCTTTGTCATTATGGGGTATTGTGTGTAGATTGATGAGGATTTTTATTTATTTAATCCATTTTAGAATAAGGCTGAAACATAGCAAATGTGGAAAAAGTCAAGAGGTTCTGACTGTTTAGTGCCAAAAATAAGGTGTTACTACATGTCCCAAAAAAATACCAAATGTTTCCTGATCTTTCTTATATCTCTCAGATATAGGACAGACACTTCAGAACAAACTTCCTTTTGATTTTTTAGGGGGGACTATCTGTTGTTCCATGTAGTGAATCTGTTTTTCAATGCGTTTGTACGGGCCAAATAAAAATGTAAATCAAATATATTTTCTTTTTGTTGATACTTCAAGAGGTCTTAAAATTCAAAATCAAATAGCAAAATGATCCTTGGTATGACCTTCTTAAAACAATTCCATATAGCTTAGTTGAACCACCCCTGGCTTAGACTCTTATGGGTTAAAGAATATCTGATGACATCTATTCATTATTTGCTGCTCCTGAAGGCTATGTGAAGGCCGACATTACTTTATATCAAGTTTTTTTCCATCCAGTTTTTTTATATGCCCACCAGCATTTTATTCCCACTCTCACCCTGCAATAAGCCATTCATTGTTGAGTATGGCCTTGAGTGGGAAACCATAGAGCTAGTCCCAGTCCAGTGATAATATAATCTTTTTACAGCGGGTTAGAATGTCAACATCACTAGGAACTGCTCACTGTTTACTGTGGCTTCCTTGAGATAAAGCCAACAATTTTGTGGCAGGAAATGACATCACTGAGAGCTAATCAGATGTCTATTTATATTCAGCTCAGTGCTGCGGTTTATGGAAAATGTCATGGCATCATCAGAAAATGACTGACTTTCCCTGGAGCATAGATTTTATTTGCTCTCCTCTCTTTTCGTGGTTTTCTCCAACAGTCACTTCCTTGTTGCACTGCCCACGTTTCCCCAGAACTTGCTGCAGAAGCAAAGGGGAAATGAACATGCTGGCTAAAGTAAGGTATGGACACTTTGGCACTCCCTCAGAGTATATGAAGTATATACAGTGCATTCGGAAAGTATTCAGACCCCTTGACCTTTTCCACATTTTGTAATGTTACAGCCTTATTCTAAAATTGATAAATTAGTTTTTTTCCCTCATCAATCTACACACAATACCCCATAATGACAAAGCGAAAAACAGGTTTTTAGAAATTTTTGCAAATGTAAACAAAAACTAAACAGAAATACCTTGTTTACATAAGTATTCAGACATTTTGCTATGAGACTCGAAATTGAGCTCAGGTGCATCCTGTTTCTATTGATCATCCTTTAGATGTTTTTACAACATGATTGGAGTCCACCTGTGGTAAATTCAATTGATTGGACATGATTTGGAAAGGCACACACCTTTCTATATACAGTGAGGGAAAAAAGTATTTGATCCCCTGCTGATTTTGTACGTTTGCCCACTGACAAAGAAATTATCAGTCTATAATTTTAATGGTAGGTTTATTTGAACAGTGAGAGACAGAATAACAACAAAAAAATCCAGAAAAACGCATGTCAAAAATGTTATAAATTGATTTGTATTTTAATGAGGGAAATAAGTATTTGACCCCTCTGCAAAACATGACTTAGTACTTGGTGGCAAAACCCTTGTTGGCAGTCACAGAGGTCAGACGTTTCTTGTAGTTGGCCACCAGGTTTGCACACATCTCAGGAGGGATTTTGTCCCACTCCTCTTTGCAGATCTTCTCCAAGTCATTAAGGTTTCGAGGCTGACGTTTGGCAACTCGAACCTTCAGCTCCCTCCACAGATTTTCTATGGGATTAAGGTCTGGAGACTGGCTAGGCCACTCCAGGACCTTAATGTGCTTCTTCTTGAGCCACTCCTTTGTTGCCTTGGCCGCGTGTTTTGGGTCATTGTCATGCTGGAATACCCATCCACGACCCATTTTCAATGCCCTGGCTGAGGGAAGGAGTTCTCACCCAAGATTTGACGGTACATGGCACCGTCCATCGTCCCTTTGATGTGGTGAAGTTGTCCTTTCCCCTTAGCAGAAAAACACCCCCAAAGCATAATGTTTCCACCTCCATGTTTGACGGGGGAATAGTGTTCTTGGGGTCATAGGCAGCATTCCTCCTCCTCCAAACACGGCGAGTTGAGTTGATGCCAAAGAGCTCGATTTTGGTCTCATCTGACCACAACACTTTCACCCAGTTCTCCTCTGAATCATTCAGATGTTCATTGGCAAACTTCAGACGGCCCTGTATATGTGCTTTCTTGAGAAGGGGGACCTTGCGGGCGCTGCAGGATTTCAGTCCTTCACGACGTAGTGTGTTACCAATTGCTTTTTTGGTGACTATGGTCCCAGCTGCCTTGAGATCATTGACAATATCCTCCCATGTAGTTCTGGGCTGATTCCTCACCGTTCTCATGATCATTGCAACTCCACGAGGTGAGATCTTTCATGGAGCCCCAGGCGGAGGGAGATTGACAGGACTTTTGTGTTTCTTCCATTTGCGAATAATCTCACCAACTGTTGTCACCTTCTCACCAAGCTGCTTGGCGATGGTCTTGTAGCCCATTCCAGCCTTGTGTAGGTCTACAATCTTGTCCCTGACATCCTTGGAGAGCTCTTTGGTCTTGGCCATGGTGGAGAGTTTGGAATCTGATTGATTGATTGCTTCTGTGGACAGGTGTCTTTTATAAAGGTAACAAGCTGAGATTAGGAGCACTCCCTTTAAGAGTGTGCTCCTAATCTCAGCTCGTTACTTGTATAAAAGACACCTGGGAGCCAGAAATTGTTCTGATTGAGAGGGGTCAAATACTTATTTCCCTCATTAAAATGCAAATCAATTTATAACATTTTTGACATGCATTTTTCTGGATTTTTGTTGTTATTCTGTCTCTCACTGTTCAAATAAACCCACCATTAAAATTATAGACTGATCATTTCTTTGTCAGTGGGAAAACGTATAAAATCAGCAGGGGATCGAATACCTTTTTCCCTCACTGTAAGGTCCCACAGTTGACAGTGCATGTCAGAGCAAAAAGCAAGCCATGAGGTTGAAGGAATTGTTTGTAGTGCTCCGAGACAGGATTGTGTCAAGGCACAGATCTGGGGAAGTGTAGCAAAACATGTCTAAAGCATTGAAGGTCCCCAAGAACACAGTGGCCTCCATCATTCTTAAATGAAAAAAGTTTGGAACCACCAAGACTCTTCCTAGAGCTGGCCGCACAGCCAAACTGAGCAATCGGTAGAGAAGGGCCTTTGTAAGGGAGGTGACCAAGAACCCGATGGTCACTGTGACAGAGCTCCAGAGTTTCTCTGTGGAGATGGGAGAACCTTCCAGAAGGACAACCATCTCTGCAGCATTCCACCAATCAGGCTTTTATGGTAGAGTGGCCAGACAGAAGCCACTCCTCAGTAAAAGGCACATGACATCCCGCTTGGAGTTTGCCAAAAGGCACCTAAAGGACTCTCAGACCATGAGAAACAAGATTCTCTGCTCTGATGAAACCAAGATTGAACTCTTTGGCCTGAATGCCAAGCGTCATGTCTGGAGGAAACCTGGCACTATACCTATGGTGAAGCATGGTGGTGGCAGCATCATGCAGTGGGGATGTTTTTCAGCGGCAGGGACTGGGAGACAAGTCAGGATCAAGGGAAAGATGAACTGTGCAAAGTACAGAGAGATCCTTGATGAAAACCTACTCCAGAGCGCACAGGACCTCAGACTGGGGCGAAGGTTCACCTTCCAACAGGACAACGACCCTAAGCACACAGCCAAGACAACGCAGGAGTGGCTTCAGGACAAGTCTCTGAATGTCCTTGAGTGGCCCAGCAAAAAAAAGTCAAGGGGTCTGAATACTTTCCGAATGCACTGTACATTAAAACCAGTAGATAGTTATAGCGCTGACATCATCCACGTATTCCTATGGAAAACTTCAGATGGCGCATGAAGCTGGAAGTATTTGAATTTGAAGCGCGCCATATTGCTGAATTGCACCAAAACATTGCTAAGGATCATGGTGAAAGTGGCCGTAACTAGCAAAGGATCATGGTCAATGTAGTCGTTTACATCCTGCCTGAGAGAGTCAACCTGGTTTTAATGTCTATGAACCTGATGCTAGCTATGTTAAACCTTTGCAGCAGAAGGTTAATTTGAAAGCTCAGCATTACCTAGAACCTAGCCAGGTCAACATTGGAAAATGAAACGGAGAGCAAATATGAACTATGATAATCCGAATTACGACTGATTTACCGGACTCTTTCGAGTGACGATTAGTACAGTTCAATACAGAACATGCCGGCATGGTGACTCTCTTTGTAAAATGAAATTCAAATTGACGCAACGTTAACTGTGTGTGAGTATCCTATCTAGTCTAGATATCAGTATGAACAAATGTATGCACTCACTAACTGTAAGTCACTCTGGATAAGAGCGTCTGCTAAATGACTCAAATGTAAATGTAAGCGTGGCAGATGTGTTGTTACCTACCTTCACAACCTGAGAGCGGCCATCAGGAAGTCCAGGTTCCAGTTGCATGTAAAATATGACCATGATCCTTGCAATTACAGAGATCATACGTTTCCTGTAGGTCTTGACCAGGTTTGCACACACTGCAGCAGGGATTTTGGCCCACTCCTCCATACAGACCTTCTCCAGATCCTTCAGGTTTCGGGGCTGTCGCTGGGCAATACGGACTTTCAGCTCCCTCCAAAGATGTTCTATTGGGTTCAGGTCTGGAGACTGGCTAGGCCACTCCAGGACCTTGAGATGCTTCTTACGGAGCCACTCCTTAGTTGCCCTGGCTGTGTGTTTCGGGTCGTTGTCATGCTGGAAGATCCAGCCACGACCCATCTTCAATACTCTTACTGAGGGAAGGAGGTTGTTGGCCAAGATCTCGCGATACATGGCCCCATCCATCCTCCCCTCAATACGGTGCAGTCGTCCTGTCCCCTTTGCAGAAAAGCATCCCCAAAAGAATGATGTTTCCACCTCCATGCTTCACGGATGGTGTTCTTGGGGTTGTACTCATCCTTCTTCTTCCTCCAAACACGGCGAGTGGAGTTGAGACCAAAAAGCTCTATTTTTGTCTCATTAGACCACATGACCTTCTCCCATTCCTCCTCTGGATCATCCAGATGGTCATTGGCAAACTTCAAACGGGCCTGGACATGCGCTGGCTTGAGCAGGGGGACCTTGCGTGCGCTGCAGGATTTTAATCCATGACGGCGTAGTGTGTTACCAATAGTTTTCATTGAGACTGTGGTCCCAGCTCTCTTCAGGTCGTTAACCAGGTCCTGCCGTGTAGTTCTGGGCTGATCCCTCACCTTCCTCATGATCATTGATGCCCCACGAGGTGAGATCTTGCATGGAGCCCCAGACCGAGGGTGATTGACTGTCATCTTGAACTTCTTCCATTTTCTAATAATTGCGCCAATAGTTGTTGCCTTCTCATCAAGCTGCTTGCCTATTGTCCTGTAGCCCATCCCAGCCTTGTGCAGGTCTACAATTTTATCCCTGATGTCCTTACACAGCTCTCTGGTCTTGGCCATTGTGGAGAGGTTGAAGTCTGTTTGATTGAGTGTGTGGACAGGTGTCTTTTATACAGGTAACGAGTTCAAACAGGTGCAGTTAATACAGGTAATGAGTGGAGAACAGGAGGGCTTCTTAAAGAAAAACTAAGAGGTCTGTGAGAGCCGGAATTCTTACTGGTTGGTAGGTGATCAAATACTTATGTCATGCAATAAAATGCAAATTAATTACTTAAAAATCATACAATGTGATTTTCTGGATTTTTGTTTTAGATTCCGTCTCTCACAGTTGAAGTGTACCTATGATAAAAATTACAGACCTCTACATGCTTTGTTAGTAGGAAAACCTGAAAAATCGGCAGTGTATCAAATACTTGTTCTCCCCACTCTACCTGTGGATGTATTTCAAGGCCTACCGTCAAACTCTGTGCCTCTTTGCTTGACATCATGGGAAAATCAAAAGAAATCAGCCAAGACCTCAGAAAAAAAATTGTAGACCTCCACAAGTCTGGTTCATCCGTGGGAGCAATTTCCAAACGCCTGAAGGTACCACGTTCATCTGTACAAACAATAGTACGCAAGTATAAACACCATGGGACCATGCAGCCGTCATTCCGCTCAGGAAGGAGAAGTGTTCTGTCTCCTAGAGATTAACGTACTTTGGTGCGAAAAGTGCAAATCAATCCCAGAACAACAGCAAAGGACCTTGTGAAGATGCTGGAGGAAACAGGTACAAAGGTATCTATATCCACAGTAAAACTAGTCCTATTTCGACATAACCTGAAAGGCCGCTCAGCAAGGAAGAAGCCACTGCTCCAAAACCGCCATAAAAAAGCCAGACAACGGTTTGCAACTGCACATGGGGACAAAGATCGTATTTTTTGGAGAAATGTCCTCCGGTCTGATGAAAAAAATATAGAACTGTTTGGTCATAATGACCATCGTTATGTTTGGAGGAAAAAGGGGGGCCTTGCAAGCCGAAGAACACCATTTCAACCGTGAAGCACGGGGTTGGCAGCATCATGCTGTGGGGGTGCTTTGCTGCAGGAGGGACTGGTGCACTTCACAAAATAGATGGCATCATGAGGAAGGAAAATTATGTGGATATATTGAAGCAACATCTCATGACATCAGTCAGGAAGTTAAAGCTTGGTCGCAAATGGGTCTTCCAAATGGACAATGACCGCAAGCATACTTCCAAAGTTGTGGCAAAATGGCTTAAGGACAACAAAGTCAAGGTATTGGAGTGGCCATCACAAAGCCCTGACCTCAATCCTATAGAAAATGTGTGGGCAGAACTGAAAAAGCTTGTGCGAGCAAGGAGGCCTACAAACCTGACTCAGTTACACCAGCTCTGTCAGGAGGAATGGGCCAAAAATCACCCAACTTATTGTGGGAAGCTTGTGGAAGGCTACCCGAAACGTTTGACCCAAGTGAAACAATTTAAAGGCAATGCTACCAAATACTAATTGAGTCTATGTAAACTTCTGACCCACTGGGAATGTGATGAAAGAAATAAAAGCTGAAATAAATCATTCTCTACTATTATTCTGACATTTCACATTCTTAAAATAAAGTGTTGATCCTAACTGACCTAAGACAGGGAATTTTTACTAGGATTAAATGTCAGGAATTGTGAAAAACTGAGTTTAAATGTATTTGGCTAAGGTGTATGTAAACTTCCGACTTTAACTTTAATTGCACACTAAATTGATATTTCAAACATAGTGTGATTGCAATCCTCCATTTCCATGTCTATGCTCTGTTCTCCGCTCTGTCATCCTCTGTCAGCCCCATAGACATTGGTCAGTCCCTCTATCTCCACTTGACAGGCTTGTTGACGCCACATCCCCCTGCCGGCCCGTGATTGGTCTGTGTCAGCACGTGGTCCGGTGTGATGACAAATGTAGTAGTCAGAATGGATCACTATTTAATTAAATATCTTGATTTGTAGCGAACTTTAAAAGAATTTACTGTGGGAATCAAACTTGATCATAATAAACCAACGTTAGAGGCCAAAACGGGCATCAAACATTTTTGGGGGGCTGTTCTAGCGTTCCTAATTTAAATAGGCTTTCTAGGGCAGACCAGGTATTTTGGCTCCGCCAGGTTGCTATGCAGCAGCCGACCAGCAGAGCTTATAACTTCACGCTCCAGACCGGACACTCTGGGGCCTGAGTATATAACTTCTCATCCATCTGAATTTCTCTAACCTATATGATGATGAGAATGGCTCTTTCAATCCTCAGTAAAACAGGTGGTAGAGGAACACATTATTCCACACCATTTGTTACACTACCTCATTGTATGATGAAGACAGGGAGTTAGTATGTGTCACATTGATGGACCTCATAGATAATTCAACTGGCATTCGGTCATTCAGCAGTCACCGGTAAACTCCCACTGAATTGAGGCAAAGTCTCCTCTCAAAAAAAAAAAAAAAAGCCTGGGGTAGGGCTACAACAGATCTTTACCAGGTGCAGTGGAGTGTGCTTTAAGTGTGGCACGCAATGAGAAACAGTAGGGCATGCTGCTAGCAATATCTGTGAGACACTGTGTGGGGGGCAGACAATGAATACTGGAGTTTGCATGCCATCAGGTAAGGTAGTTGTGCAGAGATAAGGCTAACATAGTGAGATGCATGAAGTGGAATGTGGAATGAGTATGCTAACAAAGACATGTAGCATCATGCAGCTAGCATATTGTTTAGTAAAGGTTTGATGGGTTAGAAAGACCGCTTTCTAATGATCAAAACTGAACTTTATTAACAGATAGAATACCTGTCACAATTGTCGAAGGGAGTGGACCAATGCGCAGCGTGATAAGTGAACATACTTTATTAGATTCACCACACGAAACAAAAACAACAAAACGATAACGTGAAGTCCTTGGTTACATACACAAACCAACACGGAACAAGATCCCACAATACACTGTGGAAAACAGGCTGCCTAAGTATGGTTCCCAATCAGAGACAACAAGCAACAGCTGATACTCATTGCCTCTGATTGAGAACCACCCCGGCCAACACAGAAACACATGAGCTAGATAACGAACCTAGAACACAAACACATAGAAACTACACACCCTGGCTCAACATAACAGAGTCCCAGAGCCAGGGCGTGACAATACCATGTTGAGTGTGCAGTCAAACTAACATTGTAGCATATAGTTAGCCATGGAGAGAGAGGCATGTATTTTGGCAGTTAGCCAATACCTTTATGTTAGCATTGAATGACATGAGTACTCAATGTATGGTAAATCGACCGATTTTTGATCTTGGGTTTTGGATGCTTTGATTTTCCCAAAAACCCTCCAGATGTTCCAGGTGTACAGAGGGCTATAGAGGGCTATATATTCTTTATTCTAAAGTGAGTTTGTCTCAGGGTGGCTGTATGGTAGCGGGGGGAGGCATTAGCTACTCAAGAAACAGGCAGTATTCATAGAACATTTAGCAACACTGCTAATCTGAACAGCAGACACACACAGTGTTGCACAAGTAGCACAGAAAGCTGCTTATATATCGAAAGAGCCTGGTGTTTGGGTGGTGGGAGGGGTTCAGGGTAGCAGCCAGGGATATAATTTCACTACCTGAGCTTCAGCAGTGAAATACTTGGTTTGGGTAAATCACCCGGAGAGACGACATAAGTCATGAAGGTGACACTTATGAGGCACTAAGGGTTCACAATGGAAAGATATGGCTGGACACACTGTCTGTGGGTACATTTCTACCCATAACACATTGCTCTCATGTACCCTTTTGTAATCCCCTCTGATTCTGAAGCACTGCAGAACCTCACCCACTAATCCTTAGAACCCATGACTCACCGCCCGGGCGCTTTTCGTTATCAGATTTCTGTGTTGTGACGGAGGCTTAATGCGTCTTATTTTGATTAAAGTACATTTATATTAACTGAGAGAGATACTGATTTTATTCATTTAAAATGCACTGCTGAGTGCTCTGTGGCTTTGAAAGCAGCAGGATATTCTATAGCGCTATAAGGAACGCAGGCAGGCTCCTGAGTTCATTAAGTTATAGCTCTACACCCCGCAATTCATACCAATATGAGCAGATTTTAAGTGGGTGTGTTGATACTGAACAAGCGCTTATTGGGGCCCACTGTCTGGAACCCGGCTTAGACCCAAGTTGGTAACATTAACAATGGAGACTGATACAAATCGGAGAATGTCCAACCCCAGCACTTTCCATGGGGTGCCGTCTCAGGTTTTGGGGCTCTTAAACTCAGGCTGCAGTGCTTTAACAAGAGGGTGGCCATGACGAGGGGATGACTGTCAACAATAGAGCTGTCATAAACCCCAGACTCCAGACACAACATGTATGCCTAAAGCACTGCAGGATAATAGTGTGTGTATGAGGGTGTTCAGACTTGTTTGTCTGTACTGTGTGTGTGTGTGTCTGATCCTTTCCCCTCCTGGGAGGAGCTGGTCATTAGTGTTAGAGTGTGACTCAATTTCCTCCAGACAGCCAAACAGAGGTGTGTGCTCCAAATCCTATAATACAGTATGGATTGGACCACTGTCTCTACAGGGCTCTAACAGGGCCCCTGATTCAAATGTTTTCCTTGCTATTCATTTTCTGTTTCTGACATGAATCACGACCTCTTTTAATCCAGACGTACTGTACCTCTCCTTCACATTCAATATCCTCCCAACTTGAAGACAGAGGGCAGAGTCATGGATTTAAAACCACCTAAGCTCCTCAGTAAAAATCTGTAAAATATCAGGCCAGAACCTGTTTTACTCAGACATAATAAGAAGACAATTTCTGTTGAAAATGACATAGCCTTCTGTCGGTTAACATTACTGTGAATGTCAAAGAAATTACACTAAGCTCGATGTCCACATTCGCATTGAAATCTAATTTCACGCCTCCTCCGATGTCGACCTTCCGCCCCTGTGATGGAAGGTGGCAGAGCTACAGCGGTGATTGTCAAATCAAATCAAATGATAAAATTGTATTTGTCACAACAGGAGTTGACTAACATTGAAATACGTACTTATGGGCCCTTCCCAACAATGCAGAGAGAAAGAAAATTTATAAATAATAGAAAAGTAGTTACATGTAATAATAAAAGTAAGAATAAATGCACAATGAGTAATGATAACTTGGCTATATACATGGGGTACCAGCACACACAGAGTTGATGTGCAGGGGTATGAGGTAATTGAGGTAGATATGTACATATAACTAGGAATAAAGTGACTAGGCAACAGGATAGATAATAAAAAGTAGCAGCAGCGTATGTGTTGAGTAAAGAAAAGTTAGTGCAAAAAGGGTCAATGCAGATAGTCCGGGTAGCTATTTGGTTAACTATTTAACTATTTAGCTGTCTTATGGCTTGGGGGTAGAAGCTATTCAGGGTCCTGTTGGTTCCAGACTTGGTGCATCGTTATGGCTTGCCATGCAGTAGCAGAGGGAACAGTCTATGACTTGGGTGGCTGGACTCTTTGACAATTTTTAGGGCCTTCCTCTGACACCGCCTGGTATACAGTAGAGGTCCTGGGTGCAAGCAGTTGCCATACGAAGCGGTGATGAAACCGTAAAGACGCTCTCAATGCTGCAGCTGTATAACTTTTTGAGGATCTGAGAGCCCATGCAAAGTCTTTTCAGCCTCCTGAGGGGGAAGAGGCATTGTCGTGCCCTCTTCACGACTGTGTTGGTGTGTGTAGACCATGAATGATCCTTAGTGATGTGGACAGCTCTCGACCCGCTCCACTACAGGTCCGTCGATGTGAATGGGGGCGTGCTCGGCCCTCCATTTCCTGCAGTCCCTGATCAGCTCCTTGTTGATGTTGAGGGAGAGGTTGTTGTCCTGGCACCACACTGCCAGGTTTCTGACTTCCTCCCTATAGGCTGTCTCATCGCCGTTGGTGATCAGGCCTACCACCGTCGTGTTGTCAGAAAATGTAATGATGGTGTTGGAGTCATGCGCGGCCACACAGCCGTGGGTGAACAGGGAGTACAGGAGGGGACTAAGCAAGCACCCCTAAGGGGCTCACGTGTTGAGGCCCCGTGTAGCTCAGTTGGTAGAGCATGGCGCTTGCAATGCCAGGGTTGTGGGTTCGTTTCCCACGGGGGGCCAGTATGAAAAACATTTATGCACTCACTAACTGTAAGTCACTCTGGATAAGAGCGTCTGCTAAATGACTAAAATGTAAATGTAAGCGTGGCGGATGTGTTGTTGCCTACCTTCACAACCTGAGAGCAGCCCTCAGGAAGTCCAGGTTCCAGTTGCAGAGGGAGGTGTTCAATCCCAGGGTCCTTAGTTTAGTGATGAGCTTGAAGGGTACTATAGTGTTGAAAGCTGAGCTGTAGTCAATGAACAGCATTCTTACATACAGTGCCTTCAGAATGTATTCACACTCCTTTACCTTTTCCACATTTTGTTGTGTTACAGCCTGAATTAAACATTTAATACATTGAGATTTCGTGTCACCGATCTACACACAATACTCCCATAATGTCAAAGTGGAATTTTGTTTGTGGAAGATTTTAGAAATTAATAAAAAATTAAAAGCTGAAATGCCTTGAGTCAATAAGTATTCAACCCCTTTGTTATGGCAAGCCTAAATAAGTTCAGGAGTAAAAATGTGCTTAACAAATCGCATAAGTTGCATTGACTCATTCCGTGTTCAATAATAGTGGTTAACTTCATTTTTGAATGACTACCCCATCTCTGTACCTCACACATACAATTATCTGTAAGGTCCCTCAATCGAGTAGTGAATTTCAAGCACAGATTCAACCACAAAGAGCAGGGAGGTTTTTCAATGCCTCGCAAAGAAGGGCACCGATTGGTAGATGTGTAAAAAAAAAAAAAAAAACAGACGCTGAATATCCCTTTGAGCGTGGAGAAGTTATTAATTAGGCTTTGGATGATGTATCAATACAACCAGTCACTAGAAAGATACAGGCGTCCTTCCTAACTCAGTTGCCAGAGAGGAAGGAAACTGCTCAGGGATTTCACCATGAGGCCAATGGTGTGATTTTAAAACAGTTACAGAGTTCAATGGTTGTTATATGAGAAACCTGAGGATGTATCAACAACATTGTAGTTACTCCACAATACTAACCTATATGACAGAGTGAAAAGACGGAAGCCTGTACAGAATAAACATCTTTGAAAACATATATCCTGTTTGCAACAAGGCACTTAAGTAATATTGCAAAAAATGTGGCAAAGAAACAAACTTTTTGACCTGAATACAAAGCGTTATGTTTGGGGCAAATCCAACACAACACATCACTAAGTATCACTCCGTGATGTGTACCATATTTTCAAGCATGGTGGGGCTGCATCATGTTACAGCTGTAAGCACAGGCAAAATCCTAGAGGAAAACCTAGTTCAGTCTGCTTTCCAACAGACACTGGGAAACAAATTAACCTTTCAGCAGGACAATAACTTTAAACAGAAGGCCAAATCTACACTGGAGTTGCTTACCAAGATGACATTGAATGTTCCTGAGTGGCCTAGTTACAGTTTTGACTGAAATCGGCTTGGAAAACTATGGCAAGTCTTGAAAATGGCTGTCTAGCAATGATCAACAATCAACTTGACAGAGCTTGAAAATGTTTTAAAGAGTAATGAGCAAATATTGTACAATCCAGGTGTGCAAAGCTCTTAGAGACTTTTCCAAAAAGACTCACAGCTTTAATCGCCACCAGAGGTGCTTCTACAAAGTAATGACTCAGGAGTGTGAATACTTATGTAAATGGTGCGTCATCTGTGGATATGTTGGGGCAGTATTTGAATTTGAGTGGGTCCAGGGTGTCTGGGATGATGGTGTTGATGTGAGCCATGACCAGCCTTTCAAAGGATTTCATGGCTACAGATGTGAGTGCTACGGGGCGAGAGTCATTTAGACAAGTTACCTTGGCATTCTTGGGCACAGGGACTATGGTGGTCTGCTTGAAACATGTAGGTATCACAGACTGGGTCAGGGAGAGGTTGAAATATCAATGAAAACACTTCACAGCTGGTCAGCGCATGCTCTGAATACGTGTCCTGATTGTCACGGTTTTCTAAGCCAGAACCCAGAAGCAGACCAGGACAAGGTGAGTTGAACGAAGGTGAGTATTTATTAACAGATTCAAAAAACGATACAGAATAATCCAGGGGACAGAGCGGGCGGCGGAGATGAGTTGGTGGAGGTGAAGTGGCAGATCCAATGATGGCTCGGCAGCCGCCGACAACCAGGCAGGGGTTGGGTGAAGGTTCCGGGAGAATGACTGTAGATAGAAACAAACGGAGGTAAGTACACTGCAAGCCAACAAGGTGCAAAACAACAAAACTAACGCTAGTAACTCAGAGGCTGATACGCTGACAAACATACTGTTCATGGCTAACGATCCGGCAGGGAATGGATGTCAGGTCAGAGCTTAAGAAGGGGTGATGATCAGGACCAGGTGTGCCGAGGCTGATGAGAAGCAGGTGCGGGTAATCGAGAGATCACCCGCCTAGCAACGTCGCCCGGCAACCGGACAGGGTGCGTTCAGGAACCTTCGGGAAACAGGAGATATCGAGCAGAAAAACGGCAACACAGGCAGGAACAGACTCAGGACGCAGGGATCATGACAGTACCCCCCCCTCCGATGAACGCCACCGGGCGGACTACCCGGAGCGCCAGGATGGAGGCGGTAGAAGTCACGAAGGAGGTCAGCATCAAGGATCTGACGCCGAGGAATCCAACTCCTCTCCTCAGGACCATACCCCTCCCAGTCCACGAGATACTGGAAACCCCGGCCCCGCCGTCTGGAATCCATGATGCGGCGCACCGTGTAGACAGGTTCTCCTCCGATCATCCGAGGAGGAGGAGGCGGAGGGGGCAACAGAGGGCTGAGGAGAACAGGCTTGAGGCAGGAGACATGGAAGGTGGGATGGACTCTGAGCGTCCTAGGCAACTTGAGTCGAACCACAACCGGATTGATCACTCTCTCCACCTCAAATGGACCAATGAATCTCGGCGACAGTTTCCTTGACTCAGTCCGCAGAGGGAGGTCCCGTGTAGCCAACCAGACCTTATCTCCAATAGCATAAGCGGGGGCTGGAATACTGCGACGATTCGCCTGGAGCTGATACCGGTCAGAAACTCTAAGGAGGGCCTTTCTGGCCCGATGCCAGGTCCGGTGGCAACGACGAATGTGGGCCTGGACAGAGGGAACCGAGAGATCCTTCTCCTGAGAAGGAAACAAGGGGGGTTGGTAGCCGTATAGGCACTGGAAGGGAGACATCCCAGTGGCAGAAGTAGGGAGAGTATTGTGGGCATACTCAACCCAAGGCAACTGAGAGACCCAAGAGGTGGGGTTGGAGGAAACAAGGCAGCGCAGCGTGGATTCCATCTTCTGGTTGGCTCTCTCCGCCTGTCCATTAGATTGGGGGTGAAATCCAGATGTGAGACTGACTGTAGCTCCAATGGCCAAACAGAAGGATTTCCAGACAGCAGAGGTGAACTGAGGGCCACGGTTGGAAACTATGTCACTGGGCAATCTGTGGACCCTGAAAACCTCCCTAACCAGGATCTTGGACGTCTCAGAGGCAGAGGGAAGCTTGGAGATGGGCACAAAGTGGGCGAACTTGCTGAATCTGTCCACAATAGTCAGAATGACCGTGTTCCCCTCAGAAGAGGGCAACCCAGTGACAAAGTCCAGGGCCAGATGCGACCATGGTTGCCGGGGGATAGGTAGGGGGTGAAGAAGTCCAGAGCTGGGCCGATTGGCACTCTTGTTCTGCGCACAAACTGGACAGGCAGCAACAAACCTCAGAGTATCTTCTCCCATGGCAGGCCACCAAAATCGTCTGCGTAGAAGCGCCATCGTCCGAGCCACGCCAGGGTGACAAGCCATCTTGCTGGCGTGGGACCATTGGAGGACAGCCGAACGGACCGACTCGGGCACAAACAACCGACCGGGTGGACCGTTACCGGGGCCGGGCTGTGTCCGAAGGGCCGCCATAACCTCCTCCTCAATTCTCCACATAACGGCTCCCACGACAAGGTTCCGGGGAAGAATCGTCTCAGTCTTGGCCCCACTCTCCTCCGTCTTGGAGAACATCCGGGACAAGGCATCCGCCTTGCCGTTCTTAGACCCCGGACGGAACGTCAAGGAAAAATTAAAGCGTCCAAAAAACAACGACCACCTAGCCTGACGGGAGTTGAGACGTTTAGCCGATTGCACGTAAGCAAGATTCTTGTGGTCAGCCCAGACAACAAACGGTTGCTCCGCCCCCTCCAACCAGTGGCGCCACTCCTCCAAGGCAAGTTTAACCGCGAGAAGCTCCCGGTTACCCACATCGTAGTTCCTCTCCGTAGACGAAAGACGACGAGAGTAGTAGGCGCAGGGATGGAGTTTACCATCAGTGGAGCATCGCTGGGACAGGATGGCGCCAACCCCCACATCAGACGCATCCACTTCAACGACAAACTGACGGGCAGTGTCAGGTTGAGAGAGAATCGGAGCGTTGGTGAATCGCCTCTTCAAATCCAGAAATGCTCGGTCCGCCTCAGGATTCCAACTGAAGGCTCTGGTACTAGAAGTCAGGGCAGTTAAAGGAGCGGCCACACGGCTGTAATCACGGATAAATCTCCGATAGAAATTCGCAAACCCCAGAAACCTCTGGAGCTGCAATCTCGTACCGGGCTGGGCCCAATCCAGAACCGCCCTAACCTTCTCTTGGTCCATCCTAATCTCTCCCCTGGAGATGATGTACCCGAGGAAGGATGTAGTGTGGGCGTGAAATTCACACTTCTCGGCCTTCACAAACAGGCGATTCTCCAGCAATCGCTGCAGAACCTGCTTGACATGCTGGACGTGGCTGGAAGGCTCCTTAGAGAAGATAAGAATGTCATCCAGGTAAACAAACACAAACAGACCGATCATATCTCTCAGGACGTCATTCACCATACTCTGGAACACTGCTGGAGCATTGGTCAGTCCAAACGGCATCACCTGATACTCGAAATGACCCATCGGTGTATTGAAACCCGTCAACCACTCGTCCCCCTCTCTGATCCGGACCAGATGATACGCATTGCGTAGGTCCAGCTTGGTGAACACAGTAGCACCCTGTAAGGAGTTGAAAGCAGAGCTCATCAAGGGCAGGGGATACTTGTTCTTGACCGTGATATCATTCAACCCCCGATAATCAATACAAGGTCGAAGAGAGCCATCCTTCTTACCCACAAAGAAGAATCCTGCCCCCAGGGGTGATGACGAGGGACGAATGAGACCAGCAGCTAGGGACTCCTTGATGTAGGTCTCCAAAGCTTCACGTTCAGGTCGGGAGATGCTGTATAACCGTCCCTTGGGATAGGCAGCTCCAGGGAACAGGTTTATGGCACAATCATATGGTCGGTGGGGAGGGAGTGACAGAGCCCTCTGCTTACTGAACACTTCCCCCAACTCGTGATATGTTTCGGGAACCAGGGACAAATCTGGGGGGTTAGCCTCAATGACCTGACTGGGAACAGAATGGGAACAGGCAGTCTTGAGGCAGTTAGCATGACAATCAATGCTCCAACTAGTTACCTTGCCAGTCACCCAATCGAACGAGAGATTGTGTTCCTTCAGCCAGGGGTATCCAAGGACCAGAGGAACATGGGGAGAAGGCAGAATGAAGAATGAGATAACCTCAGAATGATTCCCTGACAACAGCATCCTAACCGGTTCAGTCCTCATCGTGATACGTGCCAGACTACTGTCGTTCAGAGTGGTAGCTTCAATGGCTTCCGGTAATCGCTCCTTGGAAAGCCCCAGCTGTTCCACCACGTCGGCATCAATAAAGCTGCCATCGGCACCTGAATCGACGAAAGCGTTAATCGCTAAACTCTGATTCCCGTTCATGAGGGTAGCCGGGAAACGGGGTCTGACAGGGGTATTGAGAGATTGAAACTGGCTCGCTAAAAGTCCTCCCAAACTTAGCGAGCCGGGCAGTTTGACGGCCGCTGGGAACAAGTGGAGATGTAATGTCCCGAACTCCCACAGTAGAGGCAGCGGTTGGTCTCACGTCTATGTTGGCGCTCCTCCTTGGTTAACCCGTGCCGCCCCACTTGCATGGGTTCAGAATCTGGAGGCAGGACCTCTCCACTAATCCCGTGTGGTGGACAATGATCGACGCGTTCTGGTCCACCTCCTGAACCGACTGGGAACCGAGAAGCTGATTGATTGGACGGGCCCCATTGCTTCTCCCTCCTTCTCTCTCGGACTCTGTTATCCACCCGAATAGACAAAGCTACCAAACTGTCCAGGTCACTAGGCTCCGGGTAGGAGATCAGCTCATCCTTGAGTTGCTCCGACAACCCCTGATAAAAGGCCGCTTGCAGTGACTCTTCATTCCACCCACTCTCCACAGCCAATGTCCTGAATTCGATTGCGAAGTCGGCGACGCTGCGAGCTCCTTGGCGAAGAGAGAACAGGCGCTTAGCTGCGTCCTTACCTCGGACTGGATGGTCAAACAGCTTCCTCATCTCTGCCGTGAACTCCTGGTATGACGCCATGCAGGTGTCGTGTCGTTCCCACACGGCTGAAGCCCACTCCAGGGCTCTACCACGCAGCAATTCAATAACAAAGGCTATCCTAGCCTTGTCCGTGGCGTACGAGTGGGGCTGTAGATCGAACACTAATCCACACTGCATAAGAAAGGAACAGCATCTTCCCAAATCCCCTTCATACTTATCAGGCGTCGGAACCTTGGGCTCACGGAAGGGCACAGCTCCAGAAGCGGTAGGCGAAAGGGGTGAAACCGGTGGTGGATTCTCCACCGGCAAACTGAGCTGAGCCTGGATCTTCGTCAGACTGGTCGAAAAGTTCCGAACCGACAACGCTATCTCCTGTAGCACCGTGCTGTGTTGTCCCAACATCCTCTCCTGATGGGTAATGGCATGGCGAACAGAGTCCAGGTCCGCTGGGTTCATTTCTGGCCGGATCGTTCTGTCACGGTTTTCTAAGCCAGAACCCAGAAGCAGACCAGGACAAGGTGAGTTGAACGAAGGTGAGTATTTATTAACAGATTAAAAAAACGGTGCAGAATAATCCAGGGGACAGGGCGGGCGGCGGAGATGAGTTGGTGGAGGTGAAGTGGCAGATCCAATGATGGCTCGGCAGCTGCCGACAACCAGGCAGGGGTTGGGTGAAGGTTCCGGGAGAATGACTGTAGATAGAAACAAACGGAGGTAAGTACACGGCAAGCCAACAAGGTGCAAAACAACTAAACTAACGCTAGTAACTCAGAGGCTGATACGCTGACAAACATACTGTTCATGGCTAACGATCCGGCAGGGAATGGATGTCAGGTCAGAGCTTAAGAAGGGGTGATGATCAGGACCAGGTGTGCCGAGGCTGATGAGAAGCAGGTGCGGGTAATCGAGAGATCACCCGCCTAGCAACGTCGCCCGGCAACCGGACAGGGTGCGTTCAGGAACCTTTGGGAAACAGGAGATATCGAGCAGAAAAACGGCAACACAGGCAGGAACAGACTCAGGACGCAGGGATCATGACACTGGTAATCCGTCTGGCCCTTCGGCCTTGTGAATGTTAACCTGTTTAAAGGTCTTACTTACATCGGATACGGAGCGCGTGATCACACAGTCGTCCGGAACAGCTAGTGCTCTCATGCATTGTTTAGTGTTACTTGCCTCGAAGCCATCATAGAACCTTCTATGCTCGCGTCACTGGGCAGCTCGCGGCTGGGTTTCCCTTTGTAATCCATGATAGTTTGCAAGCCCTGCCACATCCGACGAGCGTCAGAGCCGGCGTAGTAGGATTCAATCTTAGTCCTGTATTGACAATTTGCCTGTATGATGGTTCGTAGCGGGATTTCTTATAAGCGTCCGGATTAGTGTCCCACTCCTTGAAAGTGGCAGATCTAGCATTTAGCTCAGTGCGGATGTTGCCTGTATCCATGGCTTCTGGTTGGGTTATGTACGTCAGGAGACATCCCGAAAACGTCTGTATCGTCCAAACTGTTTGGGCTACAAAAGCTATACTCTCACAAACACTAATGTGTTCTCAGTTTTTCTCCATGACACCCACAAGCTTCACGGGACTCGTCTCAAGTCGCTGATACCGGCATACTAACGCCGAACAGGTCTTCTCATAAAAACGTCTGTCAAGTCCGAACGGTTTGAGCTACAAATTAATATGACCCCATCATCAACATACAGTGGGGAAAAAAGTATTTAGTCAGCCACCAATTGTGCAAGTTCTCCCACTTAAAAAGATGAGAGAGGCCTGTAATTTTCATCATAGGTACACGTCAACTATGACAGACAAAATTAGAAAAAAAATCCAGAAAATCACATTGTAGGATTGTTTATGAATTTATTTGCAAATTATGGTGGAAAATAAGTATTTGGTCAATAACAAAAGTTTCTCAATACTTTGTTATATACCCTTTGTTGGCAATGACACAGGTCAAACGTTTTCTGTAAGTCTTCACAAGGTTTTCACACACTGTTGCTGGTATTTTGGCCCATTCCTCCATGCAGATCTCCTCTAGAGCAGTGATGTTTTGGGGCTGTCGCTGGGCAACACGGACTTTCAACTCCCTCCAAAGATTTTCTATGGGGTTGAGATCTGGAGACTGGCTAGGCCACTCCAGGACCTTGAAATGCTTCTTACGAAGCCACTCCTTCGTTGCCCGGGCGGTGTGTTTGGGATCATTGTCATGCTGAAAGACCCAGCCACGTTTCATCTTCAATGTCCTTGCTGATGGAAGGAGATTTTCACTCAAAATCTCACAATACATGGCCCCATTCATTCTTTCCTTTACACGGATCAGTCATCCTGGTCCCTTTGCAGAAAAACAGCCCCAAAGCATGATGTTTCCACCCCCATGCTTCACAGTAGGTATGGTGTTCTTTGGATGCAACTCAGCATTCTTTGTCCTCCAAACACGACGAGTTGAGTTTTTACCAACAAGTTCTATTTTGGTTTCATCTGACCATATGACATTCTCTCAATCCTCTTCTGGATCATCCAAATGCACTCTAGCAAACTTCAGACGGGCCTGGACATGTACTGGCTTAAGCAGGGGGACACGTCTGGCACTGCAGGATTTGAGTCCCTGGCGGCGTAGTTTGTTACTGATGGTAGGCTTTGTTACTTTGGTCCCAGCTCTCTGCAGGTCATTCACTAGGTCCCCCCGTGTGGTTCTGGGATTTTTGCTCACCGTTCTTGTGATCATTTTGACCCCACGGGGTGAGATCTTGCATGGAGCCCCAGATCGAGGGAGATTATCAGTGGTCTTGTATGTCTTCCATTTCCTAATAATTGCTCCCACAGTTGATTTCTTCAAACCAAGCTGCTTACCTATTGCAGATTCAGTCTTCCCAGCCTGGTGCAGGTATACAATTTTGTTTCTGGTGTCCTTTGACAGCTCTTTGGTCTTGGCCATAGTGGAGTTTGGAGTGTGACTGTTTGAGGTTGTGGACAGGTGTCTTTTATACTGTTAACAAGTTCAAACAGGTGCCATTAATACAGGTAACGAGTGGAGGACAGAGGAGCCTCTTAAAGAAGAAGTTACAGGTCTGTGAGAGCCAGAAATCTTGCTTGTTTGTAGGTGACCAAATACTTATTTTCCACCATAATTTGCAAATAAATTCATAAAAAATCCTACAATGTGATTTTCTGGATTTTTTTCCCTCAATTTGTCTGTCATAGTTGACGTGTACCTATGATGAAAATTACAGGCCTCTCTCATATTTTTAAGTGGGAGAACTTGCACAATTGGTGGCTGACTAAATACTTTTTTTCCCCACTGTATGAGACTCTCATGAACATGAAGGTGTTCTCTGTTTTGCTTCACGAGACTCGTCTCAAGGTAACCCGGTACCGACCGGTAAAACATTTAGAAAAATGAATATAAATCTTTGGGACCAGGGTTAACCATTTGTTTTAATTTGTATTCCTGATGCTTTCCTATATCTTTCAGATGCATTTCAGACACCTCAAACCATACTTTTGATGTGTTTTTTTACTTTCTGTTTTGCAGTGTATGAATGAATGTGTTATTCAATGCGTTTCCATGGACTAATAGCAGTAAGGGCAAATTCTATGTTTGACCAAAGGATAAAAAAATAAATAATAACATACCTAATTGAAAATCATAGCTACTGTAAATGAACCATGGTATGACCATCTTAAAACACATCCATATGTTAGCTTAGTAGAACCCCCCTCCACTAATTAATTATAGTCCACTAAAACCGATACACAGAATGGCATAGAACAAATACTTTAGTTAATGTTTGTTTTTCTGTTTGAACTGTATTCTGTGTAGTTATGTTTGACAGATGGATGCCTGGCTCACCTGATTGCGCATACAAATTTAAACGACTGTTAATTTCCACGGTGGACTGACAGAGAAGGCATTTTTGTTTTAGTAGTTTTCCCTTCCATTTGAGGCAGTGTTGACAGCAGATGGGGAAGAAGACAGGGAGAGGAAGAAAGAAAGAGAGATTTCGGAGGGCCATGCTGAACAAATAGGCCTCATTTGCACACTAGCAGGGGGGTTTGTTACATTTCATAACCTGGCTTCCAATTATACGTGTTACGTAACAACTTCGTCACCTTTCATAACAGGTAGTTCATCTCTCAAAGACTGTTATGACAGTCAATCAGCCCACACAGTGTAATCTTGAAATTGAATGTCACTATTTTGATTTAATCTGTTATATTCATGTTTTTCCTCCCATCTCCTGCCTTTCCCAAGTTTGATGACTTTCCTTACCTAAAAATGTCCCATTGTCAACATATTACAAGCTATTCCAAGAAGTAATCACTGTGCTAGCACATGAAGTACAGTCCACAGCAAGTTCGCTTTATTCCATTTTATAATAATGTTATAAGAGATCTATTTCCCCGATAAGGTGCTGAAATCTTGTGTTGTGTAGAAATGTGTCAACATACAGTGGGGAGAACAAGTATTTGATACACTGACGATTTTGCAGGTTTTCCTACTTACAAAGCATGTAGAGGTCTGTAATTTATATCATAGGTTCACTTCAACTGTGAGAGACGGAATCTAAAACAAAAATCCAGAAAATCACATTGTATGATTTTTAAGTAATTAATTTGCATTTTATTGCATGACATAAGTATTTGATCGCCTACCAACCAGTAAGAATTCCGGCTCTCACGGACCTGTTAGTTTTTCTTTAAGAAGGCCTCCTGTTCTCCACTCATTACCTGTATTAACTGCACCTGTTTGAACTCGTTACCTGTATAAAAGACACCTGTCCACACACTCAATCAAACAGACTCCAACCTCTCCACAATGGCCAAGACCAGAGAGCTGTGTAAGGACATCAGGGATAAAATTGTAGACCTGCACAAGGCTGGGATGGGCTACAGGACAATAGGCAAGCAGCTTGGTGAGAAGGCAACAACTGTTGGCGCAATTATTAGAAAAAGGATGAAGTTCAAGATGACGGTCAATCACCCTCGGTCTGGGGCTCCATGCAAGATCTCACCTCGTGGGGCATCAGTGATCATGAGGAAGGTGAGGGATCATCCCAGAACTACACGGCAGGACCTGGTCAATGACCTGTAGAGAGCTGGGACCACAGTCTCAAAGAAAACCATTAGTAACACACTACGCCGTCATGGTTTAAAATCCTGCAGTGCACGCAAGGTCCCCCTGCTCCCTGCTCAAGCCAGCGCATGTCCAGGCCCGTCTGAAGTTTGCCAATGACCATCTGGATGATCCAGAGGAGGAATGGGAGAAGGTCATGTGGTCTGATGAGACAACAATTGAGCTTTTTGGTCTAAACTCCACTCGCCGTGTTTGGAGGAAGAAGAAGGATGAGTACAACCCCAAGAACACCATCCCAACCGTGAAGCATGGAGGTGGAAACATCATTCTTTGGGGATGCTTTTCTGCAAAGGGGACAGGACGACTGCACCGTATTGAGGGGAGGATGGATGGGGCCATGTATCGCGAGATCTTGGCCAACAACCTTCTTCCCTCAGTAAGAGCATTGAAGATGCGTCGTGGCTGGGTCTTCCAGCATGACAACGACCCGAAACACACAGCCAGGGCAACTAAGGAGTGGCTCCGTAAGAAGCATCTCAAGGTCCTGGAGTGGCCTAGCCAGTCTCCAGACCTGAACCCAATAGAAAATCTTTGGAGGGAGCTGAAAGTCCGTATTGCCCAGCGACAGCCCCGAAACCTGAAGGATCTGGAGAAGGTCTGTATGGAGGAGTGGGCCAAAATCCCTGCTGCAGTGTGTGCAAACCTGGTCAAGACCTACAGGAAACGTATGATCTCTGTAATTGCAAACAAAGGTTTCTGTACCAAATATTAAGTTCTGCTTTTCTGATGTATCAAATACTTAAAATGCAAATTAATTACTTAAAAATCATGCAATGTGATTTTCTGGATTCCGTCTCTCACAGTTGAAGTGTACCTATGATAAAAATTACAGACCTCTACATGCTTTGTAAGTAGGAAAACCTGCAAAATCGGCAGTGTATCAAATACTTGTTTTCCCCACTGTATGTGAAAATTGCGCGTTTCTATGTTTTGTAGTAAAAAAGATAGAGGAAGATAAGTGTTTCTAATGACGACATCATTGTGTATCGTGTGATTTTAACCAATTATGAGTAGGCATTGCCCACTAATTGTCTACTAATTCATTGATGATGTAATTGGAAACACTTATCTTCCTCTATCTTTTTTTTTACTACAAAACATAGAAACGTGCAATTTTCACGTATGTTGATGTTGGGGTGGTGCTGTAGATGATGAATATGAAGCTGAAACATTTAGAAATGTTCATTTAAGCATGTTAACCCTCGCAAGGCTGCCGGCCCAGACGGCATCCAAAGCCTCGTCCCCAGAGAATGTGCTGACCTGCTGGCTGGAGTGTTTTACCGACCATATCTCAGTCTGTTGTCCCCACTTGCTTCAAGATGTACACCATTGTTCCAGTACCCAAGAAAGCGAAGGTAACTGAACTAAATGACTATCGCCCCGTAGCACTCACTCCTGTCATCATGAAGTGCTTTGAGAGGCTAGTTAAGGATCATATCACCTCCACCTTACCCCACATACCGCCCCAACAGATCCACGGACGAGTCAATCGCCATTGCACTGCACACTGCCCTATCTCACCTGGACAAGAGAAATACCTATGTAAGAATGCTGTTCATCGGCTACAGCTCAGCCTTCAACACCATAGTGCCCTCCAAGTTCACCACTAAGCTCAGGGCCCTGGGTCTGAACCCCTCCCTGTGAAACTGGTTCCTGGACTTCATGACGGGCTGACCCCAAATGGTGACGATAGGCAACAACACCTCAACCACAGTGATCCACAACACGGTGGCCAAACAGGGTTGTGTGCTCAGTCCCCTCCTGTACTCCCTGTTCACCCATGACTGCGTGGCCACACATGTCTCCAACTCAATCATCAAGTTTTCCGATGACACAACAGTGTTAGCTCTGATTACCAACAATGACGAGACAGCTTACAGGGAAGAGGTGAGAGCCCTGGCGGAGTGGTGCCAGGAAAATAACCTCTCCCTCAATGTCAACAAAACAAAGGAGCTGATCGTGGACTACAGGAGACAGCAGAGAAAGCAAGGCCCCATCCACATCGACAGGGCCGCAGTGGGGAAGGTCAAAAGCTTCAAGTTCCTCGGCGTACTGATAACCTGAAATGGTCCCTTCTCGCAGACAGTGATGTGAAGAAGGTGCAACTGCGCCTCTTTAACCTCAGGAGCCTGAAGAAATTTGGCTTGGCACGTAAGACCCTCACAAACTTCTACAGATGCACCATTGAGAGCACCCTGTCAGGCTTTATCACGGCCTGGTACAGCAATTGCGCCGTCCCCAACCGCAGGGCTCTCCAGAGGGTGGTGCGGTCAGCCCAACACATCGTCGAGGGCACACTGCCTGCCCTCCAAGACATCTACAGCACCCGTTGTCACAGGAAGGCCAAGAAGATCGTCAAGGACCTCAGCCAATGGAGCCACTGCCTGTTCACCCCGCTACCATCTAGAAGGAAGAGACAGTGCAGGGTGCATCAAAGCTGGGACAGAGAGACTGATAATCAGCTTCTATCTCCAGGCCATAAGACTGTTAAACAGGCACCACTAGCCAGCCTCCGCCCAGTACCCTCCGCTGAACCTTAGTCACTGTTACTAGCCGGCTACCACCCAGTGCTCTACCCTGCACCTTAGAAGCTGCTTTGTCCTATGTACAGTGCATTCGGAAAGTATTCAGGCCCCTTGACTTTTTCCATATTTTGTTACGTTACAGCCTTATTCTAAAATTGATTAAATAGTTTTTTCCCCTCATCAATCTACACACAATACCCCATAATGACAAAGCAAAAACAGGTTTTTAGAAATGTTTGCAAATGTATAAAAAAAACAACAACTGAAATATCACATTTACATAAGTAATCAGACCCTTTACTCAGTACTTTGTTGAAGCACCTTTGGCAGCGATTATAGCCTTGAGTCTTCTTGGGTATGACGCTAAAAGCTTGGCACACCTGTATTTGGGGAGTTTCTCCCATTCTTCTCTGCAGATCCTCTCAAGCTATGTCAGGTTGGATGGGGAGACCGCTGCACAGCTTTTGTCAGGTCCTTCCAGAGATGTTAGATCGGGTTCAAGTCCGGGCTCTGACTGGACCACTCAAGGACATTCAGAGACTTGTCCCTTAGCCACTCCTGCTTCCGGATATTCCGGATATTGACATTGCTCGTTCTGATATTTCTTAATTTCTTTCTTTTTACTTTTTGGATTATGTGTGTATTGTTTTGTATTGGTAGATATTATTACTGCACTGCTGGAGCTAGAAACTTTCACGAATTCAGCTGAGGCTGCCCCTCCTCCTTGCTCGGGCAGGTTTCGACGTTCGTCGTCATTGGCTTACTAGCCACTACCGCTCCATTTATCATCACTCCATTTGTCTTGTCTTGTCAATCACACACACCTGGTACTCATTCCCTCATTAGTCTGTGTATAAGTGTTCCCTCTGCCCCGTTGTCCTTTGTGAGTGATTGTTCATTGTGAGAGTGAGTAGTTCGGTTGAGCTACTCTTTCCTTGTGTGTAGCCAAGGTGGATTTTTCCCTTGTGCTAGTTTTGTTTTTGATGCTTGCTGCGCTTTATTCATGTACACTGAATAAACCCTGGATTTCTGTGTTTTACCTCCTGCGTCTGACTCCGTCATTCACACCTCATCACAGAATCACTCACCTCTATGGAGTCAGCAGGAGAGGAGCGCATGCCTGGAATAGTGTCAAGGGTCCAGGAACATTCCACTATGCTGGCCAGCTTGGGTGAAGCGATGGATTGGGTTCTTCAGGTCGTCCAACGCCTGGAGAGAAGAGGAACCGATCCGTCGAGACCAGCTGGCCAACCGGATCCAGCCACCTACATCACAGCACCCGGAGTGATCCAGATATCTCGACCACGGGCGTTCGATGGAACGCCGGCTCTATGTCAGGGATTCCTTCTCCAACTGGAGCTGTACTGCACCAGTGTCAGGCCGGCGCCATCAGATCGAGAGCAGGTATCCGTCCTCATTTCCTGCCTCTCTGGGAAAGCCCTGTAGTGGGCCAACGCGGTTTGGAGAAAAGGAGGAGCCGCGTTGGAGGACTACAGGGAGTTCGCCCGCCTATTTCGGGCGGTTTTCGATCACCCGCCCGAGGGTCGAGAGGCGGGTGAGCAGCTGGTCCACTTGAGGCAGGGGACGGGGACAGTACAGGAGTTCGCGCTGGAGTTCCGGATTCTGGCAGCAGGATCCGGGTGGAAAGAGCGGGCCCTGATCAACCAGTTCCGGTGCCATCTACAGGAGGACGTCCGACGGGAGCTAGCCTGCCGTGACACCAGTTTGTCTTTTACCGAACTGGTGGACATGGCCATTCGTCTGGATAACCTGCTGGCAACCAAAGGACGACCTGGAGGAGGTCTGCCCGTTCCCACCCTGACCAACGCGGATCCAGAGCTCATGGAGCTGGGTGGTATCGCGCACCGAGAGAGCGGAAGACGACAGCGCCAGTGCCAATCGGATGGCACGAATGGACATTCCACCACACGTTGTCGTCAGCTCTTTTGGGTCAGGAGGCGGCCGGCAGGGCACTCTCACATCACCCCAGGTATTGAGCACCCACACTTGTTCAGAGCCCTCTGCTGCGCACTGTACCATACCCATTAACTTCCCTGATTACATGTGAGCTAGTAGATTCAGGCGCAGTTGGGAACTTTATGGATAAAACATTCGCACGCAGCCAGGGCATTTCATTAGTTCCCCTATCCATTCCACGCCCCATCAGAGCACTTGATACATTTACATTTACATAATTTAGCAGACGCTCTTATCCAGAGCGACTTACAAATAGGTGCATTCACCTTATAGCCAGTGGGATAACCACTTTCTCCCCCAAATATATATATATATATTTTTTACATTTATTATTATTTTTCATTTTTTTTGGGGGGGGGGGGGTAGAAGGATTACTTTATCCTATCCCAGGTATTCCTTAAAGAGGTGGGGTTTCAAATGTCTCCGGAAGGTGGTGAGTGACTCCGCTGTCCTGGCGTCGTGAGGGAGCTTGTTCCACCATTGGGGTGCCAAAGCAGCGAACAGTTTTGACTGGGCTGAGCGGGAACTATGCTTCCGCAGAGGTAGGGGAGCCAGCAGGCCAGAGGTGGATGAACGCAATGCCCTCGTTTGGGTGTAGGGACTGATCAGAGCCTGAAGGTACGGAGGTGCCGTTCCCCTCACAGCTCCGTAGGCAAGCACCATGGTCTTGTAGCAGATGCGAGCTTCAACTGGAAGACAGTGGAGTGTGCGGAGGAGCGGGGTGACGTGAGAGAACTTGGGAAGGTTGAACACCAGACGGGCTGCGGCATTCTGGATGAGTTGTAGGGGTTTAATGGCACAGGCAGGGAGCCCAGCCAACAGCGAGTTGCAGTAATCCAGACGGGAGATGACAAGTGCCTGGATTAGGACCTGTGCCGCTTCCTGTGTAAGGCAGGGTCGTACTCTCCGAATGTTGTAGAGCATGAACCTACAGGATCGGGTCACCGCCTTGATGTTAGCGGAGAACGACAGGGTGTTGTCCAGGGTCACGCCAAGGCTCTTTGCACTCTGGGAGGAGGACACAACGGAGTTGTCAACCGTGATGGCGAGATCATGGAACAGGCAGTCCTTCCCCGGGAGGAAGAGCAGCTCCGTCTTGCCAAGGTTCAGCTTGAGGTGGTGATCCGTCATCCATACTGATATGTCTGCCAGACATGCAGAGATGCGATTCGCCACCTGGTTATCAGAAGGGGGAAAGGAGAAGATTAGTTGTGTGTCGTCAGCGTAGCAATGATAGGAGAGGCCATGTGAGGATATGACAGAGCCAAGTGACTTGGTGTATAGCGAGAATAGGACAGGGCCTAGAACTGAGCCCTGGGGGACACCAGTGGTGAGAGCACGTGGTGCGGAGACAGCTTCTCGCCACGCCACTTGGTAGGAGCGACCGGTCAGGTAGGACGCAATCCAAGAGTGAGCCGCGCCGGAGATGCCCAGCTCGGAGAGGGTGGAGAGGAGTATCTGATGGTTCACAGTATCAAAGGCAGCAGACAGGTCTAGAAGGACAAGAGCAGAGGAGAGAGAGTTAGCTTTAGCAGTGCGGAGAGCCTCCGTGACACAGAGAAGAGCAGTCTCAGTTGAATGACCAGTCTTGAAACCTGACTGGTTTGGATCAAGAAGGTCATTCTGAGAGAGATAGCAAGAGAGTTGGCTAAAGACGGCACGCTCAATAGTTTTGGAGAGAAAAGAGAGAAGGGATACTGGTCTGTAGTTGTTGACATCAGAGGGATCGAGTGTTGGTTTTTTGAGAAGGGGTGCAACTCTCGCTCTCTTGAAGACGGAAGGGACATAGCCAGCGGTCAAGGATGAGTTGATCAGCGAGGTGAGGTAAGGGAGAAGGTCACCGGAGATGGTCTGGAGAAGAGAGGAGGGGATAGGGTCAAGCGGGCAGGTTGTTGGGCGGCCTGCCGTCACAAGTCGCAATATTTTATCTGGAGAGAGAGGGGAGAAAGAAGTCAAAGCATAGGGTAGGGCAGTGTGAGCAGGACCAGCAGTGTCATTTGACTTAACAAACGAGGATCGGATGTCGTCAACCTTCTTTTCAAAATGGTTGACGAAGTCATCCACAGAGAGGGAGGATGGGGGGGGGGATTCAGCAGGGAGGAGAATGTGGCAAAGAGCTTTCTAGGGTTAGAGGCAGATGCTTGGAATTTAGAGTGGTAGAAAGTGGCCTTAGCAGCAGAAACAGATGAAGAAAATGTAGAGAGGAGGGAGTGAAAAAATGCCAGGTCCGCAGGGAGTCTAGTTTTCTTCCATTTCCGCTCAGCTGCCCGGAGCTCCGTTCTGTGAGCTCGCAATGAGACATCAAGCCACGGAGCTGGAGGGGTGGACCGAGCCGGCCGGGAGGATAGGGGACATAGAGAGTCAAAGGATGCAGAAAGGGAGGAGAGGAGGGTTGAGGAGGCAGAATCAGGAGATTGGAGGGAGAAGGATTGAGCAGAGGGAAGAGATGATAGGATGGAAGAGGAGAGAGTAGCGGGAGAGAGAGAGCGAAGGTTGCGACGGCGCATTACCATCTGTGTAGGGGCAGAGTGAGTAGTGTTGGAGGAGAGGGAGAGAGAAAAGGATACAAAGTAGTGGTCGGAGACTTGGAGGGGAGTTGCAGTGAGATTAGTATAACAACAGCATCTAGTAAAGATGAGGTCAAGCGTATTGCCTGCCTTGTGAGTAGGGGGGGACGGTAAGAGGGTGAGGTCAAAAGAGGAGAGGAGTGGAAAGAAGGAGGCAGAGAGAAATGAGTCAAATGTAGATTGCGCAAGGTTGAAATCCCCCAGAACTGTGAGGGGTGAGCCATCCTCAGGAAAGGAACTTATCAAGGCGTCAAGCTCATTGATGAACTCTCCAAGGGAACCTGGAGGGCGATAGATGACAAGGATATTAAGCTTAAATGTGCTAGTGACTGTGACAGCATGGAATTCAAATGAGGAGATAGACAGATGGGTCAGGGGAAAAATTTAGAATGTCCACTTGGGAGAGATGAGGATTCCTGTGCCACCACCCCGCTGACCAGATGCTCTCGGGGTATGCGAGAACACATGGTCAGACGAGGAGAGAGCAGCAGGAGTAGCAGTGTTTTCAGTGGTAATCCATGTTTCCGTCAGCGCCAAGAAGTCGAGGGACTGGAGGGTAGCATAGGCTGAGATGAACTCTGCCTTGTTGGCAGCAGAACGGCAGTTCCAGAGGCTGCCTGAGACCTGGAACTCCAAGTGGGAGGTGCGTGCAGGGACCATCAGGTTAGAGAGGCAGCAGCCACGCGGTGTGAGGCATTTGTGTAGCCTGTGCGGAGAGGAGAGAACAGGGATAGGCAGAGGCATAGTTGACAGGCTGCAGCAGATGGCTACAACAATGCAGAGGAGATCGGAATGAAATGAACTAAACATCTGGGAAAGGAGAGAGCGGGGCCTCCCTCACCACAACCCCCAAATATAACTCTCCCAACTTCCACCTCAGAAACTTTAATTGTTGTAAACTACAGCGGTTCAATGTTTTCTAGGAATAGACTAACTTAGTTTATTCAGCTAGCTAACTAGGTGCAGTATTATTCCGTGAAAATCGTCCGGGCACCTCGTCATAAGACGCCACAGCCAGCTAGCATGCCGGCCACAACAAACCACCAGTGTATCAACGCGCAAGCAGATCGTTCGTGTCCGTGTCTAACGTTGTGGGTTAGTCCCGACAGCTTGAGCGAGTCCGTCGTCAACTTATTCAGCCAGTTAGTTAGCTAGAATAGTTAGCAAACTAGCTAGCCATTGCTTTCAGACAAAGAAGAACCCCTCCTTTCACGGCACGAACACACAGAGAGAGCCAAACTAACGTTAACTAGTCACCCATGTCCCGAATTCCTTGAACGACTCGGGCTATCAATATGTAAAAAAACAAAACACAAATGTAGGTTATGACTTACCCCTAGCAGCTACTGTTAGCTAGCCAAGTGCAAAGCTAGCCACTGAATTGACTCAGCCAGTTCGCGTCTGTTCGCTCGGTCGTTCCAGCTATTGTTTACTAGTAGCTATCCAGGTAGCAACAAGCTAGCTAAATTTCAAGCACAGTAGCCACTTGCTACCTAACGTTAACGGTTCAGACAATGCGGTTAGAAAACAGCTGAATGGTAGGCAATTATTGTATGTAATTATTGTAGGCAGCCAGCTGGCGTAATTACAGGCACTCTCAGGCGTGAAACAACTATACCGTTGCTAATAGCTACTCGCCAGCTAGTCCAGGTGGTGGGTTAGCTAGCTAGCTTCGTGCTACACCCGGCACAGCCGAATACAATACTAACCTACAATAATTACATACAACAACCCACGATAACTACCTACAATACCTAACTACAATCTAAATACATAGTTTAAGCCTTACTCGACAAAGCCCAAGCTATGTATAAAGCCAAGCTTACCCCCGACGCCAAGCTTACCCGACGACCTCCTCCTTTGACGACCTCCTGCCTATGGGATAGTTGACCATTAGGGTCCGGGTTGATAAAGGAAGTCACGGTACCAGTCACCATGATCACACAGGAGACGCATTGTGAGCAGGTCACTTTTTCCATCATTGAGTCTCCTGCTTTCCCTGTGGTGTTAGGTATTCTGTGGCTAGCACTCCACAACCCCACTTTCTCATGGCCGCAGAGGGTTCTCATGGGGTGGTTGCGAGTGTGTCAGGGTAGGTGTCTAGGTGTTTCCGTTGGTGCAACCATGGTGGAAAGTCCAGACGGTGCCTCCACCGTGCGCATTCCCCCCCGAATACCATGATCTGGCACAAGTTTTCTCCAAGAATAAGGCAACTAAATTGCCACCTCATCGGGCGGGGGATTGCGCAATAAACCTTCGGGTAGACGCTGTACCTCCCAGGAGTCATGAGAATCTCCTGTCGCAGGCGGAGACGGAGGCTATGGAGACATACGTCACTGAGTCCCTGCGCCAGGGGTACATACGTCCCTCCACTTCACCCGCCTCCTCAACTTTCTTTTTTTGTGAAGAAGAAAGACGGCAGTCTGCGCCCGAGCATTGACTATCGACCACTGAACAAGGAGACGATTAGATTTAGTTATCCTATCCCCCTCATTCCGTCAGTGGTTGAGTCATTGCATGGAGCGCGCTTCTTCACTAAATTAGATCTCAGGAGTGCGTACAACCTGGTGCGTATCCGAGAGGGAGATGAGTGGAAGACAGCATTCAGCACAACCACGGGGCATTATGAATACTTGGTGATGCCGTATGGTTTGATGAATGCTCCCTCAGTCTTCCAGTCCTTTGTGAACGAGGTGTTTCGGGACATGCTTGGTCGCGGTGTAGTGGTCTACATCGATGACATCATGGTGTATTCCGCTACGCGCGCCGAGCATGTGTCCCTGGCTCGCAAAGTACTGGCCCGACTGTTGGAAAATGACCTTTATGCTAAGGCAAAGTGTATGTTTATGTCTCGACAGGTGTGGAGATGGAGGGCGACCGCATTGCAGCCGTGCGTAATTGGCCGACTCCAACCACGGTAAAGGAGGTGCAGCGCTTCCTTGGCTTCGCCAACTATTAACGGAGGTTTATCCAGGGCTTTGGCAAGGTCGCAGCTCCCATTACATCTCTGTTGAAGGGTGGGCCGTCCCGGCCCCGCTGGTCTGCTGAGGCTGACAGGGCCTTCAGTAACCTGAGGGAACTGTTCACCTCGGCCCTGGTACTGGCCCACCCTGAACCATCACTACCGTTCGTAGTGGAGGTGGAATGCGGATGCGTCCGAGGTTAGGATGGGAGCAGTCCTGTCTCAACGCTCGGGCTCGCCACCCAAGCTTCGCCCCTGTGCGTTCTTCTCAAAGAAGCTCAGCCCGGCGGAGCAGAACTACAGCGTTGGTGATCGGGAGCTGTTGGCTGTTGTCCGAGCTCTGACCGTGTGGAGACATTGGCTCGAGGGGGCCAAACACCCATTCCTCATCTGGACGGACCACCGTAACCTGGAGTACATCCGGGCAGCGAGGAGGCTGAACCCTCGCCAGGCCAGGTGGGCCCTATTCTTCACCCGGTTTGATTTCACACTGTCATACATTCCGGGTACGAAGAACGTGAAGGCAGACACACTGTCCCGGCTCTATGATACAGACAGAGGAGAGGCCCAGAGACAATACCCCAATACTGCCAGACTCATGCATTGTGGCGCCGGTAGTATGGGTGATGGACGCGGTGCCTGCGCTTATCCGTGATCGTCTGATCTACTGGGCACACACGTCACCCTCCTCTGGTCACCTAGGTATCGGTCGTACAGTGCGCTGCCTGACCGAGAAGTACTGGTGGCCTACGTTGGCTAAGGACGTGAGGGTGTATGTTTCCTCTTGCTCAGTGTGCGCCCAGAGTAAGGCACCTAGGCACCTCCCAGTGGGTAATTAAAACCTTTACCAGTTCCACAACGACCATGGTCTCATTTGAGTGTTGATTTTTTAACTGATCTGCCTCTCTCTCAAGGGAACACCACCATCCTGGTCGTTGTGGACCGCTTTTCGAAGGCCTGCCGCCTCCTTCCTCTGCCCGGCCTCCCCAAGGCTCTGCAAACTGCGGAGGCCCTGTTTACACACATCTTCCGGCACTACGGGGTACCAGAGGATATAGTGTCTGACCGAGGTCCACAGTTCACATCAAAAGTCTGGAAGGCGTTCATGGAACGTCTGGGAGTCTCGGTCAGCCTGACCTCTGGGTTCCACCCTGAGAGTAATGAGCAGGTGGAATGGGTAAATCAGGATGTTGGTAGGTTCCTGAGGTCCTATTGCCAGGACCGGCCGGGGGAGTGGTCGGTGTTCCTTCCATGGGCAGAATATGCCCAGAACTCTCTCCGCCACTCCTCTACGAACCTAACGCCATTTCAGTGTGTTTTAGGTTATCAACCGGTTCTGGCACCGTGGCAGCAGAGCCAGACCGAAACTCCTGCGGTGGATGACTGGTTTCGACGCACGGGGGAGACGTGAAACGCTGCCCGTGTTCACCTCCAACGCGACGTGCGTCGTCAGAAGGCCAACGTTGACCGTCACCGCAGTGAGGCCCCCGTCTTTGTACCGGAGGATCGGGTCTGGCTCTCGACCCGGAATCTGCCCCTCCGCCTGCCCTGCCGGAAGCTGAGCCCGCGGTTTGTAGGGCCGTTCAAAGTCCTGAGGAGAATCAACGAGGTCACATATAGGTTATTACTCCCCCCTGATTACCGTATTAACCCCTCGTTTCTTGTGTCTCTCCTCAGGCCGGTGGTGGCTGGTCCACTCCAGGAGTCTGAGGTGCGGGAGGTCCCTCCACCTCCTTTGGACATCGAGGGGGCGCCGGCGTACTCTGTCCGTTCCATACTGGATTCGAGGCGCCGGGTGGGGGGCCTTCAGTACCTCGTGGAGTGGGAAGGGTACGGTCCGAAGGAACGGTGTTGGGTCCCGGTGAGGGATATCCTCGATCCCTCTCTGTTGAGGGACTTCCATCATCGCCATCCGACTCGCCCTGCTCCGCGTCCTCCTGGCCGTCCGCGAGGCCGGGGTCGGCGCACTGCTGGAGCTGTGCGTCAAGGGGGGGGGGGGGGGTACTGTCACGAATTCAGCTGAGGCTGCCCCTCCTCCTTGCTCAGGCAGTTTTCGCCGTTTGTCGTCACTGGCTTACTAGCCACTACCGCTCCATTTATCATCACTCCATTTGTCTTGTCTTGTCTTGTCAATCACACACACCTGGTACTCATTCCCTCATTAGTCTGTGTATAAGTGTTCCCTCTGCCCCCTTGTCCTTTATGAATGATTGTTCATTGTGAGAGTGAGTAGATCGGTTGAGCTACTCTTTCCTTGTATGTAGCGGCAGGTAGCTTAGTGGTTAGGAGCGTTGTACCAGTAACCGAAAGGTCGCTGATTCTAATCCCCAAGCTGACTAGGTGAAAAATCTGTCGATGTGCCCTTGAGCAAGGCACTTAACCCTAATTGCTCCTGTAAGTCGCTCTGGATAAGAGCGTCTGCTAAATGACCAATTTATTAATTTATAGCCAAGGTGGATTTTTCCCTTGTGCCAGTTTCGTTTTTGACGCTTGCTGCGCTTTATTCATGTACACTGAATAAACTCTGGATTTCTGTGCCTGACTCCGTCATGCACACCTCGTCACAGAAACACAAGCATTTCGCTGCACCTGCAATAATATCTGCAAATCTGTGTATGTGACCAATAAACTTTGATTTGATTTACCGATGTCCATTATAACAATGCTGACATGAATAGTAATAATACTATACTGCAGTTAAGTACAATACATATTCAGCAGGAATTATTTATATAGTGTCCACACTATAACACTTCTCCCCCCTTAATTTCAATCCCTATGTAAGGAAAGAACATAATAAGTCAACAAGTAAACAACATCAGTGTTTTCTCTTCTTTTCTTCACAACACTTTAGAACTTGTGCTAATGTTACTGTAAATGTAAACAAACAAATATAACAGTCCTTTTTTCTTTCAACTAGGTCTGCTGTTCAAACACCATGAGTCTGTCAAGAGCCTTATGTATACGCTATGACCTGCGTAGTACAGGTAAGGTGTAATGGGAGGAATGCATCTTGATTCACTGAAAACGCTCATCAGTGGTTTGTAGTCAGTGCATATGGTGAAATGATGACCGTAGAGGTACTGATGACGTTTCACAGCAAAGACTATGGCTAGACCTTCCTTGTCTTACTGTGAATATCCCTTGTCAGTGTGCGCGATGCAAATCCAATGGGTTTTTCTGACCAGTCCTCCATCTGATGAGAGAGTACTGCCCCAACACCATAGGGCGAGGCGTCACATGACAGGATGATCTCTTTGTCTTGGTTGAAGTGAACCAGCGGTTGTGCTGATAGTAGTAGTGCTTTCACTTCCTTGAAAGCTTTCTCCTGTGCTGGCCCCCACTTCCATTTACAATCTTTGTGGAGCAGCTGGTACAGTGGAGCCAACACTGTTGACAACTCAGGGAGGAACTTACCGTAGTAGTTCACCATGCCCAGGAACGAGCTCTGACACGTTCTTGGGGTTTGGAGCATCCTTATTTGCTCTGACTTTGTCCTCCACAGGACACAGACCCTGCGCTGTGATTTTGTGACCTATGTACTTCACACTCTGTGCTTGAAAGGCGCAGCCCTTCATTGTAGAGTCTCTTTAACACCTGGTCCAGATGTGGAGGTGCTCCTCCCCCATCTCCCCTGTAACCAGGATGTCGTCCAGGTACACTGCTACATAAGGGATCCTCTGGAAAATGGCCTGACTGGACGCCACTCCGAAAACCAAGCAGTTGTACTTGAAAACGTCTTGCCCCCTGCAAGCGTCACGAGCAGTTCCTGTACCCGCAGCAGTGGGTAAGCGTCCAGCTTGGTCTGTTGATGGGGAGTTTGTAGTCCCCGCATATATGCACAGTGCCGTCACTTCAGAACAGGAACAATTGGAGCTGCCCAGCGAGAGAACTGAATGAGAGTAATGATGTTTGTTAGCCGCTCCAACTCATCCTCCACTTTCTTTTTCATGGCGTAGGGCACTGTCCTGGGCTTGAAAAAGCGAGGCTCGGCCTGAGGATCCATGAACTGGTTAACTGCAGTGTCTTGCAGCATTTCCAGTTAATCTCTAAAAACTTCAGGGTACTTTTGAAGGACATCCTCAGTCACTCGTGTGTGTTTTATCTCACCCCAGTTCAGTTGTATTTTGTTGAGCCAGTCACACCCTAGTAAGCTAGGCCCATTCCCTTTCACCACCGGGAGCAGTGCTCTTGCTTCCAGGTTGTTGAATGCAATGTCCACCTCTAGATCCCCCAGCAATGGTATGGTCTCTCTGGTGTACTTACGAAGTCTGATCCCTGCCGGTGTGATTGCGGGAGCATGTTTTGAGCCCAAGTCTTTCTGTAGGTCTCCTCACTGATGACAGATGCAGAGGACCCCGTGCCAACCTCCATCCTCATCTCTTTACCATCTACCTCCACTGTAGCATAGATAGGCTCTGTGCGCAGCTCACTCACATTAAACATGTTGTAGGAGCAATCCTCTTCCTCCTCTTCTATGCTCTCTAGGTGGTGCGCTGCAGACTGCGGGTTCTTTGATTTTAACTTGCCTCACCCAGTCTGCCCACCCTCTGGCTTGCTCTTAGCACCCCTGCACTTTCTAGCTAAATGTCCTTTTTTGTTGCAATTGTGACAGACAGTGTCCTTGAACTTACAGTTGTTTGGATAATGTGTTCCCCACATCTGACACATTCCGCTGCTTTTCAATTTTTTGCCTATTTTGTCACCTGATGCACTGCACAACTTCCACTGTTGGCCTTTTGCATGTCTTTAGCATTGCTAGCAGCCATCTCCATCCCTTGACATATTTCCAATCCTCTCTTGAAAGTCATTGTGGCTTCCCCCAGCAAACGGCGCTGTACACAGCCCCCAAACTCACAATAATCAAAGAGTTGACGTAATTCAGCAACAGTTAGCAACAGACTAACCTGTTTTTCCAGAAAATGACAATTCAACTTGAACCTCTGGATGATCACTGAAGGCTTTGGATTGTGGTGAGTCTGAACGAGAGCAACGAGATCTCCAGGTCTCCATATCCCTCATTAGCTTGTAGGTTTTAGCCCCACATACTCTCAAAAGAATAGGGCGCGGTTTAGCATCATCTGTAATTCCATTTGCCAAGAAAAAGTGTCCCAACCTTTCCACAAATTCCATCCAGTCCTCGTTCACTTCCAAAAACTATCTGATAGTCCCAAACATTCCCACTGTAACGCCAACTTGTTGCTGCTGATCCCCACTGTCGGCGTTTCCCTCCGGTGGCTCCTGCGCTCTTCATCTCGCATAAAGCTAGCTAACTGGCTAACTCACTGTTTCTTAGCTAGCTAGCGCATGGTCATGTACATGCTGAGTGGTCATGTACTCGCAGTGTTGCGGCCTCACTACAGCCTGGGGTTCGATCCTTAACGGCCGTGACCAGGAGTCCCATAGGGCGGCGCACAAATGGCCCAGCATCGTCCAGATTAGGGGAGGGTTTGGCCGGGGGGGCTTTAATTGGCTCATCGCGCTCTAGTGACTCCTTGTGTCGGGCCGGGCACCTGCAGGCTGACTTCGGTCGTCAGTTGGACAGTGTTTCCTCTGACACATTGGTGCAGGTTGCTTCCGGGTTAAGCGAGCGGGTGTTAAGAAGCGCGGTTTGGCAGGTCATGTTTCGGAGGACGCATGACTCGACCTTCGCCTCTCCCGAGCCCGTTGGGGAGTTGCAGCGATGAGACAAAATCGTAATAACGAAATTGGGGAGAAAAAGGGGGGTAGAAATTACCACCCCCCCCAAATATTTTTTTATATATATTTAGAATGCTGAGCGTGATTTAGCCAACTTAACATGAGGTCACAGAGTTTGATGTAGTGTCACGTTGTACTGCCCCAACTTTGGGTTATGACATCACAGGAGTGTAAAGGTCATGGTCAATACCGATGTCAAAAATAACAATCCGCACATGAATAGTAATAATACTATGCTGCAGTCAAGTACAATACAGTTGAAGTCAGAAGTTTACATACACCTTAACCAAATACATTTAAACTCAGTTTTTCACAATTCCTGACATTTAATCCTAGTAAAAATTCCCTGTCTTGGGTCAGTTAGGATCACCACTTTATTTTAAGAATGTGAAATGATTTTTATTTTTTTATTTAACTTTTATTTCATTCATCACATTCCCAGTGAGTCAGAAGTTTACATACACTCAATTAGTATTTGGTAGCATTGCCTTTAAATTGTTTCACTTGGGTCAAACATTTTCGGGTAGCCTTCCACAAGCTTCCCACAATAAGTTGGGTGAATTTTTCCCGTTCCTCCTGACAGAGCTGGTGTAACTGAGTCAGGTTTGTAGGCCTCCTTGCTCGCACATGCTTTTTCAGTTCTGCCCACAAAAGGATTGAGGTCAGGGCTTTGTGATGGCCACTCCAATACCTTGACTTTGTTGTCCTTAAGCCATTTTGCCACAACTTTGGAAGTATGCTTGGGGTCATTGTCCATTTGGAAGACCCATTTGCGACCAAGCTTTAACTTCCTGACTGATGTCTTGAGATGTTGCTTCAATATATCCACATAATTAGTCCTTCCTCATGATGCCATCTATTTTGTGAAGTGCACCAGTCCCTCCTGCAGCAAAGCACGCCCACAGCAGGATGCTGCCACCACCGTGCTTCACAGTTGGGATGGTGTTCTTCGGCTTGCAAGCGACCCCCTTTTTCCTCCAAACATAACGATGGTCATTATGGCTAAACAGTTCTATTTTTGTTTCATCAGACCAGAGGACATTTCTCAAAAAAGTACGATCTTTGTCCCCATGTGCAGTTGCAAACCGTAGTCTGGCTTTTATATGGCGGTTTTGGAGCAGTGGCTTCTTCCTTGCTGAGCGGCCTTTCAGGTTATGTCGATATAGGACTCGTTTTACTGTGGATATAGATATTTTTGTACCTGTTTCCTCCAGCATCTTCACAAGGTCCTTTGCTGTTGTTCTGGGATTGATTTGCATTTTTCGCACATTCATCGTACATTCATCTCTAGGAGACAGAACGCATCTCCTTCCTGAGAGGTATGACGGCTGCGTGGTCCCGTGGTGTTTATACTTGCGTACTATTGTTTGTACAGATGAACGTGGTACCTTCAGGCGTTTGGAAATTGCTCCCAAGGATGAATCAGACTTGTGGAGGTCTACAATTTTCTTCTGAGGTCTTGGCTGATTTCTTTAGATTTTCCCATGATGTCAAGCAAAGAAGCACTGAGTTTGAAGGTAGGCCTTGAAATACATCCACAGGTACACCTCCAATTGACTCAAATGATGTCAATTAGCCTATCAGAAGCTTCTAAAGCCAAGACATCATTTTCTGGAATTTTCCAAGCTGTTTAAAGGCACAGTCAACTTAGTGTATGTACACTTCTGACCCACTGGAATTGTGATACAGTGAATTATAAGTGAAATAATCTGTCTGTAAACAATTGTTGGAAAAATGACTTGTGTCATGCACAAAGTAGATGTCCTAACCGACTTGCCAAAACTATAGACTTGTTAACAAGAAATTTGTGGAGTGGTTGAAAAACAAGTTTTAATGACTCCAACCTAAGTGTATGTAAACTTCCGACTTCAACTGTACATATTCAGTAGGAATGATTTGTGACCGACCGCCTTGATTCGGTCTTATCGGTCTTATCTAGCAAATACACTGTATTTGAGGAACAATGGGAAAATAATTCTGCTTTGAAAGTTGATAAACTTGTAACCTCACTTTTGAGAAAATGGCCTTTGAATGTTTTGTTACCTACTGGAGAGCTCTTCTTTGTCTACACCCATTCAGCATCGTTCACACCCTCTTAAGCTTTAGCCCCACCCATCTCTTTAAGGGTTGATCCGAGCGTTCTGTACTAACAACAGCAGTCAAGCACACAAGCTAACTGGCTAACTTGCTAGTGTTGGTGAACACATAAATCAGGAGAGGAGGTACAAACCAACGACGCTGGACAGAGTGGAATTAGGTTTAAGCAAAAGGCAGTTTATTAAAACAGAGATAGCTGGTACTGCTCAAGCTACATGCATGGGCCCAATGCATGGACCCAATCAATTGCCTCTTATGGAGACAGTTGAGAAGGATGGATAAACAGAGTTTACAGCATTACTTATACAATGTAACATAAAGGAAGGGGTCCTTCTTCTAGTCCCTTGATTGGTTCCCGAGGCGTAGGAGGCGGGTCTGCTCTGTCCAGAGTAGAAGCCCCATTGGTGCACGGCAGAGTCCTCTGCCCTTGGCACCCGACCAGTAGAAGGGGAGTTGAGAATGAGTGTGCGTCCATAGTGAGATGTGTGTGTGTGTGTGTGTGTGTGTGTGTGTGTGTGTCTCAAGGGAAACTCGTGGGGAGCAACAAGTGATTGTGGCCTGTGGCGTGGGTGTTGTCCTTGGCCACCTGGTGACAAGATATGGTCCTCTGTCCATTGTTCTTGCATAGGAACAGCATTTATTGAAAACAAGCTCCTGACCCTAATAGGTCTTGCACAACATCTTACACAACATATATTCAGATCAATCTATAACAGTTTATATTTACTACGACACTAGCTACTTCCAGACACAAATGAGAGAACAGCTCACTAGCTATTACTTGCCCTGGCAGAGCTGGTTAGGCTGTTTTTATGTTATCCAGAGCGTTGGTGACTGTGACTGTGCTGCTGGCAACAATTTACTCATATTCAACAGGTGTTGAACATTCATACATTTGTCAGTTATTCTGCGCTCTGGCACCCTCAAACGACAGTGCTCTGAAATCGGATTAGATAGTATTGTTTATAAAGAATAATGCTAATCTTTGCTGTGAGACCAAGGAGTCCGCTTACACTGTACTTTGATTATAAAGGTTTATTTATATCACAAGATTTCAGCATAAGTTTACAGACGTCTGCAGGCATCTGGAGAACAATGACCCGAAAATAATATCTTGTTCTAACCTCCTTTGTCTCAACCAAGTATTTATAATCTTTACCATGATATGGGTGGTTTCCCATACAGACCAATCCCATGAGACTTCCTCTGTTTTATGGGGTGCCCCTATAAAACTGCTCCCCAAATGCTTCCCTAAGCTGAATCAACATCCTCCAAGATACCATTTGAAAACGTTAGCAAAGTCATAAATTCCTCAGATACCACAATAGCCAGAGTGAATTTACCAGCTACGTCTATCAACAGTTGTCGAAGTGACATTCTATTGAAGGGTGTGTTCGTAAATTCAATCTGGAGTGCCAGAGTGTGCTCTGTGTGTTCGTAAATTCAGATCATTGTCAGATTGTCAGTTCGTAAAATTCAGAGCGTTTTGCTCTCGGAGCATTCAGAGTGCACACTGGGCGCTCTGGCCGATGAGTAGGGTTGATTTGAGCGTTCTGACCTCACAACCGCAGTCAAGCACCCAAGCTAATTGGCTAACATTGGCTAGCTTGCTAGCTACTTCCAGAAACAAATGAGAGAACACCCCACTCTGACCATTTTACTCGCCCTAGCAGAGCTGGTTAGGCTGTTTTCATGTTATCCAGAGCGTTGGTGACTGTAACTGTGCTGCTGGCAACAATTTAATTATGATTTTTTGTCGACGTTTACTGACACCGGCCATATTCAACGGGTGTTGAGCGTTCGTAAATTCATCAGTTATTCTGCGCTCTGGCACACTCAGACGTGCTCTGAAATCGGAGTAGATGGCCAGACTGAATTTCCGAACGCACCTGAAATGGTTACTTGCATAGTCTTTTGTTAAGACATGTAGCTAGCTAGCTAGGTAAACAATGAACCATAATCCCAACTCATGACGTTACTCCCCTGCATGAATCTGCAGGTAGCTAACCAACCAGGTTCAATGATAGCTAGGTAACATTAGGCTATAACTAGCAAAGCAAATGACTCTGAAATACGAATAATAAGATCATACACGTAACGTTATCTAGCGAGCCAGCCAACTAACATTAGCTAGCTAACAGTACATTTTAAGTTGAAATGAAACCACTTTCTGTCAAAATTACATTACATTTACATTTACGTCATTTAGCAGACGCTCTTATCCAGAGCGACTTACAAATTGGTGCATTCACCTTATGATAGCCAGTGGGACAACCACTTTACATATTATTTTTTGTTATTTTTTATTTATTTATATATATATATATATTTTTTTATTATTATTATTATTATTATTATTATTATTATTATTTATTATTATTATTATTATAATTATTACTTTTTTGTATATATTTTTTGTGGGGGTGGGGTGGGGGGGGGGGGGTAGAAGGATTACTTTTATACTATCCCAGGTATTCCTTAAAGAGGTAGGCTTTCACGTGTCTCCGGAAGGTGGTCAGTGACTCCGCTGTCCTGGCGTCGTGAGGGAGCTTGTTCCACCATTGGGGTGCCAGAGCAGCGAACAGTTTTGACTGGGCTGAGCGGCAACTGTGCTTCCACAGAGGTAGGGGGACCAGCAGGCCAGAGGTGGAAGAACGCAATGTCCTCGTTTGGGTGTAGGGACTGATCAGAGCCTGAAGGTAAGGAGGTGCCGTTCCCCTCACAGCTCCATAGGCAAGCACCATGGTCTTGTAGCAGATGCGAGCTTCAACTGGAAGCCAGTGGAGTGTGCGGAGGAGCGGGGTGACATGAGAGAACTTGGAAGGTTGAACACCAGACGGGTGTAGGGGTTTAATGGCACAGGCAGGGAGCCCAGCCAACAGCGAGTTGCTGTAATCCAGATGGGAGATGACAAGTGCCTGGATTAGGACCTGTGCCGCTTCCTGTGTAAGGTAGGGTCATACTCTGCGAATGTTGTAGAGCATGAACCTACAGGATCGGGTCACCGCTTTGATGTTAGCAGAGAACGACAGGGTGTTGTCCACGGTCACGCCAAGGTTCTTTGCACTCTGGGAGGAGGACACAATGGAGTTGTCAACCGTGATGGCGAGTTCATGGAGTGGGCAGTCCTTCCCCGGGAGGAAGAGCAGCTCCGTCTTGCTGAGGTTCAGCTTGAGGTGGTGATCCGACAGCCACACTGATATGTCTGCCAGACATGCATTCGCCACCTGGTTATCAGAAGGGGGAAAGGAGAAGATTAATTGTGTGTCGTCTGCGTAGCAATGATAGGAGAGACCATGTGAGGATATGACAGAGCCAAGTGACTTGGTGTATAGAGAGAATAGGAGAGGGCCTAGAACTGAGCCCTGGGGGACACCAGTGGTGAGAGAACGTGGTGCGGAGACAGATTCTCTCCACGCCACCTGGTAGGAGCGACCTGTCAGGTAGGACGCAATCCAAGAGTGAGCCGCGCCGGAGATGCCCAACTCGGAGAGGGTGGAGAGGAGGATCTGATGGTTCACAGTATCAAAGGCAGCAGATAGGTCTAGAAGGGTGAGAGCAGAGGAGAGAGAGTTAGCTTTAGCAGTGCGGAGAGCCTCCGTGACACAGAGAAGAGCAGTCTCAGTTGAATGACCAGTCTTGAAACCTGACTGGTTTGGATCAAGAAGGTCATTCTGTGAGAGACAGCAGGAGAGTTGGCTATAGACGGCACGCTCAAGAGTTTTGGAGAGAAAAGAAAGAAGGGATACTGGTCTGTAGTTGTTGACATCGGAGGGATCGAGTGTAGGTTTTTTGAGGAGGGGTGCAACTCTCGCTTTCTTGAAGATGGAAGGGACATAGCCAGCGGACAAGGATGAGTTGATGAGCGAGGTGAGGTAAGGGAGAAGGTCTCCGGAAATGGTCTGGAGAAGAGAGGAGGGGATAGGGTCAAGCGGGCAGGTTGCAAGATTTCATCTGGAGAGAGAGGGGAGAAAGAAGTCAAAGCATAGGGTAGGGCAGTGTGAGCAGGACCAGCGGTGTCATTTTACTTAATAAATGAGGATCGGATGTCGTCAACGTTCTTTTCAAAATGGTTGACGAAGTCATCCACAGAGAGGGAGGAGGGAGGGGGGGGGGGGGGGGGGGGAGGATTCAGCAGGGAGGAGAAGGTGGCAAAGAGCTTCCTAGGGTTAGAGGCAGAGGCTTGAAATTTAGAGTGGTAGAAAGTGGCTTTAGCAGCAGAAACGGAGGAAGAGAATGTAGAGAGGAGGGAGTGAAAAGATGACAGGTCCGCAGGGAGTCTAGTTTTCCTCCATTTCCGCTCGCTTGCCGGAGCCCTGTTCTGTGAGCTCGCAATGAATCGTCAAGCCACAGAGCAGGAGGGGAGGACCGAGCCGGCCGGGAGGATAGGGGACATAGAGAGTCAAAAGATTCAGAGAGGAAGGAGAGGAGGGTTGAGGAGGCAGAATCAGGAGATTGGAGGGAGAAGGATTTAGCAGAGGGAAGAGATGATAGGATGGAAGAGGAGAGAGTAGCGGGAGAGAGAGAGCGAAGGTTGCGACGGCACATTACCATCTGAGTAGGGGCAGAGTGAGTAGTGTTGGAGGAGAGCGAGAGAGAAAAGGATACGAAGTAGTGGTCGGAGACTTGGAGGGGAGTTGCAGTGAGATTAGTAGAAGAACAGCATCTAGTAAAGATGAGGTCAAGCGTATTGCCTGCCTTGTGAGTAGGGGGGGGGGGGGGGGGGGGGGTGTGAGGGTGAGGTCAAAAGAGGAAAGGAGTGGAAAGAAGGAGGCAGAGAGAAATGAGTCAAAGGCAGACGTAGGGAGGTTAACGTCACCCACAACTGTGAGGGGTGAGCCATCCTCAGGAAAGGAACTTATCAAGGCGTCAAGCTCATTGATGAACTCTCCAAGGGAACCTGGAGGGCGATAAATGACAAGGATGTTAAGCTTGAATGGGCTAGTGACTGTGACAGCATGGAATTCAAATGAGGAGATAGACAGATGGGTCAGGGGGAAAAGAGAGAATGTCCACTTGGGAGAGATGAGGATTCCTGTGCCACCGCCGCGCTGACCAGATGCTCTCGGAGTATGCGAGAACACATGATCAGACGAGGAAAGAGCAGTAAGAGTAGCAGTGTTTTCTGTGGTAGTCCATGTTTCCGTCAGCGCCAAGAAGTCGAGGGACTGGAGGGTGGCAAAGGCTGAGATGAACTGCCTTGTTGGCCGCAGAACGGCAGTTCCAGAGGCTACCGGAGACCTGGAACTCCACGTGGGTCGTGCGTGCAGAGACCACCAGATTGGAGTGTCAGCAGCCACGCCGTGTGAAGCGTTTGTATGGCCTGTGCGGAGAGGAGAGAACAGGGATAGACAGACACATAGTTGACAGGCTACAGAAAAGGCTACAATAATGCAAAGGAGATCGGAATGAAATTAACTAAGCATCTGGGAAAGCGAGAGAGCGGGGCCTCCCTCACGTTTCACTGAAACACTCAAATATAACTCTCCCAACTTCCACTTTAGATTAATAGACTTTAGTTAACTTCTGGTCTGTTAGCGATGTTACCAAACAGACTAGTTCTGTCTCTTACCTCTAGTTAGTGTCTGGTCCATTAGCGATGTTACCAAACGGACTAGTTCTTTTTCTTGCCTCCAGTTAGCGCCTGGTCTATTAGCGATGTTACCAAACAGACTAGTTCTGTCTCTTGCCTCTAGTTAGTGTCTGGTCCATTAGTGATGTTACCAAACAGACTAGTTCTGTCTCTTGCCTCTAGTTAGTGTCTGGTCCATTAGCGATGTTACCAAACAGACTAGTTCTGTCTCTTGCCTCTAGTTAGTGTCTGGTCTATTAGCGATGTTACCAAACAGACTAGTTCTGTCTCTTGCCTCTAGTTAGTGTCTGGTATATTAGCGATGTTACCAAACAGACTAGTTCTGTCTCTTGCCTCTAGTTAGTGTCTGGTCTATTAGCGATGTTACCAAACAGACTAGTTCTGTCTCTTGCCTCTAGTTAGTGTCTGGTCTATTAGCGATGTTACCAAACAGACTAGTTCTGTCTCTTGCCTCTAGTTAGTGTCTGGTCTATTAGCGATGTTACCAAACAGACTAGTTCTGTCTCTTGCCTCTAGTTAGAAACGTGTAATATCTGAAAATGTAGCTAGCTAGACTATCTTACCCGTATACATCATGGATGGATGCGTCTCCCTGTCACGGATGCCATGGTTCCCCTTAGTTTGAAGATGTAATCCGGAGACAGGTGTTTTCTCCATCTCCTTAGCTATCATACTCTAATTCCACTGATTTCAAAACTCGGTCCTCCAGAACGTGGAGAGCAACACTTTTGCAGTTTTACTACGCAATAAAAAAAAATTGACGCCTCTTTAGACACAATTACGTACACATACTGACCAGCTCAAATAGACAGAAGCGTGCTATATGGCAGACCAATCCGAACTCATCTCTCGGCATGTCCAGCCCACTCATTATCTCAGCCAATCATGGTTAGCGGGAAGGTAGCTGTCTTTTTCTGTGGCTAAACCAACTAGGCTCGTAATTTAACCATTTTATTCATATTAACAAATGGCATACAAGTTTGTTATTAAGGCACATGAAAGTTCACACGTTCCAGAAGGCATTTCTACCAAAAAACGCATTTTGATTTAAAAATTAAATTTAAACGTTAAAATGGCTCCCCTGTGAAGTAGTGACCCGCGACATATGCCTAGTTTCCTTAAACGAGACACATTTATATTGTGTCCACACTATAACAAGCACCAACGTGAAGTTCATAAGAGCATGTAAAATTGGTCAAATGAAAGCTAAGAGTCTATATTTTGTAGAGATTAAGCCATATACAGTATACATTTTTCAACCATTTTCTATCCCAGAAATTTGGAATAAGCAAAGGATTTCATTTCTGGTCAAACAGATGGAAAAGGGGTCTTAAAAGGTATTAGAAATACATAAAAACACAATAATGCGGAAGTGAAAACCCCTGCCAACTAATGTCAATTTAGTTTTGGAGAAATGATTTGCCTTCTGTAAGTTTAAGAAACATTGCCTTGTACCATGAAATTCCGTTACCAAAAACCTGCATATCTTTAAGATATCTTCTAATTTCTCTCCCTCATGAGGAGGGAGGATAATAAAGTTAACAGAATTAGTTATAGTGTTCTTACTTATATCAAGTTTGTTTATGAATTATTAAGTAATTAAAACTCGTAATTCTGTTACCAATTACTGCAATTCAATAGGCTATAATGGGAGATCATAGTAGTCACAAACCACAGTTCGGTCACCTGCTACTATCCTCCCTTCTACTGGCATATTGTTATTTTCAGCTCATAACTGTTTTTTCCCCTCTTTCTGTCAAAGCAAAACTGTGAAAACAGTCTGGACAACCCCTCCCTCTCACTCTCTACCGCTCTCTCTCTTTTCGCTCCAGTTAATGTCACCTCTCCCGGCTCTTACTGACACTTAACATGACACCTACCACCTACCCTCTTTCCATTTACTGTAACAAGCATCCTCATCCACTAACCACCGACCGACACCGGACGTCCATGGACATTGAAAAGTAGTTGAAATTTGGTCAATTCGCTCTACCGGACCAAATATGAACCAATCATAGATGTCTATGTTTCAACAAATTTGGACAGTACAGTACAGTAGAGAACAGTACAGAACAGTACAGTAAAATAAAGAAAAGTAGAGTACAGTACAGTACTGTACAGTAGAGTAGAGTTCAAATCAAATTAATTTGTCACATGCTTCGTAAACAAGTGTAGACTAACAGTGAAATGCTTACTTATGGGCCCTTCCCAACCATGCAGAGAGAAAGAAAATAGAGAAATAATAAAACGTAATAATAAAAGTTATAATAAATACACAATGAGTAATGATAACTTGGCTATTTATACAGGGTACCAGTACCGAATCGATGTGCAGGGGTCCGAGGTAATTGAGGACTCCATCCTAGCTGGAGGAGTGCTCTCATCTTATCTATCAACATAGAGAGGGCTCCACAATGAGATAGGGTGCAGGCCAGGCAGCAGGCTGTTAGCCAGCCTTTCAGCTTAGTGGAGTCTGCCACTACACAGTCAGTGTAGTCAGCTTAGTTTTCCCCATTGAGACCGTGTCTGTGCTTCGATCTAGGTCGGGAAAATCTAAACATGGCTGTGTTCGCCTTAGCAATCTCACTGGAATAAAGACCTCCTCCATCCCTGTCATTTTTTAAAGAGACTGTGATAATACCTCACAACTCAAAACAGGACTACTTAATGTTAAATCCCTCACTTCCAAGGCAGTCATAGTAAATGAACTAATCAAATCAAATGTTATTTGTCACACTCGCCGAATACAACAGAACTTACAGTGAATTGCTTACTTACAAGCCCTTAACCAACAATGCAGTTTTAAGAAAAAATCACACACAAAAATGCTATATAAAATAATATGAAATAAAAGTAACAAATAATGAAAGAGCAGCAGTAAAAAGAACAATAGCGAGGCTATATACAGGGGGTACCGGTACCGAGTCAATGTGCAGGGGCACCAGTTAGTCGAGGTAATTGAGGTAATATGTACATGTAGGTAGAGTTATTAAAGTGACTATCACTGATCATAAACTTGTTGTGATTGGCCTGACTGAAACATGGCTTAAGCCTGATACATTTACTGACTTAAATGAGGCCTGTCCTCCTGATTACACTAGTGACCATATCCCCTGTGCATCCCGCAAAGGCGGAAGTGTTGATTCATATTAATTTGTATTAAAGTACGTGTTTAGATCGCCCACTTCTAAAAGTTTCTCAGAATCCATCATGTACCTAGAAATGAAATTAATTTTTTTCTCAGAAGTGTGAACTCTTACAAATCTGTTCCAAATTGGATTGCATTGGGCCGTACAGTTTGTCTGGAACCTGAGCCCACCGTACCTCATATGGCAGTGTTTTGCCTCTCACCACAGACATGGCTAATGGCATCTTTCCTGCCATTACTCACATTGTTTTTCTTTCCCAAATTTGGAATTGCCCAAATATTCAACAACAGAATTCCACAATGACGGTATGATCAACTTTGAAATATTGTTCCTTTACCTTGAAATGCAGTTCTACATTTTTTCCAAAGGCCACCATTGTTGGTTTAGCTCCAGCTAGGCCTATTCTGTCTGAGGAATATATCAAATGTAACATTCAGCTCACACTTATCAGAGAAACATGCGCTTTGCAAGGATTTACAAATGCCATGAGATGGGCAACATACTGAATGGTATTTAGTCTGATTCACATTTAGATCGCCCTCTTCTAAAAGTTTCTCAGAATCCATCATGTACGTAGAAATGAAATGACTTTTTTTGTCAGAAGCTTGAAGTCTTACTAATCTGTTCCTAATGTAATTTGTAGAGTGGCATGTACAGTTGAAGTCGGAAGTTTACATACACTTAGGTTGGACTCATTAAAACTCGTTTTTCAACCACTCCACAAATGTCTTGTTAACAAACTCTAGTTTTGGCAAGTCGGTTAGGACATCTACTTTGTGCATGACACAAGTAATTTCTCCAACAATTGTTTACAGACAGATTATTTCACTTATAATTCACTGTATCATAATTCTAGTGGGTCAGAAGTTTACATACACTAAGTTGACTGTGCCTTTAAACAGCTTGGAAAATTCCAGAAAATGATTTCATGGCTTTAGAAGCTTCTGATAGGCTAATTGTCACGATCGTTGACACATGATGAAGCGGACCAAGGCGCAGCGTGATAAGCGTACATTCTTTTAATGAGTACACACGAACAAAACAACAAACGATACGTGAAGTCCTAGGGTTTAAACACAAACCTTACGGATCAAGATCCCACAATACAAAAATGCCAACAGGCTGCCTAATATGGTTCCCAATCAGAGACAACGAGAATCAGCTGCCTCTGATTGGGAACCACCCTGGCCAACATAGAAATACAACTATCTAGAACAGAAACCTAGAAAACTAAACATAGAAACTAACACCCTGGCTCAACATTAAAGAGTCCCCAGAACCAGGGCGTGACAGTACCCCCCCCCCCCCCCCAAAGGCGCGGACTGCGACTGCGCCAACTAAACCCAACAGGGGAGGGGCCGGGTGGGCATTCCGCCTCGGAGGCGGATCCGGCTCCGGGCGTGACCATCACTCTCTCTCTCGCCCTCGTGGTCTGGCCCTGCTGGCCGGAGCTGGACTGAACACCGGTGGAGCGGATTGCTCTGGCTCCGGCGTGGAGCAGCTGACCGGTGCCGGACCAGGCACAGGTGGAACAGGCACGGACCGTGCCGGACTGACGACGCGCACCACTGGCTTGGTGCGGGGAGCGGGAACGGGCCGGACCGGGCTGACGACGCGCACCACTGGCTTGGTGCGGGGAGCAGGAACGGGCCGGACCGGGCTGACGACGCGCACCACTGGCTTGGTGCGGGGAGCAGGAACGGGCCGGACCGGGCTGACGACGCGCACCACTGGCTTGGTGCGGGGAGCAGGAACGGGCCGGACCGGGCTGACGACGCACACCACTTGCTTGTTGCGGGGAGCAGGAACAGGCCGGACCGGGCTGGCGACGCGCACCATGGGCTTGGTGCGAGGGACAGGAACAGGCCGGACCGGGCGGGCGACGCGCACCACAGGCTTGGTGCGGGGAGCAGGAACAGGCCGGACCGGGCTGGCGACGCGCACCATGGGCTTGGTGCGGGGAGCAGGAACAGGCCGGACCGGGCTGGCGACGCGCACCACAGGCTTGGTGCGGGGAGCAGGAACAGGCCGGACTGGGCTGGCGACGCGCACCACAGGCTTGGTGCGAGGGACAGGAACAGGCCGGACCGTACTGGGAACACACACCACTGGCCTTGTGCGGGGATCAGGAACGGGCCGGACCGGACTGGTAACACACCCCAGTACCTCTCGCCGTGCCTCTACACTCTCCTTCTCCCTCGTGACCAGTGGCGCCCGTAACCTGGTGGCCTCCTCTGCAAACCTGCCGAACCGCTCTATCGCGGCCTCCCGCTGCCTCGCCGTCCACGGTGTGAGCCCCCCCCCTAAAAATGAATTGGGCTTGTCTCTCCCCCGTGCTCAAGGCCTCCATCCCTCTTGCCAGACTCGCACTCATCTCCTCCCAAGTCCATCCTCTCTCCTCGTCACGCTGCTTGATCCAGTCGAGGTGGGATCTTTTGTCACGATCGTTGACACATGATGAAGCGGACCAAGGCGCAGCATGATAAGCGTACATTCTTTTAATGAGTACACACGAACAAAACAACAAACGATACGTGAAGTCCTAGGGTTTAAACACAAACCTTACGGATCAAGATCCCACAATACAAAAATGCCAACAGGCTGCCTAATATGGTTCCCAATCAGAGACAACGAGAATCAGCTGCCTCTGATTGGGAACCACCCTGGCCAACATAGAAATACAACGATCTAGAACAGAAACCTAGAAAACTAAACATAGAAACTAACACCCTGGCTCAACATTAAAGAGTCCCCAGAACCAGGGCGTGACACTAATTGACATAATTTGAGTCAATTGGAGGTGTACCTGTGGATGTATTTCAAGGCCTACCTTCAAACTCAGTGCCTCTTTGCTTGACATCATGGGAAAATCTAAATAAATCAGCCAAGACCTCAGAAAAGAAATTGTAGACCTCCACAAGTCTGGTTCATCCTTGGGAGCAATTTCCAAATGCCTGAAGGTACCACGTTCATCTGTACAAACAATAGTACGCAAGTATAAACACCATGGGACCACGCAGCTGTCATACCTCTCAGGAAGGAGAAGTGTTCTGTCTCCTGGAGATGAATGTACTTTGGTGCGAAAAGTGCAAATCAATCCCAGAACAACAGCAAAGGACCTTGTGAAGATGCTGGAGGAAACAGGTACAAAAGTATCTATATCCACAGTAAAACAAGTCCTATATCGACATAACCTGAAAAGCCGCTCAGCAAGGAAGAAGCCACTGCTCCAAAACCGCCATAAAAAAGCCAGACTACAGTTGGCAACTGCACATGGGGACAAAGATCGTACTTTTTGGAGAAATGTCCTCTGGTCTGATGAAATAAAAATAGAACTGTTGGGCCATAATGACCATCGTAATGTTTGGAGGAAAGAGGGGGATGCTAGCAAGCCAAAGAACACCATCCCAACTGTGAAGCACGGTGGTGGCAGCATCATGCTGTGGGGGTGCTTTGCTGCAGGAGGGACTGGTGCACTTCACAAAATAGATGGCATCATGAGGAAGGAAAATTATGTGGATATATTGAAGCAACATCTCAAGACATCAGTCAGGAAGTTAAAGCTTGGTCGCAAATGGGTCTTCCAAATGGACAATGACCCCAAGCATACTTCCAAAGTTGTGGCAAAATGGCTTAAGGACAACAAAGTCAAGGTATTGGAGTGGCCATCACAAAGCCCTGACCTCAATCCTATAGAACATTTGTGGGCAGAACTGAAAAAGCGTGTGCGAGCAAGGAGGCCTACAAACCTGACTCAGTTACACCAGCTCTGTCAGGAGGAATGGGCCAAAATTCACCCAACTTATTGTGGGAAGCTTGTGGAAGGCTAGCCGAAACGTTTGACTCAAGTGAAACAATTTAAAGGCAATGCTACCAAATACTAATTGAGTGTATGTAAACTTCTGACCCACTGGGAATGTGATGAAATAAATAAAAGCTGAAATAAATCATTCGCTCTACTATTATTCTGACATTTCACATTCTTAAAATAAAGTGGTGATCTTAACTGACCTAAAACAGGGAATTTTTACTAGGATTAAATGTCAGGAATTGTGAAAAACTGAGTTTAAATGTATTTGGTTAAGGTGTATGTAAACTTCCGACTTCAACTGTACGTTGGAGTACAGAAATCAGTTAACCACCTAAACGAGGATCTAAACTTAACCTTGTGTAATACCCTAGATGCAGTCACAACACCCAAAAAAAAAATAATGTCACAAGAAACTAGCTCCCTGGTATACAGACAATAACCGAGCCCTTAAGCAAGCTTCCAGAAAATTGGAACGGAAATGGCGCTCCACCAAATTGGAAGTCTTCCTACTAGCTTGGAAAGACTGTAGCGTGCAATTTCGAAAAGCCCTCACTGCTGCCCGATCAGCCTATTTTTCCAACCTGATTGAGGAGAATAAAAACAATCCAAAATGTATTTTGGATACTGTCACAAAGCTAACTAAAAAGCAGCATTCCCCAGGTGAGGTTGGCCTTCACTTCTGTGATAAATTCATGAACTTCTTTGACGAAAAGATCAAGATCATTAGAAAACAAATTACAGACTCCTCCTTGAATATGGCTATTTCTCCAAAACTCAGTTGTCCTGAGTCTGCACAGAACTGCCAGGACCTCGGGTCAATGGAAACACTAACGTTTTTAAATGTTGTATCTGTCGAAACATTCACAAAAATAGTAATGTCCTCTAAAGCTTCCAGCTGTCTATTGGACCCTATTCCAACTAAACTACTAAAAGAGCTACTTCCTGTGCTTAGCCTTCCTATGTTCATCATAATAAACGGCTCCCTATCCTCTGGATGTCTACCAAACTCACTAAAAGTGGAAGTAATAATGCCTCTCTTGAAAAAGCCTAACCTTAACCCAGAAAATTAAAAAAACTATCGGCCTATATCGAATCTCCCATTCCTCTCAAACATTTTTGAGAAAGCTGTTCCTCAGCAACTCACTGCCTTCCTGAAGACAAATAATTAATACGAAACGCTTCAGTCTGGTTTTAGACCCCATCACAGTACTGAGACTGCACTCATGAAGGTGTGTCTGTCCTCGTGCTCCTAGACCTTAGAGCCTCTTTCGACACCATCGATCACCACATTCTATTGGAAAGATTGGAAACTCTAATTGGTCTACGCGGACAAGTTCTTGCCTGGTTTAGGCAAGATCCTATCTGTCGAAAAAGGTATCAGTTCATCTCTGTGGATGGTTTGTCCTCTAACAAGTCAATGGTATGTTTTGGTGTTGCTCAAGGTTACATTCTAGGACCACTATTATTTTCACTATATATTCTACCTCTTAGTGATGTCATTCGGAAACACATTGTCAACTTGCAGACGACACACATCTGTACAGTTTGATGCAACATGGTGAATCCCCAACATTACCTACCCTGGAAGCCTGTGTTTCAGACATGAGGAAGTGGATGGCGGATGTTTTAAAAAAACTTGTAGCCCTTTCCTGCAGTCAATGACCAAAAGTGCCCTTTTTGACCCCATGGGTGAAATGTTATTAATATTTGTCATAATTAATAAATGTTATTATTATTTTTTTTTGAAATTCCGGTCATTCTATGTCAAACAGTTTTGTTATATTTCCGTCTTCTGTGATGTATATACAGTGCCTTCGGAAAGACCCCTTGACTTTTTTCAAATGTTGTTACTTTACAGCCTTATTCTAAAATTGATGAAATTATTTTTTCCCCTCATCAATCTACACACAATACCCCATAATGACGAAGCAAAAACAGGTTATTAGACATTTTTGCTAATTTATAAAAAATAAATAACTGAAATATAACATTTACATAAGTATTCAGACCCTTTACTCAGTACTTACTGAATCATCTTTGGCAGCGATTACAGCCTCGAGTCCTCTTGGGTATGATGCTACAAGCTTGGCACACCTGTACTTGGGGAGTTTCTCCCATTCTTCTCTGCAGATCCTCTCAAGCTCTGTCAGTTTGGATGGGGAGCATCACTGCACAGCTATTTTCAGGTCTCTCCAGAGATGTTCAATCGGGTTCAAGTCAGGCTCTGGCTGGCCACTCAAGGACACTCAGAGACTTGTCCCGAAGCTACTCCTGCATTGTCTTTGCTGTGTGCTTAGGGTCGTTGTCCTGTTGGAAGGTGAACCTTCGGCCCAGTCTGAGGTCCTGAGTGCACTGGAGCAGGTTTTCGTCAAGGATCTCTCTGTACTTTGCTCCGTTCATCTTTCCCTTGATCCTGACTTGTCTCCCAGTCCCTGCTGCTGAAGAACATCCCCACAGCATGATGCTGCCACCACCATGCTTCACCGTAGGGATGGTGCCAGGTTTTCTCCAGACATGACGCTTGGCATTCAGGCCAAAGAGTTCAATCTTGTTCATCAGACCAGATAATTTTTTTTCTCATGGTCTGAGTGTTGTTTAGGTGCCTTTGGCAAACTCCAAGCGGGCTGTCATGTGCCATTTATTGAGGAGTGGCTTCCGATTGGTGGAGTGCTGCAGAGATGGTTGTCCTTCTAGAAGGCTCTCCCATCTCCAAAGAGGAACTCTGGAGCTCTGTCAGAGTGATCATTGGGTTCTTGGTCGCCCCCCTGATTGCTCCGTTTGGCGGGCGGCCAGCTCTAGGAAGAGTCTTGGTGGTTCCAAACTTCTTCCAGTTAAGAATGATGGAGGCCACTTTGTTCTTGGGGACCTTCAATGAAAAAGTTTTATTTAATCAATTTTAGAATAAGGCCGTAATGTAACAAAATGTGGAAAGAGGGAAGGGGTCTGAATACTTTCCGAATGCACTGTAGATATGTACATATAACTAGGAATAAAGTTGACTAGTCAACAGGACAGATAATAAACAGTAGCAGCAACATATGTGACAGTCAAAAAAGTTAGTGCAAAAAGGGTCAATGCCTATAGCTATTTGGTTAACTATTTAACTATTTAGCAGTCTTATGGCTTGCGGGTAGAAGCTGTTCAGGATCATGTTGGTTCCAGACTTGGTGCATTGGTACCGCTTGCCGTGCGGTAGCAGAGAGAACAGACTATGACTTGGGTGGCTGGATTCTTAGACAATTTTTATGGACTTCCTCTGACACCGCCTGGTATAGAGGTCCTGGATGGCAGGGAGCTCAGCTACAGTGATGTAGTGGGCGGTACTCAAGCAGTTGCCATACCAAGCGGTGATGCAGCCAGTCAAGATGCTCTCAATGGTTCAGCTGTATAACTTTTTGAGGATCTGAGGGTCCATGACAATCTTTTCAGCCTCCTGAGGGGTGTTGGAGTGTGTGGCCCATGATAGATCCTTAGTGATGTGGACACCGAGGAACTTGAAGCTCTCGAACCGCTCCACTACAGCCCCGTCGATGTGAATGGGGGTGTGCTCGGCCCTCCGTTTACTGTGGTCCACGATCAGCTCCTTTGTCTTGCTGACATTGAGGGAGAGGTTGTTGGCCTGGCACCACACTGCCAGGTAGCCGACATCCTCCCTATAGGCAGTCTCATCGTCGTCGGTTATCAGGCCTACCACCATCGTGTCGTCAGCAAACTGAATGATGGTGTTGGAGTCGTGCATGTCCTGTTTTTCAGTCTCTAGGTCCCAGCTCTGATGCACCTGTACTGACCTCACCCTGTGGATGATAGCGGGGTGCTCAGGGCGTGGCTCGGGTGGTTGATTATCTTTTTAGCCGTCCTATGACATCGTGTGCTGTAGGTGTCCTAGAGGGCAGGCAGTGTGCCCACGGTGATGCGTTTGGCAGACCGCACCACCCTCTGGAGAGCCCTGTAGTTGTGGGCGGTGCAGTTGCTGTACCAGGCAGTGATACAATTGTGTATCTGTAAAAGTTTGTGAGGTTCTTAGGGGCCAGGCAAAATGTATTCAGCCTTCTAAGGTTGAAGAAGCGCTGTTGCGCCTTTTTCACCACGCTGTCTGTGTGGGTGGACCATTTCAGATTGTCAGTGATGTGTATGCCGAGGAACTTGAAGCTTTCCACCTTCTCCACTGCAGTCCCGTCGATGTGGATAGGGGCATGCTCCCTCTGCTGTTTCCTGAAGTCCACAATCAGTTCCTTCGTTTTGTTGACGTTGAGGGAGAGGTTATTTTCCTGGCACCACTCCGCCAGGGCCCTCATCTCCTCCCTGTAGGCTGTCTCGTCATTGTTGATAATCAGGCCTACTACTGTTGTGTCGTCTGCAAACTTGATGATTGAGTTGTAGGCGTGCGTGTCCATGCAGTCATGGGTGAACAAGGAGTACAGGAGGGGGCTGAGCACGTACCCTTGTGGGGCCCATGTTGAGGATCAGCAAAGTGGAGGTCTTGTTTCCTACCTTCACCATCTAGGGGCGGCCCGCCAGTAAGTCCAGGAACCAGTTGCACAGGGCTGGGTTCAGACCCAGGGCCCGAGCTTAATGATGAGCTTGGAGGGTACTATGGTGTTGAAGCCTGAGCTATAGTCAGTGAACAGTATTCTTATGTAGGTATTCATCTTGTCCTGATGGGATAGGGCAGTGTGCAGGGCGATTGCATCGTCTGTGGATCTATTGGGGCGGTAAGCAAATTGAAGTGGGTCTAGGGTGTCAGGTAAGGTGGCTTCTCAAAGGACTTCATGATGACAGAAGTGAGTGCTATGGGGCGATAGTCATTTAGTTCAGTTAGCTATGCTTTCTTGGGTACAGGAACAATGGTGGACATATTGAAGCAAGTGGGGACAGCAGACTGGGATAGAGAGATTGAATATGTCCGTAAACACTCCAGCCAGCTGGTCTGTGCATGCTCTGAGGACACGGCTAAGGATGTCGTCTGGGCCGGCAGCCTTGCGAGGTTTAACACGCTTAAATGTCTTAATCACATCGGCCAAGGAGAATGTCCTTTGGAGCAGGCCGCGTCGGTTACACTGTCCAGGAGCAAGACATCGGTGTCCGCAACGTGGCTGGTTTTCCTTTTGTAATCCGTGATTGTCTGTAGACCCTGCCAAAGACGTCTCGTGTCTGAGCCGTTGAATTGCGACTCCACTTTGTCTCTGTATTGACGTTTTGCCTGTTGAATGCCTTACGGAGGGAATAACTACACTGTTTGTATTCAACCATATTCCCAGTCACCTTGCCATGGTTAAATGCGGTGGTTCGCGCTTTCTGTTTTGTGCGAATGCTGCCATCTATCCACGGTTTCTGGTTTGGGTAGGTTTTAATAGTCACAGTGGGAACAACATCCCCTATACACTTCCTGATTAACTCTTTCACTGTGTCCATGTATACGTCAATGTTATTCTCAGAGGCTACCCGCAACATATCCCGGTCCGCATGATCAAAACAATCTTGAAGCATGGATTCCGATTGGTCAGACCAGCGTTGAATAGACCTTAGCACGGGCACTTCCTGTTTGAGTTTCTGCCTATAGGAAGGGAGGAGCAAAATGGATTTGTGATATGATTTGCAGAAGGGAGGGCAGGGGAGGGCCTTGTAGGCATTTCCAAAGGGGGAGTAGCAGTGGTTGAGTGTTTTACCAGAGCGAGTACTACAGTAAATGTGGTGACAGGACTTTGGTAGCGTTTTCCTCAAATTTGCTTTGTTAAAATCCCCAGATACAATAAATGCGGCCTCAGGATATGTGGTTTCCAGTTTCCATAAAGTCCAGTGTAATTCCTTGAGGGCCGTCATGGTATCGGCTTGAGGGGGAATATACATGGCTGTGACTATAACTAAAGATAATTATTTTAGGAGGTAATACGGTGGGCATTTGATTGTGAGGTATTCTAGGTTTGTTGAACAAAAGGACTTGAGTTTCTGTATGTTATCACAATCACACCATGAGTAGTTAATCATGAAACATACACCACCGCCCTTCTTCTTCCCGGAGAGTTCTTTATTCCTGTCTGTGCGATGTACTGAGAACCCAGATGGCTGTATGGACGGGGACAGTATATCCCAAGAGAGCCATGATTCCTTGAAACAGAGTATGTTACAGTCCCTGATGTCTCTCTGGAAGGAGATCCTTGCCCTGAGCTCGTCTACCTTATTGTCTAGAGACTGAACTTTAGCGAGTAATATACTCGGAAGCGGTGGATGGTGTGCATGCCTCCTGAGTCAGACTAGAAGTCCACTCCGAATACCTCTTCTCTGCCGGCGGCGTCTTGGAGCAGCCTCTGGGATAAGTTCAATTGCCCTGGGCGGTACGAACAAAGGATCCAATTCGGGAAAGTTGTATTCCTGGTCGTAATGCTGGTGAGTTACCGCCACTCTGATATCCAAAAGTTATTTCCGGCTGTATGTAATAACACAAAAAAAATTCTGGGCTAATAATGTAAGAAACATTACACAAAAAAACAAAATACTGCAAAGTTGCTTAGGAGCTAGAAGCAGAGCTGCCATGTCTGTCGGAGCCATCTTCATGATGTGAGGCAATTCAAAGCATTTCATGGCTACAGATCTGAGTGCTACGGGGCGATAGTCATTTAGACAGGTTACCTTGGCGTTCTTGCGCACAGGGACTATGTTGTTCTGCTTGAAACATGTAGGTATTACAGACTGGGTCAGGGAGAGGTTGAAAATGTCAGTGAAGACACTTACCAACTGGTCACACTTGCCAGCTCTGAGTACGCATCCTGGTAATCCGTCTGGCCGTGCCGCCTTGTGAATGTTAACCTGTTTAAAGGTCTTACTCCCATCGGCTATGTAGTATGGAGGACCAAACTTGCCATAATTAGAAATAAATAAATAAATGCACACATAAATAGATAAATAAATGAATAAATAAATCCACAAATAATTAAATAAATGAGGAAATTCAAGGAAATACAAAAATACTGACAAAAATGTATTCATTTTCTCTACATATCTGAATGTATTTAATTATTGATCTATGTATTATCTAGGTATTTAAACTTAAATTTGCCAATGAAGTAATCATTAAAATAATTGGCAACATCAAATGGTTTTGTGATGAATAAGCCATCAGATTCGATGAAAGATGAAGTTGGATTCATTTTTCTGCCCATAATTTCATTTAAAGTACTCCAAGTACATTCTTTATATCATTGATCTTGGCTTCATAATACAATTTATTTTTATTTTTGTTGAGTTTTGTCACAATTTCTCAATTTGCCAGTCAGATGTGCAGCCAGACTTATTAGCCACTCCTTTTGCCCCATCTCTTTCAACCATACAGTTTTTCAATTATTCATCAATCCATGGAGCCTTAACAGTTTTAAAAGTGAATTTCTTAACAGCTGCATGTTTATCAATAATTGGAAGAAGCAATTTCATAAATGCATCAAGTGCAGCATCTGGATGCTCCTTATTAATCACATCAGACCAACAAATATTTTTTACATCATCCACATAAGAGTCACAGCAAAATATTTTGTATGGTCTCTTATACACTATTTTAGGCCCAGCTTTTGGAACTTTCGCTTTCCTGGATAGAGCCACTATACTGTGATCACTGCATCCAATTGGTACGGATACAGCTTTAGAACAAAGTTCTACAGTATTAGTAAACATTTTATCAATACACATGGATGATCTTGTTCCTGTAGTGTTTGTAAACACCCTGGTAGGTTGATTAATAACCTGAACCAGATTACAGGCAGTGGTTACAGTAAGAAGCTTCCTCTTGAGCGGACAGCTTGATGAAAACCAGTCAATAATCAGGTCCCCCAAGAAAGTAGACCTCTCTGTTTACATCACATACTCTATCATGCATTTCACACACATTATTTAGATACTGACTGTTAGCACTTGGTGGCCTATAGCAACACCCCAAAAGAATATACTTTAGATGAGACAGGTGAACATGCAACCATAGCACTTCAATAACACTTGACAGGAGATCTTGTCTAAGCATTACAGAGATATGGCTCTGAATACACAGTATATAGCAACACCTCCCCCATAAGCATTCCTGTCTCTTCTATAGATGTTATATCCTTGTATTGCTACTGCTGTATCATCAAAGGAATGATCTAAGTGAGTCTCAGAAATGGCTAATATTTTAATGTTATCTGATGTTAGCAAGTTATTGATTTCATGAACCTTACTTCCAAGGCTACATGTTTTTATATGGGCTATTTTCATCCCTTTCCTGGGTAGCTTCTCAGATATAAACATAATATGGAAAATAACAAACAAAGCCAGTAAAAAAAAAAAATTCAGCAGTCCATTAATCAGTTGGTGTGTGTAAGTGTGTGTGCTGCGTGGTTGAGGTATGAACCCATAGGCATCCCTTCAAGGCTTTTGGGAGGGAGGGTGGACAATGAGCCTACAGTGAGGGGAAAAAAGTATTTGATCCCCTGCTGATTTTGTACGTTTGCCCACTGACAAAGAAATGATCAGTCTATAATATTAATGGTAAGTTTACTTGAACAGTGAGAGACAGAATAACAAAAAAAAATCCAGAAAAATGCATGTCAAAAATGTTATAAATTGATTTGCATTTTAATGAGGGAAATAAGTATTTGACCCCCTCTCAATCAGAAAGATTTCTGGCTCACAGGTGTCTTTTATACAGGTAACGAGCTGAGATTAGGAGCACACTCTTAAAGGGAGTGCTCCTAATCTCAGCTTGTTACCTGTATAAAAGACACCTGTCCACAGAAGCAATCAATCAATCAGATTACAAACTCTCCACCATGGCCAAGACCAGAGAGCTCTCCAATGATGTCAGGGACAAGATTGTAGACCTACACAAGGCTGGAATGGGCTACAAGACCATCGCCAAGCAGCTTGGTGAGAAGGTGACAACAGTTGGTGCGATTATTCGCAAATGGAAGAAACACAAAATAACTGTCAGTCTCCCTCGGCCTGGGGCTCCATGCAAGATTACACCTCATGGAGTTGTAATGATCATGAGAACGGTGAGGAATCAGCCCAGAACTACACGGGAGGATCTTGTCAATGATCTCAAGGCAGCTGGGACCATAGTCACCAAGAAAACAATTGGTAACACACTACGCCGTGAAGGACTGAAATCCTGCAGCGCCCGCAAGGTCCCCCTGCTCAAGAAAGCACATATACAGGGCCGTCTGAAATTTGCCAATGAACATCTGAATGATTCAGAGGAGAACTGGGTGAAAGTGTTGTGGTCAGATGAGACCAAAATCAAGCTCTTTGGCATCAACTCAACTTGCCGTGTTTGGAGGATTAGGAATGCTGCCTATGACCCCAAGAACACCATCCCACCGTCAAACATGGAGGTGGAAACATTATGCTTTGGGGGTGTTTTTCTGCTAAGGGGACAGGACAACTTCACCGCATCAAAGGGACGATGGATAGGGCCATGTACCATCAAATCTTGGGTGAGAACCTCCTTCCCTCAGCCAGGGCATTGAAAATGGGTCGTGGATGGGTATTCTAGCATGACAATGACCCAAAACACACGGCCAAGGCAACAAAGGAGTGGCTCAAGAGGAAGCACATTAAGGTCCTGGAGTGGCCTAGCCAGTCTCCAGACCTTAATCCCATAAAAAATCTGTGGAGGGAGCTGAAGGTTCGAGTTGCCAAACGTCAGGCTCAAAACCTTAATGACTTGGAGAAGATCTGCAAAGAGGAGTGGGACAAAATCCCTCCTGAGATGTGTGCAAACCTGGTGGCCAACTACAAGAAATGTCTGACCTCTGTGATTGCCAACAAGGGTTTTGCCACCAAGTACTAAGTCATGTTTTGCAGAGGGGTCAAATACTTATTTCCTTCATTAAAATGCAAATCAATTTGCATATTTCCTTCATTAAAATGCAAATCAATTAAAATGCAAATCAATTTATAACATGACTTAAGTAAAAGTGAAAGTCACCCAGTAAAATACTACTTGAGTAAAAGTCTAAGTATTTGGTTTTAAATATACTTAAGTATCAAAAGTAAATGTAATTGCTAAAATATACTTAAGTATCAAAAGTAAAAGTAAAAGTATAAATCATTTCACATTCCTTATATTAAGCAAACAAGATTTGCATGTTTATTTTTTTTATGGCTACCCACACTCAAACACTCAAACATAATTTACAAACAAAGCACTTGTGTTTAGTGAGTCCGCCAGATCAGAGGCAGTAGGGGTGACCAGGGATGTTATTTCAATAAGTGCATGAATAGGACCATTTTCCTGTCCTGCTAAGTATTCAAAATGTAACAAGTACTTTTGGCTATCAGGGAAAATGTATGAAGTAAAAAGTTCATTATTTTCTTTAGGAATGTAGTGAAGTCAAAATAAAAGTTGTCAAAAAATATAAATAGTAAAGTACAGATACCCCAAAAAACTACTTAAGTAGTACTTTAAAGTATTTTTACTTAACTACTTTACACCACTGCGCTGTTACTCCTCGCATTTCCAGACAAGGCAGGTCTCAGGAAAGATGGAAACAGTAATAAACAGCAGGGATCTAGACAGTCACTAGCCCGGAACAATCCACAGTCCCAGCCACAAGCATAACCGCGTTTTGGGCTGCGTTCAAGTCCTCAAGGAAACCCCGCTAGCTTGATAGGCAGCTAACAGTGGCAGTTAGGCTAACTGCTACGCCAAGCAGCTCATCAGACCCTTGGTCGGCAGGATCCCTGGACAGATAGCAGCGGTTCCAGCAACTGATGTGAACCACGTTGCGGGATCCAAACTCAAAAGGTAGCTAGCTAGTAACCAAACTTTTTCAACAGAACACTTTTTCTGAGACATTCCAAACTTTCCAAAACAACAAATCGAGCTCTCCCTCGTTCCGCGTTCAACAGGAAGTGATGAAGCCTGAATAGTGAGGTGATTTCCAACAGTCAAAGTCCTGCAATAAGAGCTATGACTCTAATATTTGTGTACACGCTTCACAGTTTTATTCTCTTGGTGTCACTGAGTAGGCTGATACCACAGATGTAGTGCTGCGTAGCACTTTACTTGACACCTAGCTTCATTACATGTTATGACATGGTCATAACCATAATATGTCATAACAGCTGACATAACTTACGTTATTTTATGGCTGGTTATGACACCTACATAAGAGTGTTAAAACCCACGTTCATTCAAATTGATTTTTTCCCTACCAAGAAGTTTCCTTTCGTTTGAAAGTTGGTTTCTTAAATCCTTGGTTGTTGCTTTAATGAATTCTTTAGTCATGTTTTTTTCATAATATATATATATTTTTAACTTGCATTCATCCCAGTCATAATCAACTGTCACGCCCTGACTCTAGGACTCGTATTTGTTGAGTCAGTGTGTGTATTTTCTGTGTCGTGTTGTGCTATGTTGATTGTCTATGGTTAGATCTAGTATGTGTAGATCTATGTTGGCCTGTGTGGTTCCCAATCAGAGGCAGCTGTTGCTCGTTGTCTCTGATTGGGGTCCATACTTAGGCAGCCTTTTGGCACCTGTTAGTTGTGGGATCTTGTTCCGTGTTATGGTATGTTTGTGTGCTACCTTGGACTTCACATTTCGTTTGTTGTTTTTGTCGTGTGTTTATTCGTTTAATAAACATGTATGCTTATCACGCTGCGCCTTGGTCCATCCCGTCTATAAACGAACGTGACATCAACAAAGCATTGGGGTAGGTCAATGTCTGCACAATTACAATTATAATTTAATATGGTCAATTTCAGAAAATGTTATGTAACATAAAAATACTGTTGACAAGTAGCCTATGGTGTATTGGAATATTTTGCCTTGTGTGGTAGGTTTTGAGACTTATGCTTTCGGAAAGTATTCAGACCCCATTACTTTTTCCACATTTTGTTACGTTACAGCCTTATTCTAAAAATGATTAAATTGTATTTTTCCCTCATCAATCTACACACAATACCCAATAATGACAAAACAAAAACAGGTTTTTAGACAAATAACTGAAATATTACATAAGTATTCAGACCCTTTACTCAGTACTTTGTTGAAGCACCTTTGGCAGCGATTACAGCCTCGAGTCTTCTTGGGTATGACGCTGCAAGTTCGGCACACCTGTATTTGGGGAGTTTCTCCAATTCTTCTCTGCAGATCCTCTCAAGCTCTGTCAGGTTGGATGGGGAGCGTCGCTGTACTACTATTTTCAGATCTCTCCAGAAATGTTCGATCGGGTTCAAGTCGGGCTCTGGCTGGGCCACTCAAGGACATTAAGAGACTTGTCCCGAAGCTACTCCTACGTTGTCTTGGCTGTGTGCTTAGAGTCGTTGTCCTGTTGGAAGGTGAACCTTCGGCCCAGTCTGAGGTCCTGAGCGCACTGGATCAGGTTTTCATCAAGGATCTCTCTGTACTTTGCTCCGTAAATCAGCATGATGCTGCCACCACGATGCTTCACTGTAGGGATGGTGCTAGGTTTCCTCCAGACGTGACGCTTGGCATTCAGGCCAAAGAGTTCCATCTTGGTTTCATCAGACCAGAGCATCTTGTTTCTCATGGTCTGAGAGTCTTTAGGTGCCTTTTGGCAAACTCCAAGCGGGCTGTCAAGTGACTTTTACTGAGGAGTGGCTTCCATCTGGCCACTACCATAAAGGCCTGATTGGTGGAGTACTAAAGAGAGTGTTGTCCTTCTGGAAGGTTCTCCCATCTCCACAGAGGAACTCTAGAGCTCTGTCAGAGTGACCATTGGGTTCTTGGTCACCTCACTGACCAAGGCCCTTCTCCCCCGATTGCTCAGTTTGGCCGGGCAGCCAGCTCTAGGAATAGTCTTGGTGCTTCCAAACTTCTTCCATTTAGGAATGATTGAGGCCGCTGTGTTCTTGGGGACCTTCAATAATGCAGATATTTTCTTGTACCCTTCCCCAGATCTGTGCCTTGACACAATCCTTTCTCGGCGCTCTAGTGACAATTCCTTCGACCTCAAGGCTTGGTTTTTGCTCTGACATGCACTGTCAACTGTGGGACCTTGAGAAAGTATTCACCCCCCTTGGCGTTTTTCCTATTTTGTTGCCTTACAACCTGGAATTAAAATTGATTATTTTATTTTATTTTTTGGGGGGGGGGTTGTATCATTTGATTTACACAACATGCCTACCACTTTGAAGATGCAAAATATTTTTTTTTGTGAAACAAACAAAAAATAAGACAAAAAAACTGAAAACTTGAGCGTGCATAACCATTCACCCAACCAAAGTCAATACTTTGTAGAGCCACCCTTTGCAGCAATTACAGCTGCAAGTCTCGTGGGGTATGTCTCTATAAGCTTGGCACATCTAGCCACTGGGATTTTTGCCCATTCTTCAAGGCAAAACTGCTCCAGCTTTTTCAAGTTGGATGGGTTCCGCTGGTGTACAGCAATCTTTAAGTCATACCACAGATTCTCAATTGGATTGAGAAGGCCATTCCAAGACATTTAAATGTTTCCCCTTAAACCACTCGAGTGTTGCTTCAGCAGTATGCTTAGAGTCATTGTCCTGCTGGAAGGTGAACCTCTGTCCCAGTCTCAAATCTCTGGAAGACTGAAACAGGTTTCCCTCAAGAATTTCCCTGTATTTAGCGCCATCCATCATTCCTTCAATTCTGACCAGTTTCCCAGTACCTGCCAATGAAAAACATCCCCACAGCATGATGCTGCCACCACCATGCTTCACTGTGGGGATGGTGTTCTCGGTGTGTTGAGAGGTGTTGGGTTTGCGCCAGACATAGCGTTTTCCTTGATTGCCAAAATGCTCAATTTTAGTCATATCTGACCAGAGTACCTTCTTCCATATGTTTGGGGAGTCTCCCACATGGCTTTTGGCGAACACCAAACGTGTTTGCTTATTTTTTTCTTTAAGCAATGACTTTTTTCTGGCCACTCTTCCGTAAAGCTCAGCTCTGTGGAGTGTACGGCTTAAAGTGGTCCTTTGGACAGATACTCCAATCTCCGCTGTGGAGCTTTGCAGCTCCTCCAGGGTTATCTTTGGTCTCTTTGTTGCCTCTCTGATTAATGCCCTCCTTGCCTGGTCTGTGAGTTTTGGTGGGCGGCCCTCTCTTGGCAGGTTTGTTGTGGTGCCATATTCTTTCCATTTTTTATAATGGATTTAATGGTGCTCCGTGGGATGTTCAAAGTTTCTGATATTTGTTTATAACCCACCCCTGATCTGTACTTCTCCACAACTTTGTCCCTGACCTGTTTGGAGAGCTCCTTGGTCTTCATGGTGCCGCTTGCTTGGTGGTGCCCCTTGCTTAGTGGTGTTGCAGACTCTGGGGCCTTTCAGAACAGGTGTATATATACTGAGATCAAGTGACAGATCATGTGACACTTAGATTGCACACAGGTGGACTTTATTTAACTAATTATGTGACTTCTGAAGGTAATTGGTTGCACCAGATCTTATTTAGGGGCTTCATAGCAAATGGGGTGAATTCATATGCACGCACCGCTTTTACGTAATTTTTTTTCATTTAACTTTACCAATTTTGACTATTTTGTGTATGTCCATTACATGAAACCAAAATCCAGGTTTGTGCCTTTCCAAATCATGTCCAATCAATTGAATTTACCACAGGTCTACTCCAATCAAGTTGTAGAAACATCTCAAGGAATATCACTGGAAACAGGATGCACCTGAGCTCAATTTCGAGTCTCATAGCAAAGGGTCTGAATACTTATGTAAATAAGCTATTTCTGATGTAATTGTTTTATAAATGTTCAAAAATGTCAAAAAAACTGTTTTCACTTTGTCATTATGGGGTATTGTGTGTAGATTGCTGAGGATTTTTTATTTACAGTGAGGGAAAAAAGTATTTGATCCTCTGCTGATTTTGTACGTTTGCCCACTGACAAAGACATGATCAGTCTATCATTTTAATAGTAGGTTTATTTGAACAGTGAGAGACAGAATAACAACAAAAAAAATCCAGAAAAATGCATGTCAAAAATGTTGTATTTGCATTTTAATGAGGGAAATAAGTATTTGACCCCTCTGCAAAACATGACTTAGTACTTGGTGGCAAAACCGTTGTTGGCAATCACAGAGGTCAGACGTTTCTTGTAGTTGGCCACCAGGTTTGCACACATCTCAGGAGGGATTTTGTCCCACTCCTCTTTGCAGATCTTCTCCAAGTCATTAAGGTTTCGAGCCTGACGTTTGGCAACTCGAACCTTCAGCTCCCTCCACAGATTTTCTATGGGATTAATGTCTGGAGACTGGCTAGGCCACTCCAGGACCTTAATGTGCTTCTTCTTGAGCCACTCCTTTGTTGCCTTGGCCGTGTGTTTTGGGTCATTGTCATGCTGGAATACCCATCCACGACCCATTTTCAATGCCCTGGCTGAGGGAAGGAGGTTCTCACCCAAGATTTGACGGTACATGGCCCCGTCCATCGTCCCTTTGATGTGGTGAAGTTGTCCTGTCCCCTTAGCAGAAAAACACCCCCAAAGCATAATGTTTCCACCTCCATGTTTGACGATGGGGATGGTGTTCTTGGGGTCATAGGCAGCATTCCTCCTCCTCCAAACATGGCGAGTTGAGTTGATGGCAAAGAGCTCGATTTTGGTCTCATCTGACCACAACACTTTCACCCAGTTCTCCTCTGAATCATTCAGATGTTCATTGGCAAACTTCAGTCGGGCCTGTATATGTGCTTTCTTGAGCAGGGGGACCTTGCGGGCGCTGCAGGATTTCAGTCCTTCACGGCGTAGTGTGTTACCAATTGTTTTCTTGGTGACTATGGTCCCAGCTGCCTTGAGATCATTGACAAGATCCTCCCGTGTAGTTCTGGGCTGATTCCTCACCGTTCTCATGATCATTGCAACTCCACGAGGTGTAATCTTGCATGGAGCCCCAGGCCGAGGGAGACTGACAGTTATTTTGTGTTTCTTCCATTTGCGAATAATCGCACCAACTGTTGTCACCTTCTCACCAAGCTGCTTGGCGATGGCCTTGTAGCCCATTCCAGCCTTGTGTAGGTCTACAATATTGTCCCTGACATCCTTGGAGAGCTCTTTGTGCTTGGCCATGGTGGAGAGTTTAGAATCTGATTGATTGATTGCTTCTGTGGACAGGTGTCTTTTATACAGGTAACAAGCTGAGATTAGGAGCACTCCCTTTAAGATTGTGCTCCTAATCTCAGCTTGTTACCTGTATAAAAGACACCTGGGAGCCAGAAATCTTTCTGATTGAGAGGGGGTCAAATACTTATTTCCCTCATTAAAATGCAAATCAATTTATAACATTTTTGACATGCGTTTTTCTGGATGTTTTTGTTGTTATTCTGTCTCTCACTGTTCAAATAAACCTACCATTAAAATTATAGACTGATCATGTCTTTGTCAGTGGGCAAATGTACAAAATCAGCAGGGGATCAAATACTTTTTTCCCTCACTGTATTTAATCCATTTTAGAATAAGGCTGTAACGTAACAAAATGTGTAAAAAGTCAAGTGGTCTGAATACTTTCCGAAGGCACTATATGTGCTACACATTATTGTTTGGCTGGTGCTATTATGAAACATGGCCTTTAAATGTTGTACACTGTTCTGTCATACTGAATGCAGTCCAGGCATATGCAATCGAGCAACGCGCTCTGGCATTGATCAACCAATGGTGTGTTAGATACACATACGTTTGCTTGACACCCCTTCATTATCATATTGGAGGAAGAAATACATAAAAAATAAATGAAGAAATAATATAAATGAAAGAAAGTGCGAATAATTATTTATCTATTTATTTGTGCATTCATTCATTCATTTATTTATTTATCTATTTATGTGTGCATGTATTTATTGATCTATATATATATGTGCATTTATTTATTTATTCATGTATTTATCTATTTATGTGTGCATTTATTTATTTGTTTATTTCTAATTACGGCAGATTTGGTCCTCCATAACGGAGTGTGATGACATAGTCGTCTCCGGAACAGCTGTTGTTCTCAGTGGTGCTTGCCTCTCAGTACAGGACAGTAGAACACACTAGAGTAGAGTACAGTATAATGCACTGTATTGTACTGTACTGAACATATCTACTTGACTGTATCGTACTGAACTCTACTCTGCTGTGCTGTGCTCTACTGTGCTGTACTGTGATGTCCAAACTTGTGAAACACAGACGTCTATGATTGTTTCCGATTTGGTCTGGTCCAGACCAACCAAATGTGGTCTTGTTTGGGGGCGGAGGTCATTACAATAATAGCCAGTGTGTAGAATAATACCCAAATATGCAAAAGAAGGATATTGCATATTTTTATCTTTGTGTACCTATTCAGGATACATCACCATGAAGAGGATGATATTCATAACCATAATTATGCATTTCTGTATAGTACATTTCAGGGACCCATGATGTAATTCCGTTTCCGTAATTCCGTTACCGGTTGTAAATCCACTTCACCTACTGTAGCTCAATAACCTAAATAGTTGTTTTTCAGACTCAAGGTGTCATGCCATAGCTGACACCCCATTCCTTCTGCAGACATCTTTGAATGTTAATTCGGAGCAAATATTTAAGAGTTTTTGGAAAACATGGTCAATAAAAATCTGAGGGAGATTTTACCGTAGTTCTGTTACCAAAGTTTGCATCTGCGCAGTCCTTCCAGTAAATGTGTTTTTGTGAAATGTTCTGTGTAAATTGTTCAAAGTCCTTGTGCATAGAGTTGTATGGCTTGTTACACTTTGAAATCAATGGTTTTGGTTTGGCATACATTTCAAAGTGAAAAATATGAGTCAAAGCATAATTCCGGTTTCGTGGAAATGCCCAATCTCAGCCATAAACACATTCATACTGACTCCTCGCACACACACTCACATCCAATCATTATATAAGCTGCTGTTACTCTGTTTATCATATATCCTAATGCCTAGTCACTTTACACCTATACATATCTACCTCTCCCACTCCAGTATCCCTGCACATTGTAAATATGGTATTGGCACTGACCCTGGAACTAACCCTGTATATAGCTTACTTACTTTATTGTGTTTTTCTTATTTCTATTGGTCATGTGTTTTTGTTCTACTTTACTTTCTTTTATAGTACTACTGATATTTATAACTGCATTGTTGGGAAAGAGTTTGCAAGAAAGGCATGTCAGTGTACTTGTGCATGTGACAATAAAACTTGAAACTTGAAAAATACTGTTTTACCCATTATAACAAGTTAATTGAAATTCCACGAAAAACACTGCTATCTCAATCCTAATAGGGTGTATTTATTTGATTAATAGCCAGACTATATTAATGGAGGTTTTCAATAATTAAGAGTTCATTACTGGCTAATTAGAATCTCATTAAAACCAATCAATATTAAAGACTTTCTCCATTAAGTCCACATACAGTGAAGTCGGAAGTTTACATCTTAGCCAAATACATTTAAACTCAGTTTTTCACAATTCCTGACATTTAATCCTAATAAAAATTCCCTGTCTTAGGTCAGTTAGGATCACCACTTTATTTTAAGAATGTGAAATGTCAGAATAATAGTAGAGAGAATGATTTATTTCAGCTTTTATTTCTTTCATCACATTCCCAGTGGGTCAGAAGTTTACATAGACTCAATTAGTATTTGGTAGCATTGCCTTTAAATTGTTTCACTTGGGTCAAACGTTTCGGTTAGCCTTCCACAAGCTTCCCACAATAAGTTGGGTGAATTTTGGCCAATTCCCCCTGACAGAGCTGGTGTAACTGAGTCAGGTTTGTAGGCCTCCTTGCTCGCATACGCTTTTTCAGTTCTGCCCACAAATGTTCTATAGGTTTGAGGTCAGGGCTTTGTGATGGCCACTCCAATACCTTGACTTTGTTGTCCTTAACCATTTGGAAGTATGCTTGGGGTCTTTGTCCATTTGGAAGACCCATTTGCGACCAAGCTTTAACTTCCTGACTGATGTCTTGAGATCTCATGATGCCATCTATTTCGTGAAGTGCACCAGTCCCTCCTGCAGCAAAGCACCCCCACAGCATGATGCTGCCACCCCTGTGCTTCACGGTTGGGATGGTGTTCTTCGGCTTGCAAGCGACCCCCTTTTTCCTCCAAACATAACGATGGTCATTATGGCCATACAGTTCTATTTTTGTTTCATCACGTTTAGGTCATTTAGCAGACGCTCTTATCCAGAGCGACTTACAAATTGGTGCATTCACCTTATAGCCAGTGGGATAACCACTTTACAATGTTTTTTATTTATTTTTATTTATTTTTTTGGTGGGGTGGGGTGGGGTAAGGGGGGGTAGAAGGATTACTTTATCCTATCCCAGGCATTCCTTAAAGAGGTGGGGTTTCAAGTGTCTCCGGAAGGTGGTGAGTGACTCCGCTGTCCTGGCGTCGTGAGGGAGCTTGTTCCACCATTGGGGTGCCAGAGCAGCGAACAGTTTTGACTGGGCTGAGTGGGAACTGTGCTTCCGCAGAGGTAGGGGGGCCAGCAGGCCAGAGGTGGATGAACACAATGCCCTCATTTGGGTGTAGGGACTGATCAGAGCCTGAAGGTACGGAGGTGCCGTTCCCCTCACAGCTCCATAGGCAAGCACCATGGTCTTGTAGCAGATGCAAGCTTCAACTGGAAGCCAGTGGAGTGTGCGGAGGAGCGGGGTGACGTGAGAGAACTTGGGAAGGTTGAACACCAGACGGGCTGCGGCATTCTGGATGAGTTGTAGGGGTTTAATGGCACAGGCAGGGAGCCCAGCCAACAGCGAGTTGCAGTAATCCAGACGGGAGATGACAAGTGCCTGGATTAGGACCTGTGCCGCTTCCTGTGTAAGGCAGGGTCGTACTCTCCGAATGTTGTAGAGCATGAACCTACAGGATCTGGTCACCGCCTTGATGTTAGCGGAGAACGACAGGGTGTTGTCCAGGGTCACGCCAAGGCTCTTCGCACTCTGGGAGGAGGACACAACGGAGTTGTCAACCGTGATGGCGGGATCATGGAACGGGCAGTCCTTCCCCGGGAGGAAGAGCAGCTCCGTCTTGCCAAGGTTCAGCTTGAGGTGGTGATCCGGCATCCACACTGATATGTCTGCCAGACATGCAGAGATGCGATTCGCCACCTGGTTATCAGAAGGGGGAAAGGAGAAGATTAGTTGTGTGTCGTCTGCGTAGCAATGATAGGAGAGACCATGTGAGGATATGACAGAGCCAAGTGACTTGGTGTATAGGGAGAATAGGAGAGGGCCTAGAACTGAGCCCTGGGCGACACCAGTGGTGAGAGCACGTGGTGCGGAGACAGCTTCTCGCCACGCCACTTGGTAGGTGCGACCGGTCAGGTAGGACGCAATCCAAGAGTGAGCCGCGCTGGAGATGCCCAGCTCGGAGAGGGTGGAGAGGAGGATCTGATGGTTCACAGTATCAAAGGCAGCAGACAGGTCTAGAAGGACAAGAGCAGAGGAGAGAGAGTTAGCTTTAGCAGTGTGGAGAGCCTCCGTGACACAGAGAAGAGCAGTCTCAGTTGAATGACCAGTCTTGAAACCTGACTGGTTTGGATCAAGAAGGTCATTCTGAGAGAGATAGCAAGAGAGTTGGCTAAAGACAGCACGCTCAAGAGTTTTGGAGAGAAAAGAAAGAAGGGATACTGGTCTGTAGTTGTTGACATCAGAGGGATCGAGTGTTGGTTTTTTGAGAAGGGGTGCAACTCTCGCTCTCTTGAAGACGGAAGGGACGTAGCCAGCGGTCAAGTATGAGTTGATGAGCGAGGTTGGGTAAGGGAGAAGGTCACCGGAGATGGTCTGGAGAAGAGAGGAGGGGATAGGGTCAAGCGGCAGGTTGTTGGGCGGCCGGTCGTCACAAGTCGCAAGATTTTATCTGGAGAGAGAGGGGAGAAAGAAGTCAAAGCTTAGGGTAGGGCAGTGTGAGCAGGACCAGCAGTGTCATTCGACTTAACAAACGAGGATTGGATGTCGTCAACCTTCTTTTCAAAATGGTTGACGAAGTCATCCACAGAGAGGGAGGAGGGGGGTTGGGGGAGGAGGATTCAGCAGGGAGGAGAAGGTGGCAAAGAGCTTCCTAGGGTTAGAGGCAGATGCTTGGAATTTAGAGTGGTAGAAAGTGGCTTTAGCAGCAGAAACGGAGGAAGAGAATGTAGAGAGGAGGGAGAACAGCATCTAGTAAAGATGAGGTCAAGCGTATTGCCTGCCTTGTGAGTAGGGGGGGACGGTGAGAGGGTGAGGTCAAAAGAGGAGAGGAGTGGAAAGGAGGCAGAGAGAATTTTTATTTTTATTTTTTTTATTTCACCTTTATTTAACCAGGTAAGCCAGTTGAGAACAGGTTCTCATTTACAACTGCGACCTGGCCAAGATAAAGCAAAGTAGTGCAATAAAAACAACACAGAGTTACATATGGGGTAAAAAACATAAAGTCAGAAATACAACAGAAAATATATATACAGTGTGTGCAAATGTAGCAAGTTATGGAGGTAAGGCAATAAATAGGCTATAGTGCAGAATAATTACAATAGTATTAACACTGGAATGCTAGATGTGCAAGAGATTATGTGCAAATAGAGATACTGGGGTGCAAAAGAGCAAAATAAATAACAATATAGGGATGAGGTAGTTGGGTGGGCTAATTTCAGATGGGCTGTGTACAGGTGCAGTGATCGGTAAGGTGCTCTGACAACTGATGCTTAAAGTTATTGAGGGAGATAAGAGTCTCCAGCTTCAGAGATTTTTGCAATTCGTTCCAGTCATTGGCAGCAGAGAACTGGAAGGAATGGCGGCCAAAGGAGGTGTTGGCTTTGGGAATGACCAGTGAGATATACCTGCTGGAGCGCAGACTACAGGTGGGTGCTGCTATGGTGACCAATGAGCTAAGATAAGGCAGGGATTTGCCTAGCAGTGATTTATAGATGGCCTGGAGCCAGTGGGTTTGACGACGAACATGTAGTGAGGACCAGCCAACAAGAGCGTACAGGTCACAGTGGTGGGTAGTGTATGGGGCTTTGGAGACAAAACGGATGGCACTGTGATAGACTACATCCAATTTGCTGAGTAGAGTGTTGGAGGCTATTTTGTAAATGACATCGCCGAAGTCAAGGATCGGTAGGATAGTCAGTTTTACGAGGGCATGTTTGGCAGCATGAGTGAAGGAGGCTTTGTTGCGAAATAGGAAGCCAATTCTAGATTTAACTTTGGATTGGAGATTCTTTATGTGAGTCTGGAAGTTGAGTCAAAAATGAGTCAAAGGTAGACGTAGGGAGGTTGAAGTCCCCCAGAACTGTGAGGGGTAGCCATCCTCAGGAAATGAACTTATCAAGGCGTCAAGCTCATTGATGAACTCTCCAAGGGAACCTGGAGGGCGATAAATGACAAGGATGTTAAGCTTAAATGGGCTAGTGACTGTGACAGCATGGAATTCAAATGAGGAGATAGACAGATGGGTCAGGGGAAAAATAGAGAATGTCCACTTGGGAGAGATGAGGATTCCTGTGCCACCACCCCGCTGACCAGATGCTCTCGGGGTATGCGAGAACACATGGTCAGACGAGGAGAGAGCAGTAGGAGTAGCAGTGTTTTCAGTGGTAATCCATGTTTCCGTCAGCGCCAAGAAGTCGAGGGACTGGAGGGTAGCATAGGCTGAGATGAACTCTGCCTTGTTGGCAGCAGAACGGCAGTTCCAGAGGCTGCCTGAGACCTGGAACTCCACGTGGTTGGTGCGTGCAGGGACCACCAGGTTAGAGAGGCAGCAGCCACGCGGTGTGAGGCGTTTGTATAGCCTGTGCGGAGAGGAGAGAACAGGGATAGACAGAGGCATAGTTGACAGGCTACAGAAAATGGCTACAATAATGCAAAGGAGATCGGAATGAAATGAACTAAACATCTGGGAAAGGAGAGAGCGGAGCCTCCCTCACCACAACACCCAAATATAACTCTCCCAACTTCCACCTCAGAAACTATAATTGTTGTAAACTACAGCGGTTCAATGTTTTCTAGGAATAGACTAACTTAGTTTATTCAGCTAGCTAACTTGGTACAGTATTCTTCCGTGAAAATCGTCCAGGGCACCTAGTCATAAGACGCCACAGCCAGCTAGCATGCCGGACTCCAACAACACGGTTTAGCACCAATACTCGGCCACAACAAACCACCAGTGTGTCAACACGCCAAGCAGATCATTCGTGTCCGTGTCTAACGTTGTGGGTTAGTCCCGACAGCTTGAGCGAGTCCGTCATCAACTTATTCAGCCAGTTAGTTAGCTAGAATAGTTAGCATACTAGCTAGCCATTGCTTTCAGACAAAGAAGAAACCCCTCCTTTCACGGCACGAACACACAGAGAGAGCCAAGCTAATGTTAACTAGTCACCCATGTCCCGAATTCCCTTGAAAGACTCTGGCAGCCAATATGTAAAAACAAAACACAAATGTAGGTTATAACTTACCCCTAGCACCTAGTTAGCTAGCCAAGTGCAAAGCTAGCCACTGAATTGACTCAGCTAGTTCGCGTCTGTTCGCTAGGTCGTTCCAGCTATTGTTTACTAGTAGCTATCCAGGTATCAACAAGCTAGCTAAATTTCAAGCACAGTAGCCACTTACTACCTAATGTAAACGCTTCAGACAATGAGGTTAGAAAACAGCTGAATGGTAGGCATTATTGTATGTAATTATTGTAGGCAGCCAGCTGGCGTAATTACAGGCACTCTCAGGCGTGAAACAACTATCCACCGTTGCTAATAGTTGCCAGTAGCTACCCGCTAGCTAGTCCAGGTAGTGGGTTAGCTAGCTAGCTTCGTGCTTCACCGGGCTCAGCCGAATACAATACTAACCTACAATAATTACATACAACAACCCACGATAACTACCTACAATACCTAACTACAATCTAAATACATAGTTTAAGCTTTACTCGACAAAGCCCAAACTATGTATAAAGCCAAGCTTACCTCCCGCCAGAGAGAGACACAACCTCACCCGACGACCTCCCACAGTGCATCAGACCAGAAGACATTTCTCCAAAAAGTACGATCTTTGTTCCCATGTGCAGTTGCAAACCGTAGTCTGGCTTTTTTTATGGCGGTTTTGGAGCAGTGGCTTCTTCCTTGCTGAGCGGCCTTTCAGGTTATGTCGATATAGTACTCGTTTACTGTGGATATAGACACTTTTGTACCTGTTTCCTCCAGCATCTTCACAAGGTCCTTTGCTGTTGTTCTGGGATTGATTTGCACTTTTCGCATTAAAGTACGTTCATCTCTAGGAGACAAAATGCGTCTCCTTCCTGAGCGGTATGACGGCTGCGTGGTCCCATGGTGTTTATACTTGCGTACTATTGTTTGTACAGATGAACATGGTACCTTCAGGCGTTTGGAAATTGCTCCCAAGGATGAACAAGACTTGTGGAGGTCTACAATTTTTTTTCTGAGGTCTTGGCTGATTTTGATTTTCCCATGATGTCAAGCAAATTGGCACTGAGTTTGAAGGTAGGCCTTGAAATACATCCACAGGTACACCTCCAATTGACGTAAATGATGTAAATTAGCCTATCAGAAGCTTCTAAAGCCATGACATCATTTTCTGGAATTTTCCAAGCTGTTTAAAGGCACAGTCAACTCCTTTTCTTTTCCTTTTCACATATTCTCGATGCCATACAATCTTGCGCTAGCTGACTAATAACTCAATATGAAAGTCTTTCAGAAAGAATACTTTTCAGCAGTGAAGGGGGTCCATTCATGCCCTTAGCTTAGCCTGTCTGTCTTTCTCCTTGGTCCATTACTTTTTACCAATGACCGCGTGGCCACGCACATCTCCAACTCCATCATCAAGTTTGCTGATGACACAACAGTGCCTGATTACCAACAACAATGAAACAGCCTACAGGGAAGGAGGTGAGAGCCTCTCCCTCAACACAACGAAGGAGCTGATCGTGGACTACAGGAGAGAGCAAAGAGAGCGCTCCACATCGTCGGGGCCGCAGTGGAGAGGGTCAAAAGCTTCAAGTTCCTCGGCGTGCACATCACTGACAACCTGAAACGGTCCCTTCACACAGACAGCGTGGTGAAGGAGGCTGAAGAAATTTGGCTTGGCCCCCACAAACTTCTACAGATGCACCTTTGAGAGCATCCTGTCGGGCTGTATCACCGCCTGTTTTGGCAATTGCACCATCCACAACAGCAGGGCTCTCCAGAGGGTGGTGCGGTCAGCCCAACACATCACCGGGGGCACACTGCCTGCCCTCCAGGACATCTACAGCACTCAGTGTCACAGGAAGGCCAAGAAGATCATCAAGGACCGTAGCCACCTGAGCCATAGCCTGTTCACCCCTCTACCATCTACAAGTCGGAGACAGTACAGGTGCATCAAAGCTGGGACCGAGAGACTGAGAAACAGCTTCTATCTCTAGGCCATGCGACTGTTAAACATTCACCACTAGCCGGCCTCCGCCCAGTACCCTACCCTGAACCTTAGAGACTGCTGACCTATGTACATAGTCATTGAACACTGGTCACTTTAGTAATGTTTACATACTTTTTCACCTACTTTATATGTTTTATTTTTATTTCACCTTTATTTAACCAGGTAAGCCAGTTGAGAACAAGTTCTCATTTACAACTGCGACCTGGCCAAGATAAAGCAAAGCAGTGCGATAAAAACAACAACAACACAGAGTTACACATAGGATAAAACAAAACATACAGTCAATAACACAATAGAAATTCTATATACAGTGTGTGCAAATGTAGTAAGTTATGGAGGTAAGGCAATAAATAGGCCATAGTGCAAAATAATTACAATTTAGTATTAACACTGGAATGATAGATGTGCAGAAGATGATGTGCAAATAGAGATACTGGGGTGCAAATGAGCAAAATAAATAACAATATGGGGATGAAGTAGTTGGGTGGGCTAATTACAGATGGGCTGTGTACAGGTGCAGTGATCGGTAAGCTGCTCTGACAACTGATGCTTAAAGTTAGTGAGGGAGATAAGAGTCTCCAGCTTCAGAGATTTTTGCAGTTCGTTCCAGTCATTAGCAGCAGAGAACTGGAAGGAATGGGTGTTGCTATGGTGACCAATGAGCTAAGATAAGGCAGGGATTTGCCTAGCAGTGATTTATAGATGACCTGGAGCCAGTGGGTTTGGCGACGAATATGTAGTGAGGGCCAGCCAACGAGAGCGTACAGGTCACAATGGTGGGTAGTATATGGGGCTTTGGTGACAAAACGGATGGCACTGTGATAGACTACATCCAATTTGCTGAGTAGAGTGTTGGAGGCTAATTTGTAAATGACATCGCCGAAGTCAAGGATCAGTAGGATAGTCAGTTTTACGAGGGCATGTTTGGCAGCATGATTGAAGGAGGCTTTGTTGCGAAATAGGAAGCCGATTCTAGATTTAACTTTGGATTGGAGATGCTTAATGTGAGTCTGGAAGGAGAGTTTACGGTCTAACCAGACACCTAGGTATTTGTAGTTGTCCACATATTCTAAGTCAGACCCGCCGAGAGTAGTAATCCTAGTCGGGCAGGCGGGTGCAAGCAGCGTTCGATTGAAGAGCATGCATTTAGTTTTACTAGCGTTTAAGAGCAGTTGGAGGCAAGGAAGGAGTGTTGTATGGCATTGAAGCTCGTTTGGAGGTTTGTTAACACAGTGTCCAATGAAGGGCCAGATGTATACAAAATGGTGTCGTCTGCATAGAGGTGGATCTGAGAGTCACCAGCAGCAAGAGCGACATCATTGATATACACAGAGAATAGAGTCGGCCCGAGAATTGAACCCTGTGGCACCCCCATAGAGACAGCCAGAGGTCCAGACAACAGGCCCTCATATGTTTTCATATCTGGTGCCGCAGTCCACACAGCTCGAGTTACATTTTCTCATCTAATTTTAGTGGCTGTTTCGTCAAACACTAGCTTGCTAACTCCCCCGAAGCAGAATGGAGAAAGCAAAGAACCATGGCCCCACGGCTGCGACAGTCATTCTCTAGGCTCTTTAGAGGAGGAAAGGAGTCAGACTGTTGACTTCATTTCCGAGGTCTGCTCACACTCTCTTTACTCTCTCTTTCTTCCTGTTTGTGTACTTGTCCTTCTCACTATCTCTGTGGGGTGTCACAGTAACCCATCAGAGCTGGTGACCACTCTGGTGTCATGTCAGTCATGGACGGTAACCACGGCTAGCTACAACCTTTTCATACTGGTCCTTTGCTTTGTGTATCAAACTGATAGTCTTCCAGAATGAAATATTCTAGTAAGAGATACACAAATATCCATAATGAAGAGCATGTAGATTATGCTCTTGCTACAAGAAGTCAACAGATGTGTTTTTATTGTATGCCTAACCAAATGTCATTACCCATTAGGAGTAGGAGACAGTGAGTGTGATTTCATCCATTTATTTTCAATGGGTCAGTCACTGTACAAAGTTTTTACTTCTAATCAACCTCTTGACATACTTTAAGACTGAGATAGAGTATGCAATCTGAATATTAAAATCACCTGTGAAGCATAAGTGTCTTTTTTTCTGCTTCTGCTATTTAAACAGCTCTCAAAAGCCAGCAGTTCACAAGGAGGTCAACCTTGAAGAGACAGTCTGTGATTTATTTGGTTCACAGGAGGGGAGGAGTGGGGCGAGCCAGCACCCAATCCAGAACGGGATGTTTTGGCAGCCTACATGTTTGGTGCCCCTGCTGTGACAAGCCAAGGGAAGTCATGTTGTAAAACCTTAGCCAAGGTGCTTTTAGAAATGAACCAAGGACACGCAGGTTTCAAGCTCAATAGAACACGGTGCCTCCAGATCCGACTTCGCATCCCACTGAGCCAATTAGCTGTGCATCACCGGATCTGGCATGTAGGTCTTTTGCATATCAAACCCAGTAGCCACAAATCAAATGTGACATCGAATAAAGAAACACTCCAATGTTTATTTAGAGAGACCCCCCACCTTCGGTGTCCACTTTGTCTCTTCCACCTGACAGTGAAGAAAGCGAAAGGTCTGATGCTCTGCAGAAAGGATGGATGGTTTTAATGAAGCAAACCGCGGAGTGTTTGAGAGACACCCCTGTCCAATCGGATTCGCCGGAGTGCCGCCTTCTCCTTTCCTCCCCTCGGTTGCATGTGATTCTCTCTTTAATCTTCTTCCACTTGGGCCTCCTCATCTTAATCACATTCATCCTCCTGCTCTCCTCCATCGCATCCTTTCATTTCTGCCTTGCTCTCGTATTGTAATGTCCCTTATATTTAAAGCATAAATATGTCATGCCAAACTGCATTAACTGTGACATTCTAGACGGAAATGGGAATCTGTGGCGCGCAAAAAGCTGCCCACTCTACGAGTCTTGACTGAGCACAGAGAAAGGGAGCTAGCAAGTTTGAATGACTTTTCTGAATTCTGGCTTCTGAGAAAAGAAAACAAAAACACCAGAGACACAACAGCCGTATGTTCCGAGGCAGTGACGTTTATGTTGTATCCGTTACTCTATTTGTTGACCTGGTTAGCGTGTCCACTTCAGTGGATCTAAAAATGAACGATGCACCCTAGTTTGAAGCATTAAAGGCTATTTACATAGTGGAAATCCTTTCAACATTCAGGTCGGCTGACCATGAAAGTTAAACACCTGCAAAAAAGGACATAGTGACATCCAAAGACTTGAGAGGGCTAGTGAGGTTAGCATACCCATACCTACCACCAAAGAATATTAGCGACTTTATAGCCTATACATCCTACCCAAAATGTATCTGATGTAAAATACAAGATTTTCCCGTATATTGTTTCAATGTGGTGATATGGGGATGTACAAATGCCTGCCGGCATTTTTTTCAGTCTTTCAACAAATTCTGTTGTTACCATGATGTTAAATGGTATTATACTGAGTGCTCTTTCCATGACATAGACTGACCAGGTGAATCCAGGTGAAAGCTATGATCCCTTATTGATGTCACTTGTTAAATCCACTTCAACCAGTGTAGATGAAGGGGAGGACACAGGTTAAATAATTATTTTTAAGCCTTGAGACAATATTGAGACATGGATTGTGTATGTGTGCCATTCAGAGGATGAATGGGCAAGATAAAACATTTAAGTGCCTTTGAATGGGGTATGGTACTAGGTGCCAGGTGCACCGGTTTGAGTGCGTCAAGAACTGCAATGCTGCTGGGTTTTTCCAATTATTTATATATGTACACTAGATGACTAATAGCGGGCGCTGTATTGAATTCACCGTGACTCCACCTTGTCACTCCCCCAGAATTGTAAAAAATATTTTGGAAGCTATAGAAATGCATTTATTAATGTCTACATTCATTTTTGCCACATTTATTCTATTACAGACAACTTAAAGCTTACTTTGAAATTATATTATTGGGCTGTTCTTATGCATGACGCAATGCGGAGTGCCTGGATACAGCCCTTAGCCGTGGTATATACCACCGCTGTCAGCCAATCAGCATTCAGGGCTCGAACCACCCAGTTTATAAATTAAAATAAAAAAAACGACCGGTGACCTCAAAGCATCTCAATGGCCAATACATAGCATCAGCGAAAGGATTTATACACATCATTGGATTTTTCACACTCAACAGTTTCCTGTGTGTATCAATAATGGTCACCAACTCAAAAAACATCCAGCCAACTTGACACAACTGTGGGAAGCATTGGGGCTAGCATCCCTGTGAAATGCTTTTGACACCTTGTAGAGTCCATGCCCTGACAAATTAAGGCTGTTCTGAGTGCAAAAGGGGGTGCAACTCAATATTAGGAAGGTGTTCCTAATGTTTTGTACGCTCTGTATATATATTGTAATTTGAAAATGTGGATTGTTTCTCCGTACTGGGATTTGATGAAAGTTTTGGCAGCAAAAAATGTCAAGGTAAAAAAAAATCTGAATAATCTAAGTGAATGCAGAACAGATGTATATGCCTTTTGAAAAAGCTAGACATCTCAGCCTTTCTATAGAAAGACCCTGGAGAATATACACTGAACAAAAATATAAAACATAAACATGTAAAGTGTTGGTCCCATGTTTCATTAGGTGAAATAAAAGATCCCCGAAATTTTCCATATGCACAAAAAGCTTATTTTTCTAAAATGTTGTGCACAAATTTGTTTACATCCCTGTTAGTGAGCATTTATCCTTTGCCAAGATAATCCATCCACCTGACAGGTGTGGCATATCAAGAAGCTGATTAAACAGCATGATCACTACCTTGTGCTTGGAACAATAAAAGGGCACTCTAAAATGTGCAGTTTTGTCACACAACACAATGCCACAGATGTCTCAAGTTTTGAGGGAATGTGCAATTGGCATGCTGACTGCAGGAATGTCCACTAGAGCTGTTGCCAGATAATTTAATGTTAATTTCTCTACCATAAGCTGCCTCCAACGTTATTTTAGAGAATTTGGCAGCACGTCCAACTGGCATCACAACCGCAGACCACGTGTAACCACGCCAGCCCAGGACCTCCATATCCAGCTTCTTCACCTGCGGGATCATCTGAGACCAGCCACCTGGACAGCTGATGAAACTGTGGGAGTTTGCACAACTGAAGAATTTCTGCACAAACTGTCAGAAACCGTCTCAGGGAAGCTCTTCTGCATGCTCGTCGTCCTCACCAGGATCTTGACCTGACTGCAGTTTGGCGTCTTAACCGACTTCAGTAGGCAAAAGCTCACCTTCGATGGCCACTGGCACACTGGAGAAGTGTGCTCTTCACGGATGAATCCCGGTTTGAACTGTACCAGGCAGATGGCAGACAGGGTGTATGGCGTCGTGTGGGCGAGCGGTTTGCTGATGTCAACGTTGTGAACAGAGTGCCCCATGGTGGCGGTGGGGTTATGGTATGGGCAGGCATAAGCTACATATAACAAACACAACTGCATTTTATCTATGGCAATTTGAATGCACAGAGATACAGTGATGAGATCCTGAGGCCCATTGTCATGCCATTCATCCGCCGTCAACACCTCATGATTCATCATGATAAAGCACGGCCCCTTGTCGCAAGGATCTGTACACAATTCCTGGAAGCTGAAAATGTCCCTTATTCTTCCATGGCCTGCATACTCAGCAGACATTTACATTTGACATTTTAGTCATTTAGCAGACGCTCTTATCCAGAGCGACTTACAGGAGCAATTAGGGTTAAGCGCCTTGCTCAAGGGCACATCGACAGATTTTTCACCTAGTCGGCTCGGGGTTTTTGGACCAGCGACCTTTTTGGTTGCTGGCCCAACACTCTTAACTGCTATGCTACCTGGTGAGCATGTTTGTGATGCTCTGGATCGACGTGTACGGCAGCGTGTTACAGTTCCCGCCAATATGCAGAAACTTCGCACAGCCATTGAAGAGGAGTGGGACAATATTCCACAGGCCACAATCAAAAGCCTGATCAACTCAATGCGAAGGAGATGTGTCGCGCTGCATGAAACAAAAGGTGGTCACACCAGATACTGACTGGTTTTCTGATCCACGCCCTTACCTTTTTTTTAAAGGTATCTGTGGCCAACAGACTCATATCTGTATTCCCAGTCATGTGAAATCCATAGATTAGGGCCTACTGAATTTATTTCAATTGACTGATTTCCTTATATGAACTGTAACTCAGTAAAATCTTAGAAATGGTTGCATTTTGCATTTCTGTTTCTGTTCAGTAAATATCATTTTCACACTTGGAACTTCCAAGATGCAGCTGCTTAATTCAAAATCTATTCAAGTGCTTTTGCTTTTAAATCCGCATTCCGACACTATTCCACAAAACCAATGACTCCTCTGAATATATTTAGCACATCAATATTTTCATTAATTTCTGTCTGCACATAGTCCTGTTTACCCGTTTCTCTCTATTTTCTTTCCTAGATGCATCAGCTCAATGCTTTTCCTACGGAGTCTGTGTTTGATGTGGAGTAATGGCTCTGGGAGTTTATGAATGAATATTTTAAAGGGGCTCAGAGAGGGAATGGTGGCAACAAAATGGCTCCTCTGTCCTCCCCACAAGCCGGTCAGTCTTACTGCCGCCAGCCCCACTCCAGTATTTCAAAAAAGCCCAGCTGGATCACTCTGCCGGAGCTGCAGTAAGAGCACTCTGTTTTTTCAAATAGGATGGTGGAGTGGAGGGGTGGGGGGAAGTTAAAAGTACTCTGTGTGTGTTACTAAAATGGAGTCCTGTGTCGATGTCTGAGGGTTGTCACATTAGTGTGCTGGTTTCAGGACCAAACCTCAAAGTGTGTAGCTTTTTGTCAGCAGAGTTGGGTGCAGGTGTCTGTTTCAAGATGTCAGAAATATGCTACCTTTGCTAGAGAATTCTGAGGAAATTTCCAAAGGGGAATTGTTGCTTTATCAAGGAACTTGTTTTACACCTGATCATGAAAGAGGGCTCATACTCTACTTGTTGTTCAGATAGAAAGATCATCAAGCTCAAAATCTTCATCTTCATGCAATCTGATCTTCTGTCCCTTCTCACATTTTGGCTGCACTTCTGAAATCCCCTGTCTGTCTGACTGTGGCCATTCACTGTCCCGATTAAGGAATGTGCACTAAAACTCTGGGTTGCATAAGAGTGCTGTTTTTGTCTGTCTCTCCATAATGTTCCATATTGTATAGCAGCACATAAGATCAGGTGTGGGAAGGATAGACAGGGGAACTGTCTGGGAGGGGATATTTGACAGACTTGAATTGCCTTCGGAGCGAAGTCCGAAGAGCAGTGCATTATTAGGTTTAAAATGAGCAACGAACCCCGGGTGAGAAACAGATGGTACTTGAGTTATTAAACATCTCAACAGTGTTTGAAATGGAGGCGATATAAACCGTTGTGTCATTATTTGAACAGCTCTCGAGATGTACCTCTCATTAAAATATAATTAAACATGGCTGTGGTAAATGTCCTGATTCATTTGAGTCTGGGAATTCTAACTGGAACTCTCCGGCGTCTCAGGAGTGGCCAGGCAAGGTGAGGTACAGAGACCAGGGACTGTTGACTGAACTTTTTCAGATGGAGCGTGATAAATGAAGAATACACACAATTTAGGAATGTTCTTTGTCAGATTAACCTCATTGGCTCCGTATCACACGTTTTGATCCATGTGATGTGTGTTATTTTTCCATGAGTGCAGTTTCTGTGACCCTCCCTGATATTTTCTTTTCGCCTCGCTAACATGGATTCCATCGCAGCCCTGAGAGAGTTAGATCTCTCTGTTGTGTGTGCAGTACATGGTGATAAAATATAAGATAAATGTAAAATTCTTCCATTTGCAGTGCGTTGTTGTGCATTGGGCCGTACAGTTTGTCTGGAACCTGGGCCCACCGTACCTCATATGGCAGTGTTTTGCCTCTCACCACAGACATGGCTAATGGCATCTTTCCTGCCATTACTCACATTATTTTTCTTTCCCAAATTTGGAATTGCCCAAATATTCAACAACAGAATTCCACAATGACGGTATGATCAACTTTGAAATATTGTTCCTTTACCTTGAAATGCAGTTCTACATTTTTTCCAAAGACCACCATTGTTGGTTTAGCTCCAGCTAGGCCTATTCTGTCTGAGGAATATATCAAATGTAACATTCAGCTCACACTTATCAGAGAAACATGCGCTTTGCAAGGATTTACAAATGCCATGAGATGGGCAACATGGTATTTGGTATTTAGTCTGATTCATATTCATTTGTAATAAAGTATGTGTTTAGATCGCCCTCTTCTAAAAGTTTCTCAGAATCCATCATATACCTAGAAATGAAAATACTTTTTTTCTCAGAAGCTTGAAGTCTTACTAATCTGTTCCAAATGTAATTTATAGAGTGGCATGTACAGTAGAAGTCGGAAGTTTACATACACTTAGGTTGGAGTCATTAAAACTCGTTTTTCAACCACTCCATACATTTCTTGTTAACAAACTATAGTTTTGGCAAGTCGGTTAGGACATCTACTTTGTGCATGACACAAGTCATTTTTCCAACTATTGTTTACAGATTATTTCACTTATAATTCACTGTATCACAATTCCATTGAGTCAGAAGTTTATGTACACTAAGTTGACTGTGCCTTTAAACAGCTTGGAAACTTCCAGAATATGATGTCATGGCTTTAGAAGCTTCTGATAGGCTAATTGACATAATTTGAGTCAATTGGAGGTGTCCCTGTGGATGTATTTCAAAGCCTACCTTCAAACTCAGTGCCTCTTTGCTTGACATCATGGGAAAATCAAAAGAAATCAGCCAAGACCTCAGAAAAAAAATTGTAGACCTCGACAAGTCTGGTTCATCCTTGGGAGCAATTTCCAAACGCCTGAAGGTACCACGTTCATCTGTACAAACAATAGTATGCAAGTATAAATACCATGGGACCAGGCAGCCATCATACCGCTCAGGAAGGAGACGTGTTCTGTCTCCTAGAGATTAACGTACTTTGGTGCGAAAAGTGCAAATCAATCCCAGAACAACAGCAAAGGACCTTGTGAAAATGCTGGAGGAAACAGGTACAAAAGTATCTATATCCACAGTAAAACGAGTCCTATATCGACATAACCTGAAAGGCCGCTCTGCAAGGAAGAAGCCACTGCTCCAAAACCGCCATAAAAAAGCCAGACTACGGTTTGCAACTGCACATGGGGACAAAGATCATACATTTTGGATAAATGTCCTCTGGTCTAATGAAACAAAAATAGAACTGTTTGGCTATAATGACCATCGTTATGTTTGGAGGAAAAAGGTGGTGCTTGCAAGCCGAAGAACACCATCCCAACCGTGAAGCACGGGGATGGCAGCATCATGCTGTGGGGGTGCTTTGCAGTAGGAGGGACTGGCGCACTTCACAAAATAGATGGCTTCATGAGGAAGGAACTTTATGTGGATATATTGAAGCAACATCTCAAGACATCAGTCAGGAAGTTAAAGGTTGGTCGCAAATGGGTCTTCCAAATGGACAATGACCCCAAGCATACTTCCAAAGTTGTGGTAAAATGGCTTAAGGACAACAAAGTCAAGGTATTGGAGTGGCCATCACAAAGCCCTGACCTCAATCCTATAGAAAATGTGTGGGCAGAACTGAAAAAGCGTGTGCGAGCAAGGAGGCCTACAAACCAGACTCAGTTACACCAGCTCTGTCATGAGGAATGGGCCAAAATTCACCCAACTTATTGTGGGAAGCTTATGGAAGGCTACCGGAAACATTTGACCCAAGTGAAACAAATTAAAGGCAATGCTACCGAATACTAATTGAGTGTATGTAAACTTCTGACCCACTGGGAAAGTGATGAAAGAAATAAAAGCTGAAATAAATCATTCTCTCTACTATTATTCTGACATTTCACATTCTTAAAATAAAGTGGTGATCCTAACTGACCTAAGACAGGGAATTTCTACTAGGATTAAATGTCAGGAATTGTGAAAAACTGAGTTTAAATGTATTTGGCTAAGGTGTATGTAAACTTCCGACTTTAACTGTATATTTGAAGTCCTGCAAGCTATAGCTTCAGAATGACAGATAGCCGATAGATCGTCAATTTTGAGAGACAGTAAATTCCTGTCACACACAATAAAGACCTCATCTAGAACTGATTTTACTCAGGACAAGTATGGAAAATTTCTGGCAGCCATCTGCCTGAGAGAGTGAATTCACATGTGATCTTACTACAGATGTAGGATCTTAATTGGATCACCCAGTTGCAGGAGAACTTTCTTGATTTTAAACTTGTAGTGTATTTGAGGTTTAAAAAGGCTTTCCACTTAAATATGTCAGACTTAATTCTCCCTTACGAAAAATGTATCAACCTGTACAAATATTTCCATTAATTATAATCCAAATATATTTATTTTCCTGCTGTAACAAACTGGCTCAAATTAAGATCCTACATCTGTATATGTGTGGAAAGACTCATACTGTATATCAATACCTACAGGGGTACAATCTATATTTCAAAACACTAAATGTAGTCAGATGTGACTAGCTGCCTCCTGTTTTTGCTGCAATCTCATTGGTGCTTAAAGCAACAGTCACTGACACATCATTAAAATTATACAGTTAATTTTAAGTATGTAATTCATAATTATGAACTATCAACCATCTTGATGCTAGTTTGACAAACATAAGTCATTTTTCTGAAGTATTTGACAGTTTTACAGCCGCTCGTGGTATTTTTGCGAACTGTTCATTTGCTAATTTTCATTTTCTCAAATAATTCCAATAAAATCTAAAGATCTGGAGAATTTACTTTTCCATTTGTTGATGGAAAAAACAGGAAAGCATTGCATGCCTTGGTCCATTAGTTCTCCTGCGAGCAAGGGTCATAGCCCTGGAGCGACTGAGTACACACACACACAAACAAGTAAACACTCACACAAAACACAAACACATAGGCGTGTGTTCACACACAATCACACACCTATGCAATTTACCAACAGCAAGTATTAAGAACGAACACATAGGCCTGGTTTGAGTGTACGCAAACACACACACACTCACACAGAAACATACACACACACAAACACACACATACACACAGAAACATACAAACTCACATACCCACACACACACACACACAGGGAGGTGTGATCTGCCCGGGCAGGCTGTGAAACGTTGCTGTGTGATAAAACATCTCAGAGAGAAAACAGAGCCTCACAAGGCCAGCGCTTGTTCTGTGGCCAACATAGAGGGCAACGCTCCTCACATCTCAGTGAGAGGAGAGAGGGAATGAGAAGAGAGAGGAGAGTAGAAGGGCAGAGAAGTGAAGAGAGATGAAGAGGGAGGAGAGTAAAGGACAGATAAGGAAGAAGGAGGGGGTGAGAGGAGAGAGGGAACAAGGGAGGAGGAAGATAGTAGAGAGAAGGTGAATGGGAAAAAAGGTGGGAAAGGAGGGAGGAGAGAGGGAAGGATGGGAGAGAAGATGGGCAGCTAAGAGAGATGGTAAAGATTAGAGCGAGACGATAGAGAGAAGGGCAGGAGCCACGTGAAAAGAGGAAAGAAGATAGAAAGGTAGGAAAGGAGACAGAGAGGTAGGAAAGGAGACAGAGGTTACAGTCATACAGCAATGTTTATCCCTCACTTTACCCCTGGTTGCTGTTGTTCCATATCAACAGTCTGCAAGAGGTCGGTAAACTACTCTCTTACAAAAAAAGGTGCTACTTAGAACTATAAAGGGTTCTTCAATTATCCCCATAGGAGAACCCTCTGAAAATAATTATTTTTGGTTCGAAGTAGAACCCTTTCACTTATACAAGGTTCTACGTGGAACCCTTTCACCACTAAAATGTTCTAAGTGTAACTTTTTTATCTACCAAAGGGATCTACCTGAAACCAAAAAGGGTTCTCCTATGGGGACAAAAACAAATAACCAATTTTTTCTAACGGTGTATACAGTACAAATGTCAAAACCAAAAAGCCACTTACAGTGGGGAAAAAAGTATTTAGTCAGCCACCAATTGTGCAAGTTCTCCCACTTAAAAAGATGAGAGAGGCCTGTCATTTTCATCATAGGTACACGTCAACTATGACAGACAAATTGAGATTTTTTTTCTCCAGAAAATCACATTGTAGGATTTTTAATGAATTTATTTGCAAATTATGGTGGAAAATAAGTATTTGGTCACCTACAAACAAGCAAGATTTCTGGCTCTCACAGACCTGTAACTTCTTCTTTAAGAGGCTCCTCTGTCCTCCACTCGTTACCTGTATTAATGGCACCTGTTTGAACTTGTTATCAGTATAAAAGACACCTGTCCACAACCTCAAACAGTCACACTCCAAACTCCACTATGGCCAAGACCAAAGAGCTGTCAAAGGACACCAGAAACAAAATTGTAGACCTGCACCAGGCTGGGAAGACAATCTGCAATAGGTAAGCAGCTTGGTTTGAAGAAATCAACTGTGGGAGCAATTATTATGAAATGGAAGACATACAAGACCACTGATAATCTCCCTCGATCTGGGGCTCCACGCAAGATCTCACCCCGTGGGGTCAAAATGATCACAAGAACGGTGAGCAAAAATCCCAGAACCACACGGGGGGACCTAGTGAATGACCTGCAGAGAGCTGGGACCAAAGTAACAAAGCCTACCATCAGTAACACACTACGCCGCCAGGGACTCAAATCCTGCAGTGCCAGACGTGTCCCCCTGCTTAAGCCAGTACATGTCCAGGCCCGTCTGAAGTTTGCTAGAGTGCACTTGGATGATCCAGAAGAGGATTGGGAGAATGTCATATGGTCAGATGAAACCAAAATATAACTTTTTGGTAAAAACTCAACTCGTCGTGTTTGGAGGACAAAGAATGTTGAGTTGCATCCAAAGAACACCATACCTACTGTGAAGCATGGGGGTGGAAACATCATGCTTTGGGGCAGTTTTTCTGCAAAGGGACCAGGACGACTGATCCGTGTAAAGGAAAGAATAAATGGGGCCATGTATCGTGAGATTTTGAGTGAAAATCTCCTTCCATCAGCAAGGGCATTGAAGATGAAACGTGGCTGGGTCTTTCAGCATGACAATGATCCCAAACACACCGCCCGGGCAACGAAGGAGTGGCTTCATAAGAAGCATTTCAAGGTCCTGGAGTGGCCTAGCCAGTCTCCAGATCTCAACCCCATAGAAAATCTTTGGAGGGAGTTGAAAGTCCGTGTTGCCCAGCGACAGCCCCAAAACATCACTGCTCTAGAGGAGATCTGCATGGAGGAATGGGCCAAAATACCAGCAACAGTGTGTGAAAACCTTGTGAAGACTTACAGAAAACGTTTGACCTGTGTCATTGCCAACAAAGGGTATATAACAAAGTATTGAGAAACTTTTGTTATTGACCAAATACTTATTTTCCACCATAATTTGCAAATAAATGTGATTTTCTGGATTTTTTTTCCTCATTTTGTCTGTCATAGTTGACGTGTACCTATGATGAAAATTACAGGCCTCTCTCATCTTTTTAAGTGGGAGAACTTGCACAATTGGTGGCTGACTAAATACTTTTTTTCCCCCACTGTACAGCGTATAAATCCTTTACTGTAAGTCCCACCTCAGCATCTCTGCCACACTTCTGGACAATGTGTGAAGCCTAGAGGCTGACAAAGCTCTCGTTTTCCACCACAATACACAGCCGGCCGCTGTGTTCTGCTAACAATGAGCCAGGAGGATTAGAACCAGACAACCAACCAATTTTCTTCTCTCTCTCACTTCTCAGTCCTTTTATTTTTTGCGCACTGGGACCAGGCTGTTTTTAGAAACCCAAACTTGTTATGCATATATAATCTGCGATCAGGTGTCTTGTTGACATATGCACCTACCACCTAAGACCTGCACGAACAAGTTCAACAATGCCGGTGCAAAATTTCCCACCTTTAATAACATAAATCTCGACGCCCGAGAACACACACATAAAAGGTGAAGTTTGTCATGGAGGTAGACATATTTTCAGCTGTTGTGCTTTTCAGCCACTCTTTGGCCCATTCCAGGCCTGTTCATTTCTGTATGGCTGGTATTCCCCTTCTCTTAGATCTCACTTAAAAGCTTCACCCATAGTATAGGCAAGTGAGTGCCAAACATTTTAATGGCTGCCTTGGTGCCAGAAAAATTAAAGCATTGCTAATCTCTCAGACAAAACCAATCTTTTGCTTTTGTAGCCAGCTAAAATGGTTCCCTTTAAGGAATTTAATTCTGCACTGTGTGTTTATGTAGTTGTTTTTTCTTGATCTTTACCGTTCTCTTTTCAGCTTAGTGCTAAGGTGCCTTTGCCTCTAAACTATGTTAATTGTTATGGACATTTTTTCCAGTCTGGAAAACTTTACTACGGTCGGACGAACAGTGGAGGGGCTGGTGCTTGGTGTCGACTCTTTCGGTTGCTGTGGCCCGTTTTGGGTTGCCGTGACGCCTGCTGCCTAACTAAGGGGATTGGTTGTTTGTGTTGGCCATCCAGGACCTGTCTGGACAGTCACAGAGACAGACCATAATGCAAGGGTACACTGAATAGTTTCCCAAATGTCAAAACAAAACCAAAGTTAATAACAGATTCTGCTTTCATAAATTATCACTCAGTGTTATGAATGTTTGGAGATGCTTTATGACAACTGTAAATGCCTCTCACGTTGCTCACAGAGGTATATTTTAAGGGATGTATATTTGAGGGTGTATATTTAACATGCAAAATACAACTCCAGGCCTTTTTTCCCCCTGAGCAGCCTGCTTTCTATATTTTCAATGTGTATTTTAAGCATCTGTTAGTCATCCAGTGAAATAAGATGTCCTCCACTTCAAAAGTAATTGACTAAAATCTAATTGAGAAATAAAAGCCATATAAATAAACAGTAATCAAAGTTTACAATGCCAGTGCTTGGTGGCTAAAAGTAAACAAAGACTAACTCAGTGTATGCTGGTTTTTGCTTGAACATCGTCAGTGAAGAGTCATTTATGAGAAAGAAAAACACATTTACATTTACATTTTAGTCATTTAGCAGACACTCTTTTCCAGAGCCACTTACAGTTAGTGAGTGCATACATTTTTTGTTTTTCATACTGGCCCCACGTGGGAATCAAACCCACAATCCTGGCGTTGCAAGCGCCATGCTCTACCAACTGAGCTACATTTGGTAAACAAATTAACTAATTGAATAGGGTGGAATGCCACTTAGCTTTTTGTCTTTGTGTACTATATCTATTTTACACTGCACACATACACATGTGAGGTTCTATGTTGATGCGTGTGTGTATGTTCCTATGCAAACGTGTGCGGGCATGCGTATTTATACACGTGTGTTTGGCATGTGTATACACGCATATGTGTGTGTATGTTAGAGCACGTGTCTTTCTGTGTGTCCACATATTGGATCACTCAGGGCCAGACTCATGCTTCCAGTGCGCAAACAATGAGAAAACAGAGCATGGTAGAGTTGGAAGGAAGGGGTGCCAGCCTTAGAGCAACTGTATAACAGTGGAAGTATATGAGGGGAGCTGGGACGGGTTCAGCTCCTGCACAAAGGGCACCCCATACTTCCCATTGAGATCCATAGGCGGGATGATCTCTGACATTCCACATCTGGAAACAGTTGAGGCTAGGAGAGCTGCATGTGACTGATTTGATGCTGCAATGTATGTCATTGTGTGTCAGAGTGTGTCTCGTGTATGGGATGTATGTGCAGTTTGCTAATGTGCCCTAAGTGCTTCTCCCTGTGGTAATAATCCGATTATTCCTGCTCTGATAAAGGTACCTGACAGTAACATGCGCACGGTTACATCAGGACCCTAACATCATTTTAGACTAACATTTAATTTCTATCCTACATGAGCTCTGTATTGCACAGGTAGGAGCTTTAACTCTGTGTTGTTGTTTTTAACGCACTGCTTTGCTTTATCTTGGCCAGGTCGCAGTTGTAAATGAGAACTTGTTCTCAACTGGCTTACCTGGTTAAATAAAGGTGAAATAAAAAATAAAAAATAAAATCAATTTGTATTGTTCTCTTGTTACATCATTACCTGATTGTTCTGTGAAATGTAACAATGCTTGATAAGTCTCCACAATCCTCACTCTTCCCCTCTCCGCTCTGCTCTTGTTCAATGGGGAACGTGATCCTCAGAGACAATTCCTGCCAAGCAATTAAAAAAGCAACGAAAAATGCAGGTTATTATAAAATTGTCAGCATGTGTGAAATCAAGTGGAGAGACACAATGTCTCCTTAGTCATGATGATACATACATACATACACACGCACGCACACACACACACAGCGCAACCTTTATCAAATCCCACATAGATGCCATTGTAACATCGGTACATTCAGTACTATTCATTAGCAGACTCTCCCCATCTTCTCCGTGTGAATTTTCACGTAGGAGTTTGCTGATGTCTCCTTCCCCTGTCAGTCCATGACGCGAGCTGAGTGCTTCTGCAGCTACAGAGGATGATTCATGCATCCACATTACCAGCAGTTTGGTAATCATCAACCACTCCAGAAACATCCATCAACTAAAGGGAGCTGTCAGCGTTTCATACTGGCTTTATTATGGAGCCACCATTTTGGTTGTAAATTGGCTACATAATGACTGCTTCCAGGGTCATTGCTGCAGGTAGATATTGACCAAGTATAATCGGTAAAACCCATAGCAATTTAGTTCTGGGTGATTTTTTCCTCGGTATTATGACTTTGGAAAGTGTATGCGTTGGCGTACAATCAACTGTCGTATGTAATACAGTATGTACAGTCAGGTCCAAAGTTATTGCCACCCTTGATAAAGATGAGGGCAATTCCACAGTGATGGAATTAAGGTCAGATTTTTCACTTTTCAATTGTTAAAAGTAGTCCTTGTGCATAGAGTTGTATGCTTTGTTAAACTTTGAAACCAATGATTTTTGTTTGGTATACATTTTAAAGTGAAAAATCTGAGTCTAAGTGTAATTCCGTTGCCATGGAATTAATTGCTTGCCCATGCGCAAAAAAGACTGCATAAAATAAAGAATAAAAATAGTGAGCTTGATTGTATGCAAAAATAAAAGGGTCAAACGTATTGGCACCCCTGTTTTCATTACCTTTCAATACCTCACCTAGCGAGGATAACGGCACTGACCATTTTTCTAAAATGTTTTATGATATTGGTCCTGAGGTCAACGGCATCATGAACTTTACCAAGTACCGGGACATTTTATTTGAAAACCTGGTTGCTTCTGCCAGGAGGCTGAAACAATACAGTGCATTCGGAAAGTATTCAGATCCCTTGACATTTTCCACATTTTGTTACATTACAGCCTTATTCTAAAATTGATTAAATAAAAAAATGTCCTCATTAATCCACACACAGTACCATATAATGACAAAGCAAAAGCATTCTTTTAAACAATTTATAACTGAAATATCTTATTTACATAAGTATTCAGACCCTTTACTATTAGACTCGAATTTGAGCTGAGGTGCATCCTGTTTCCATTGATCATCCTTGAGATGTTTCTACAAATTGATTGGAGTCCACCTGTGGTAAATTCAATTGATTGGACATGATTAGGAAAGAAACACACCTGTCTATATAAGGTCCCACAGTTGACAGTGCATGTCAGAGCAAAAACCAAGGCATGAGGTCGAACACATTTTCCGTAGAGCTCCGAGACAGGATTGCGTCAAGGCACAGATCTGGGGAAGGGTACCAAAAAATGTCTGCAGCATTGAAGGTCCCCAAGAACTCAGTGGGCTCCATTATTCTTAAATAATTACCTTCAGGCTCTGATCAGTCCCTACACCCAAACGAGGGCATTGCGTTCATCCACCTCTGGCCTGCTGGCTCCCCTACCTCTGCGGAAGCACAGTTCCTGCTCAGCCCAGTCAAAACTGTTCGCTGCTCTGGCACCCCAATGGTGGAACAAGCTCCCTCACGACGCCAGGACAGCGGAGTCACTCACCACCTTCCGGAGACATTTGAAACCCCACCTGGGATAGGATAAAGTAATCCTTCTACCCCCCCCCCCCCCCCCACCCAAAAAAAAACAACAACAACATTGTAAAGTGGTTATCCCACTGGCTATAAGGTGAATGCACCAATTTGTAAGTCGCTCTGGATAAGAGCGTCTGCTAAATGACGTAAATGTAAATGTAAAAAATGGAAGAAGTTTGGAACCACCAAGACTCTTCCTAGAGCTGGCTGCCTGGCCAAACTGTGCAATCAAGGGAGAAGGGCCTTGGTCAGGGAGGTGACCCAGAACCCAATGGTCACTCTGACAGAGCTCCAGAGTTCTTCTGTGGAGATGGGAGAACCTTCCAGAAGGACAACCATCTCTGCAGCACTCCACCAATTAGGCCTTTATGGTAGAATGGACAGATGGAAGCCACTCCTCATTACAACCCGCTTAGAGTTTGCCAAAAGGCACCTAAAGGACTCTCAGACCATGAGAAACAAGATTCTCTGGTCTGATGAAACCCAGATTGAACTCTTTGGCCTGAATGCCAAGCGTCACATCTGGAGGAAGCCTGGCACCATCCCTATGGTGAAGCATGGTGGTGGCAGCATCATGCAGTGGGGATGTTTTTCAGCGGCAGGGACTGGGAGACTAGTCAGGATCGAGGGAAAGATGAACGGAGCAAAGTACAGAGAGATCCTTGATGAAAACCTACTCCAGAGCGCCCAGGACCTCAGACTGGGGCAAAGGTTCACCTTCCAACAGGACAACGACTCTAAGCACACAGACAAGACAACGCAGGAGTGGCTTCGGGACAAGTCTCTGAATGTCCTTGAGTGGCCCAGCCAGAGCTCGGACTTGAACCCGATTGAACATCTCTGGAGAGACCTGAAAATAGCTGTGCAGCGACACTGCCCATCCAACCTGACAGAGCTTGAGAGGATCTGCAGAGAAGAATGGGAGAAACTCCCCAAATACAGGTGTGCCAAGCTTGTAGTATCATACCCAAGAAGACTGAAGGCTGTAATCGCTGACAAAGGTGCTTCAACAAAGCACTGAGTAAAGGGTCTGAATAATTATGTAAATGTGATATTTCAGTGTTTTTGCTTTGTCATTATGGGGTATTGTGTGTAGATTGATGAGGGGAGGAAAAAACTATTTAATCCATTTTAGAATAAGGCTGTAACGTAACAAAATTTGGAAAAAGTAAAGGGGTCTGAATACTTTCCGAATGCACTGTAACCCCAAGCACACATCAAAATCCACAAAGAAATTGTTAATTGACCACAAAATCTACATTTTGAAATCGCCATCTCAGTCTCCAGAATTGAACCCCATTGAAAACCTGTGGTTTGAATTGAAGAGGGCAGTCCATAAGCGCAGACGAAGGATATCAAGGATCTGGAAGGATTCTGCATAGAGGAATGGTCCAAGGCTGAATCACAAACCGAACACTTTGAGTGAGCACTTCGAGCACTTGATCACTTGATATGTGTATTCACTAGTCAATCGAGTCAAACTCAAATCCTCGTTGTCGAGTCATCGAGGGCTCCACTGCGTCCTTCGGAAGCCGTTTTATAGAATGGGCATCCTATGTCAACTCAGCGCCCTTGGCAACAACTTCTTCCCATTAATCTTATAATGTTACCTAGCAACAACAGTCACTACTACGTCGCCCTCAAAAATAGTCAGAATAAATCAAGATATCGATAAATCTGTAATTAATTTTAAGTTTAATTTCGATGAGGTCTTAGTCACGCAATTTTACACCTAGCTAAGGAGTTTAGTGTATTTCTGAAGTTTGATCATGTACACAAAAACTTGTCCATTATTAACTTGCTAGCTAAGCCTGAGCCAGTCACTTCATATGAAACGAAAGAGAAGATAACCAACCAGCTAGTGCAACACTCAATGCAATGCTCCTTCCATATACAAGCTACTGTAGCTATTTAGTTAGCTACTGTAGTAACATTATTTAATGCAATTTCAATTTAATCCTCCAGAAACGACAGAACAAATAATGCAACAAATATTGTTGTTAAACTCAAATATACTAATTGATTAAAAAACAAGTTTTAATGAAGCAGCAAACAGCCTGCTCTGCCCTGAGTCAGTACAGTATCGAGTATGCTGCTGCGCTGTGCGTTTAGCTGACCCAACGTTACAACGTAGCATTTGGTGCTTTGGAAACACGCTGAAGTGCTAACATATGGAATTGTTTTACGATGGTCATACAGTACCATGTATCATTTAGCTAATTTGATTTTGAATGTTAGGACCCCTTAATGTATAAAAAAAAATATTAGCAAATTATTTGATAACATATTGAATTTGGCAACAAAACAAAAATCATAAGAAATAAGGTTTTGAAGTGTCTGTCCTATATCTATGAGATATAAGAAAGCACAGGAAATATTTTGGGTTTTTTGGACACATATTTAACCCCTTACAGTGGGGAAAAAAGTATTTAGTCAGCCACCAATTGTGCAAGTTCTCCCACTTAAAAAGATGAGAGAGGCCTGTCATTTTCATCATAGGTACACGTCAACTATGACAGACAAATTGAGATTTTTTTTCTCCAGAAAATCACATTGTAGGATTTTTAATGAATTTATTTGCGAATTATGGTGGAAAATAAGTATTTGGTCACCTACAAACAAGCAAGATTTCTGGCTCTCACAGACCTGTAACTTCTTCTTTAAGAGGCTCCTCTGTCCTCCACTCGTTACCTGTATTAATGGCACCTGTTTGAACTTGTTATCAGTATAAAAGACACCTGTCCACAACCTCAAACAGTCACACTCCAAACTCCACTATGGCCAAGACCAAAGAGCTGTCAAAGGACACCAGAAACAAAATTGTAGACCTGCACCAGGCTGGGAAGACTGAATCTGCAATAGGTAAGCAGCTTGTTTTGAAGAAATCAACTGTGGGAGCAATTATTAGGAAATGGAAGACATACAAGACCACTGATAATCTCCCTCGATCTGGGGCTCCACACAAGATCTCACCCCGTGGGGTCAAAATGATCACAAGAACGGTGAGCAAAAATCCCAGAACCACACAGGGGGACCTAGTGAATGACCTGCAGAGAGCTGGGACCAAAGTAACAAAGCCTACCATCAGTAACACACTACGCCGCCAGGGACTCAAATCCTGCAGTGCCAGACGTGTCCCCCTGCTTAAGCCAGTACATGTCCAGGCCCGTCTGAAGTTTGCTAGAGTGCATTTGGATGATCCAGAAGAGGATTGGGAGAATGTCATATTGTCAGATGAAACCAAAATAGAACTTTTTGGTAAAAACTCAACTCGTCGTGTTTGGAGGACAAAGAATGCTGAGTTGCATCCAAAGAACACCATACCTACTGTGAAGCATGGGGGTGGAAACATCATGCTTTGGGGCTGTTTCAAGGTTCTGGAGTGGCCTAGCCAGTCTCCAGATCTCAACCCCATAGAAAATCTTTGGAGGGAGTTGAAAGTCTGTGTTGCCCAGCGACAGCCCCAAAACATCACTGCTCTAGAGGAGATCTGCATGGAGGAATGGGCCAAAATACCAGCAACAGTGTGTGAAAACCTTGTGAAGACTTACAGAAAACGTTTGACCTGTGTCATTGCCAACAAAGGGTATATAACAAAGTATTGAGAAACTTTTGTTATTGACCAAATACTTATTTTCCACCATAATTTGCAAATAAATTCATTAATAATCCTACAATGTGATTTTCTGGATTTTTTTTTCTCATTTTGTCTGTCATAGTTGACGTGTACCTATGATGAAAATTACAGGCCTCTCTCATCTTTTTAAGTGGGAGAACTTGCACAATTGGTGGCTGACTAAATACTTTTTTCCCCCACTGTATTTGTGTTGGTACAAAACTACCTCCATACTTCCATTTGTTTGTATGGGTTACGTTCAGACGAGTCCCGTGACAATTGTGGGGGTCATAGAACACCATCATGAGAGTCTCCCCTTTCCATAACCGTTCGGACGCTACATAGGTTTTCGGATGTCTCATGGTCTGACAAACACCGCTGTAACTCTGCTACCTTCCACCGCAGATTCGGAAGGCCGCCATAGGCATATGCGGTGGAATGAGACTAGCTTAAACTGACAGATCTTTATTGGGATTTGTTTATTATGTTACTTAGATTGATTCACGGGTGCGTTAATAGACTCTTAAGGATTAAACAAAATCTCTTTCTCTGAGCAATTGTATTAGTATATATATATATATATATATATATATATATATATATATATATATATATATATATATATATATATATATATATTATTATGATTTTTGTATATACAATATAGCTCAGTATTTGTATTATTTATTTTATACAGTCTTTTTTGCTAATCTTTATCAAGGGTGCCAATAATTTTGGATCTGACTGTACATGTGTATTTACATGTAGTATATAGGGGTACAAGGATCTGTAAATATGCTTGTTGCTGTAATGCATATTTTGAGAACATTCTGAGAACAATCAAATAGTAAGGAACAACTTGTGCATGTTGGCTTCTTACACTACAAACTATTCCTATTGTAGATGTCATGATTCCAGTACAGTGAAATCATTGTTCACTGCGTATCAGAATTATTTGGTAAAATATTAAGACAGTAGTTTTATATAAAAAACCTAATTCACCATGGATACAGTGAATCCTATTCCTAACAATAGCAACCCAACATTGTGTATTCATCTCTAAGTATTCTGAGTCTATCCTCTTAGTGTAATATGATGAGGCTTTACTAGACTAACATTCTGACATTCATAGTCGTCTATAACAACACTCTGAAATGTGCCTTTCAAATGAGCCTGTCGCTGCTCTGAAAAGTCACATGTGACTATGTGACTTTCAGTGCTAATCTGAAAGTCACAGTCACGTCATACTAGCCTGCTGTTTGTTGCTTGGTGCTGTCAACCATGATGTACATGCTTAGGATTCACGTTCTCCATGACTAATTGAAGTCATTCTCAAGTAATATCCTAAATGAACTGTTTCCTCTTGACCATTTGAGTTGGAATTGGAAGCATGTGAAATGAATCGACCCAAATAATCGCTTTTTAACCCTTGGTTCTTGGAACATATTTATGTGTTGTGGTCTTTGACCTTGGGTTGTGTTTTCGCAAGCAAATATAATTCATCCTCCATAAACTTTGTTTCTTTCACCATGTATAGCTTTTTATGGTTTGTGGTTAAGTATTGTGTACGCAATAGGTTTGGGAACATGATATTTGGTGAATTTGGTTGCTATAGCACATTTGTTTTTACAATCTCAATGACAACACTTTTATGTCCAGTTCTATACTTTTAGGAGGTTAGTTTGGGTCAGAGGGACTTAAGTGTACTGTTGAAAACATCCGTCTTCCCTCCCTTATTTGAAGTGATCAATGACCTAACACAACTGGATTGGGGTAAGCAAGCTTTCCATTGCATTGCTTTCAACAATTATGACATGTCAGATCACTGATTACTCAGTGGAAGGATGTATTTTAAGAGTATTCCAACAGGTCAACACATTTCTAAACAGTAGGGGGCAGCAGCCAAAATAGTGGAATGTATTCTCAAGTGCTCCTTAAGATGACTGGCAATATTTGCTCTAGGCCTGGTCAGACAAGGTACTTGAGTTGGAGACAGGTAACATTGCCCAGGTGGACAAAATGTCAACTGGAACCAGTAGAGCTCCAGCTATAGACGGGTTGGTTGTTTAGCAACAAAACCGACACGTGCACAACTATGGGGCAAGACAGGCGGGGTTGGCTTAGATTGTTGACAGCATGTAAACTATATTTTGTCTCCAATATTTATTGATAAATACATTTGCACAATGAGCACTTGTTGTCTCTCAAATACATTGTTACAGTTGTTGGTTAGCTAGCTTTTTGCCATATTAGCATAGACTTGACATCAGTCAAAACATCTCAGAACAAGACATGGTATCAAGAACAAGATAAAACTAGCTGAAACGAGCCACATACTATTCCCCATATGGCAGCTTCTTGTCATTGTTTCTAGCTATCTGGCCATCCAGAATCATAACAGCACAGAGCCTTGTTGAAGTGTGCGCATCGTTTTCATGGCATTGTCAGATAACCCATCTAAAGGGCTGGGAAACCCTGTAGGACAACGTTTTCAAGTAGGCTATAACTTTGAGGATCAGGTCACGACAGGCCATTGTAAGATGAGGGCGCTTTCCTGGAGATGTACTAACAATATGGCCGGATTACAGTAAGTATTTACTGGCATGGATCCATGTATAAAAAAAAAAGGCTTCTAGCGAAGGTAGGATCTCAATAAGGGCTGTCATTCTCTGAGAAAAACATTATTTCTCTCTTGCTGACTTTATGTTGGAAACACAGTGTCCACCAGTTATATTAACAAATAAAATAGGGTTTGGAACGTTTTTGGGATTTTCACAGGCTCATTTCATTTACAGTCTTGGATCAGATGGAAGTTTTTCTTCTCTGGCTGCAGTAAACAATTGCTTTGGAGTTTATCTACCAAAACTGGTTGCTTCTGAGCTTGCTTTAATCATTAATGGCGTTCTGTTTCAGTGCATCAGCAGGTTGTTATGAGAATTATGAAAGCCTGTCTCTCGCGTGCGCACACACACACACACTTACACACACACACACACACACACACACACACACACACACACACACACACACACACACACACACACACACACACGTACACTAAGAAGAAACAAACAGACATAAAACAGTTTTTGGATGCAAGATAATTTCTAAGACAAATGGCAGTAATACAGTATTTCCCAGCCTGTTTATTGGATGAATGAAACAACAGCCACGTGTGACTCATCGAGGCACCCGAGCTTGTCATTTTTACATGGAAACAAAACAAGCACCGAAAACAAATGCAGGAGAGGAGATTTATTTGTTTGTCGCCGTTTCTGATCCATTAAGCTTGCCTGCCACTGCTTTTGCATTTCCTTTGTCTCTTCCCACACACCTGCTTTCTTACGGGACATTAGTCTGCTTCAGAGGGGAGAGATGGGTGCACAATGTCTCCCTGAGATGGGTGCACAATGTCTCCCTGAGATGGGTGCACAATGTCTCCCTGAGATGGGTGCACAATGTCTCCCTGCTCGTCTCGTGGATGTCATCCATCTTGTGTCTAGCTGGTGTCTGACGTGCCTGGCTGAATTACAGTACAGCCTGCAAATCACTGTCTAGGTAGAACTCATCATTGTGTTTGCTCACTGAGGAGTTTGTCAAGCTTCCTTTTGTAAGACGAGGAGTTTTGGTCTGTGTGATAAAGAAAGAGTGAGGTGTCACTGAATGTCAGTCTGAAAGATAGGGTGGTAACTTATTTTAGTGGTGTCTACTCTAAACTACTGTACCTCTCACTTCCAAGGAATCTAAACAGACTACAGACATGCAATAGTCAATTCTGGAAGATATGTTGGAATGCAGCTATAATTAAAGGGAATATGACCAGAACCACAGATTTCAAATCAAATCAAATCACATTTTATTTTCCACATGCGCCGAATACAACAGGTGTAGACATTACAGTAAAATGCTTACTTACCTTAACCAACAATGCAAAGTAAAACAAAAACAAAAAGTGTTAAGAAAAAAAATTTAAGCAAATAACTAAAGAGCCGCAGTAAAATAAAATAACCGTAGGGAGGCTATATACAGGAGGGGACCGGTGCAGAGTCAATGTGCGGGGGCACCGGCTAGTCGAGGTAATTGAGGTAATATGTACATGTGGGTAGAGTTAAAGTGACTATGCATAAATAATAAACAGAGTAGCAGCAGAGTAAAAAAGGGGGACGGGGTGAGGGTGGTGGGGCAGTGCAAATTGTCCGGGTAGCCATGATTAGCTGTTCAGGAGTCTTATGGCTTGGGGGTAGATGCTGTTGAGAAGCCTTTGGACCTAGACTTGGCGCTCCGGTACCGCTTGCCGTGCAGTAGTAGAGAGAACAGTCTATGACTAGGGTGGCTGGAGTCTTTGACAATTTTGAGGGCCTTCCTCTGACACCGCCTGGTATAGAGGTCCTGGATGGCAGAAAGCTTGGCCCCAGGGATGTACTGGGCCATACGCACTACCCTCTGTAGTGCCTTGCGGTCGGAGGCCGAGCAGTTGCCATATCAGGCGGTGATGCAACCAGTCAGGATGCTCTCGATGGTGCAGCTGTATAACTTTTTGAGGATCTGAGGACCCATGTCAAATGTTTTCAGTCTCCTGAGGGGGAATAGGCTTTGTCGTGCCCTCTTCACGGCTGTCTTGGTGTGTTTGGACCATGATAGTTCGTTGGTGATGTGGACACCAAGGAACTTGAAGCTCTCAACCTGTTCCACTACAGCCCAGTCGATGAGAATGGGGGCGTGCTCAGTCCTATTTTTTTTTCTCCTGTAGTCCACAATCATCTCCTTTGTCTTGATCACATTGAGGGAGAGGTTGTTATCCTGGCACCACACGGCCAGGTCTCTGACCTCCTCCCTATAGGCTGTCTCATCGTTGTCGGTGATCAGGCCTACCACTGTTGTGTCGTCGGCAAACTTAATGAAGGTGTTGGAGTCGTGCCTGGCCATGCAGTCATGGGTGAACAGGGAGTACAGGAGGGGACTGAGCACGCACCCCTGAGGGGCCCCTGTGTTGAGGATCAGCATGGCAGATGTGTTGTTACCTACCCTTACCACCTGGGGGCGGCCCGTCAGGAAGTCCAGGATCCAGTTGCAGAGGGAGGTGTTTAGTCCCAGGATCCTTAGCTTAGTGATGAGCTTTGAGGGCACTATGGTGTTGAACACTGAGCTGTAGTCAATGAATAGCATTCTCATGTAGGTGTTCCTCTTGTCCAGGTGGGAAAGGGCAGTGTGGAGTGCAATAGACATTGCATCATCTGTGGATCTGTTGTGGCGGTATGCAAATTGGAGTGGGTCTAGGGTTTCTGGGATAATGGTGTTGATGTGAGCCATGACCAGCCTTTCAAAGCACTTCATGGCTACAGACGTGAGTGCTACGGGTCGGTAGTCATTTAGGCAGGTTATCTTAGTGTCCTTAGGCACAGGGACTATGGTGGTCTGCGTGAAGCATTTTGGTATTACAGACTCAGTCAGGGACATGTTGAAAATGTCAGTGAAGAAATTTGCCAGTTGGTCAGCACATGCTCGGAGTACACGTCCTGGTAATCCATCTGGCCCTGCGGCCTTGTGAATGTTGACCTGCTTAAAAGTCTTACTCACATCGGCTACAGAGAGCGTGATCGCATAGTCATCCGAAACAGCTGGTGCTCTCATGCATGCTTCAGTGTTGCTTGCCTCGATGCGGGCATAGAAGTGATTTAGCTCGTCTGGTAGGCTTGTGTCACTGGGCAGCTTGTGGCTGTGCTTCCCTTTGTAGTCTGTAATAGTTTTCAAGCCCTGCCACATCCGACGAGCGTCAGAGCCGGTGTAGTACGATTCAATCTTAGTCCTGTATTGACTCTTTGCCTGTTTGATGGTTCGTCGGAGGGCATAGCGGGATTTCTTATAAGTGTCCGGGTTAGAGTCCCGCTCCTTGAAAGCGCAGCTCTAGCCTTTAGCTCAGTGTGGATGTTGCCTGTAATCCATGGCTTCTGGTTGGGATATGTACGTATGGTCACTGTCTGGACGACATCATCGATGCACTTATTGATGAAGCCAGTGACTGATGTGGCGTACTCCTCAATGCTATCTGAAGAATCCCGGAATATATCCCAGTCTGTGCTAGCAAAACAGTCCTGTAGCTTAGCATCTGCGTCATCTGACCACTTTTTTATTAACCGAGTCACTGGTGCTTCCTGCTTTAGTTTTTGCTTATAAGCAGGACCAGGAGGATAGAGTTATGGTCAGATTTGCCAAATGGAGGGCGAGGGAGAGCTTTGTATGCGTCTCTGTGTGTGCAGTAAAGGTGGTCTAGAGTTTTCTTTCATCTGGTTGCACATTTAACATGCTGGTAGAAATTGGGTAGAACGGATTTAAGTTTCCCTGCATTAAAGTCCCTGGCCACTAGGAGCGCTGCCTTTGGATGAGCGTTTTCCTGTGTACTTATGGCCTTAAACAGCTCATTGAGTGCAGTCTTAGTGCCAGCATTGGTTTGTGGTGGTATATAGACAGCTACGAAAAATATAGAAGAAAACTCTCTTGGTAAATAGTGTGGTCTACAGCTTATCATGAGATACTCTACCTCAGGCGAGCAAAACCTTGAGACTTCCTTAGTATTAGATATTTTGCACAAACTGTTGTTTACAAATATACACAGACCGCCACCCCTTGTCTTACCGGAGTCAGCCGTTCTATCCTGACGATGTAGCGTATATCCCGCCAGCTGTATGTTATCAATGTCGTCGTTCAGCAACGACTCGGTGAAACATAAGATATTACAGTTTTTTATGTCCCGTTGGTAGGATAACCGTAATCTTAGGTCGTCTACCTTATTTTCAAATGATTGAACATTGGCTAATAGGATTGATGGAAGAGGCAGTTTACTCGCTCGCTGTCGGATCACCCCGACCTACGTCCACGATATCTCTGTCTCTTTCTCATGCGAATGACGGGGATTTGGGCCTTGTCGGGTGTCTGTAGGATATCCTTCGCGTCCGACTCGTTGAAGAAAAAATCTTAGTCCAATACGAGGTGAGTAATCACTGTCCTGATATCCAGAAGCTCTTTTTGGTCATAACAGACGGTGGCAGAAACATTATATACAGAATAAATTACAAATAACACCAAAAAACACACATAATAGTAGAATTGGTTAGAGGGCTGTAAAACGGCAGCCATCTTCTCCGGCGCCATTCAGATTTCCAGAAATAGGCTTGAACTCCAGTTCCTGGAAATAGATGTTTCCATTATAATGACATTGGTGCATGTGTTCTAGTCAGGGCTTAAGGTTGATGATGTCAAAGGTCCTGTTATTGGAAGATGTTTGCCCACAGTGGTCTCTGCTGGGTGGCAGTGGAATTACACCCAGGGGTTAGATGATACGGATTGGGATGCTCATGAAATTGTTGATTCAAATTCTCATTATGGGTGATCAAATATTAATATCTAAGCCATTACAATACAGCTATAAATTCTGGTTAGTGTGACTCAGCAGTGTGGGAAGATAAATAATTATAGTTCCAAACACACATGCAAAACAGTGCAAACCCCACCGATCTGGCACTCTAGGCTGGCTCAACTAAATACTTAACTAAGTATTTAAAAGAAAGCAACTGCTATTTGTACCCAGGTCTGGTAGGAACCAAAACCAAAAACAAACTCAGCCTCTAAAAGAGTATATGAGAACATCCTTTATGACTAACTTTTTATATGGAAACCTCTTTACATTCATAGATTTCAGCTAAATAAAAGAAACCCTAATGAATCTGTCATTAAAACATCCCTCTCCCAACTTCAAACAACGTCATCAAAATACTGTGTATTTTCATATATTTTTTAAATAACCAAACACAGACTTGCATCCAATAATTCCAAACAGTCCCGTTAATATCCTTTTAGCATCAGGCTCCAGGTGTCACGCCCTGGCCTATAGAACTCTAGCTAGTTTGGTCAGGGTGTGAATATATTCTAGGTTTGTATTTCTATGTTTGGCCGGGTGTGGTTCCCAATCAGAGGCAGCTGTTGCTCGTTGTCTCTGATTGGGGATCATACTTAGGCAACCAGTTTTTCTGTCTGCGTTGTGGGATTTTGTTGTGTTCCTGTTTAGGCTTGTGTGTTAGCCTTTGGACCGTCACGGTTAAGTGTGTTGTTTTGGTTAATAAACATGTTCGCCGTTCACGCTGCACCTTGGTCCATCCCGTTCCTTAACGTACGTGACACCAGGAGGTCAGGGGAGATAAAGCACTTTTATATTCCTCACAGAGTAAGCAAATTATAGCATTTATTTAATCTCTATTAAGTGGTCTAATGCAGCTTAGAGTCAGTGTGTGGTTCCATGTTGAAAAGTATTACATTTTACTGAGTAATTGAAAGCCTTTCATGTCGCAAACTATTTGTGTCCATAGCAAGCGCTTAAGCCACACATTGTCAGTATATTATATGGTAGGCATTATTTCACATGAAAGCCACTTGAAAGCATTTCTTGGAACTTAAATGATGACTTTAATCTTTGAATCCAATTGAAAGATTAAATGCCACAGAGAAGGGGGGACATGGTGTCATCAACACAGTAGTCATAGAAGACTGGGTATAATGGACACAGACTGTGCTCTTTGTCAACGTGACAGTCAATTTATGATTCCAAAACTCAAGAAGATTTTGGCAGACATTTTTCGGTCATCTTGTAACAATATACTGTACATTGGCATGCATTGGGAGTAGTTTTATGGTTTTCACTAGGGATGTTTTTTTTTCAAGGCTTGGGTCCAACCATCACATCACTCTACTATGACATCACCCTCTTTCCTCCTGTCTCCTCCGTGTCATTGTGGTTTGGACCACTTCTAATTCCATGTTCTCAAACCAGCAAGGCCTCTCAGCGTTGTCCAACACTGGGGGAAAAAATCATTTAAATGTCCCCTCACCTACACACACATCCCTCCCTCTCCTTGCTGTGTCAGAGTTAATGTCCCGTTTCTGAAGAGGACTGTGATAGAACCTGACATTAGAGGCTCATATTGCCCCGAAATTAGATTGAGGTAGTTTGTTTTTGGCTACACACTCCAGTCCACAGGCCTGCTTACTGTATAATGTTCAGAATAGTGCAGCAAGTCTCTAATGACATGTGGGTGACGCAGCTGAAGATAATCACTGTCATTTGGTGTTATAGCTGACTTTGGGACATTAACACCAAGGTTGAGCATCCACTGGTGGTAAAGGGTGATGAATAAGAGATAATAATCTATATTAATAGTGATCTATATGTAATTCTATGGTGATGCATTTATAGGGTGACTATTTAAAGAGGCAGTTGCAAATTATGTATTTAAAAACTATCTCCATAAACATTTATAAACAGAAATTGAACTGTTTTGAAAGATGAAATCACTGAAATTAACCTATAGACATAATTGTATATGTCATTAACTTTAAATAAGCATAACTAAGTGTTTTGGTATCTGTTGGGAAAGGTTAGAGTAAGAGAGACTTGACCTCAAGTTGTCTCATAATATAGAAATATGAAGCCAAATCACAACAGTGTTCATCATATCATACGGAGTCAGTGAGTGGGAGTGTGTGGGGGTACTGTCTCCTTGCTCCCAAACACTACCAGCAGGGTTTAGCTAATACACTAAATCATGGGAACCACTGTGGAGGAGTCTCGGTCTTAGACAACGAATGACCATGAACTTTTATTCACCTGATACTGTCTGACTTGGAAGCTCCCACAGTAGATTTGTGTTGGCAATGCTTGTTATCAGTTAATTTATTTCTCTGATAGCCGGTTGGTGTATTTGAGTACCAGTCTGCCCCAGAAGTCTGGTCAAATAGGTTTTTTTCCCACTACTGTTGTCTGAGAGGATGTTTAGTAAGTATTGTCAGTTGGCTCGTTCCACCTCAAATAGCACAAGAAAGAGGATTTTAACACCCACCTTCTCAGATTGTTCTGAAATCGTTTATGTTGTTAGAAACAGATAAGATTAGTATTACTGCAACATTATTTTTATTAAATATAATTTGATCTCTGAGAAATTAAGCTAATTGATAGCATCCAAATTCGCCATTTTAATTTATAGGATTCATATAATATTCAATAAATATAGGACCTATCATCCGATTTGGACCAAATTCTTTCTAACAATGATCAGACATGATGGATCCAAATAAATGGTAAAAGGCCACCTATTGACCCCCCACGCCTATCCCACCACAACAAGTATATAGTATCATTTACATTTACATTTACGTCATTTAGCAGACGCTCTTATCCAGAGCGACTTACAAATTGGTGCATTCACCTTATAGCCAGTGGGATAACCACTTTACAATATGTTTTTTTTTTCTTTCTTTGGGGTGGGGTAAGGGGGGGTAAAAGGATTACTTTATCCTATCCCAGGTATTCCTTAAAGAGGTGGGGTTTCAAGTGTCTCCGGAAGGTGGTGAGTATCAGTTCTCTATGTCTGACAAGTACTATGGAGCTGCTGCTGGAGTATTGTTTCTCATCCCATTTAATGTATTTCCAGTGAATTTTGTGATTTTTCTCCCCCCATCGTCAGAGAAATTAGTCATTGAAGTTGTTAGGTTTATGTCCCATCCTACATCCTGATATTACCAGGTTCTGACCACTAGATGGTGCTGTTCCTGCTATTAACTTATTATTTTTTTATTCACCTAATTTACAAAATGACATATAGGTTTCCTTATCCTGTAAGCAGTTTATGGACAAGATATGACAGCAACCCATTCTTTGGTTTTATTTACCTGGCCACTGTTTCAAATGCTAACTTTATAGGTACCATTGTGGCATTTGTAGCACAAATCCAATGCATATCAATGGTACCTTTATTAGCATTATCGTGCATCATATCCAAATCATCTATCACAGTGCATTTGGAAAGTATTCAGACCCCTTGACTTTTTCCAAATGTTGTTACGTTACAGCCTTTTTTTTTATCCCCCTCATCAATCTACACACAATACCCCATAATGACAAAGCAAAAACAGGTTTTGTATTTAAAAAATAAATTTAAAAAATATGACATTTACATACTGTAAGTATTCTGACCCTTTACACAGTACTTTGTTGAAACACCTTTGGTAGCGATTAAAGCCTAGAGTCTTTTTGTGTATGACGCTACAAGCTTGGCACACCTGTATTTGGGGAGTTTCTCCCATTCTTCTCTGCAGATTCTCTCAAGCCCTGTCAGGTTGGATGGGGAGCGTCACTGCACAGCTATTTTCAGGTCTCTCCAGAGATGTTCGATGGGGTTCAAGTCCGGGCCCTGGTTGGGTCACTCAAGGACATTCAGAGACTTGTCCTGCATTGTCTTGGCTGTGTGCTTAGGGTCTTGGTCCTGTTGGAAGATGAACCTTCGCCCCAGTCTGAGGTCCTGAGTGCTCTGGAGCATGTTTTCATCAAGGATCTCTCTGTACTTTGCTCTGTTAATCTTTCCCTCGAGCCTGACTAGTCTCCCAGTCCCTGCCACTGAAAAACATCCCCACAGCATAATGCTGCCACCACCATGCTTCACCGTAGGGATAGTGTCAGGTTTCCTCCAGACGTGACGCTTGGCATTCAGGCCAGAGAATCTTGTTTCTCATGGTCTGAGAGTCTTTTAGGTGCCTTTTGGCAAACTCCAAGTGGGCTGTCATGTGCCTTTAACTGAGGAGTGGCTTCCATCTGGCCACTCTACCATAAAGGCCTGATTGATGGAGTGCTGCAGAGATGGTTGTCGTTCTGGAAGGTTCTCCCATCTCCACAGAGGAACTCTGTCAGAGTGACCATCGGGTTCTTGGTCACCTCCATGACCAAGGCCCTTCTCCCCCCAATTGCGCAGTTTGGCCGGGCGGCCAGCTCTAGGAAGAGTCTTGGTGGTTCCAAACTTCTTCCATTTAAGAATTATGGAGGACACTGTGTTCTTGGGGACCTTCAATGCTGCAGACATTTTTTGGTACCCTTCCCCAGATCTCTGCCTAGACACAATCCTGTCTCGGAGCTCTACGGACAATACCTTTGACCTCATGGCTTGGTTTTTGCTCTGACATGCACTGTCAACTGTTGGACATTATATAGACAGGTGTGTGCCTTTTCCAAATCATGTCCAAACAATTGAATTTACCACAGGCAGACTCCAATCAAGTTGTAGAAACAAGATCAATGGAAACAGGATGCACCTGAGCTCAATTTCAAGTCTCATAGCAAAGGGTCTGAAATCGTATCTCAATAAGGTATTTCTGTTTTCTGTTTTATACATTTGCACAAAATGTGGAAAAGAAAAGCGGTCTGAATACTTTCCGAATGCACTGTATATACTGTATTCTACTGTATTTTGGTCAATGCCATTCCGACATTGCTCATCCTAATATTTATATATTTATTAATTCAATTATTTTACTTTTAGATTTGCGTGCATTGTTGTGAATTGTTAGACACTACTGCACTGTTGGAGCTAGGAACACAAGCATTTCGCTACACCCGCAATAACATCTGCTAAATATGTGTATGTGACCAATAAAATGTGATTTGATTTGATTTGAAGATCATTAATGACCTCAGTCACCCGAGCCATGGACAGTTCACTAGGCTACCGTCAAACAGACGGAGACAGTACAGGTGTATCAGAGCCAAGACAGAGAGACTAAAAAACTGTTTCTATTACCAGGCCATCAGACTGTTGAACAGCCATCACTAGCCGTCTACCAGGTGATGCACACTCACTCACAGAAAACACGTACAAGCCATCACACACACACATACACACATGCGCACACACACACACACACAGAGAGACTCTCTCTCTCTCACTTTGATTTTCCCTCAATCAGCCTATTGCATTTGTTCCCGTGGCGGTTTGGCACAGTGCGGCCGTAAGTGTCCTGGAGGGACAGTTTTCCTCGTAAATACAGCCATTTTTAATCTTAATAGAAATGAGCCCAGACTGCACTAGGAGGTGTCTAGGGCTCATCGGCAACAAACCTGCTGTAAATCTCTCAGTCACTATTGGAGTGCATCAGTCAGTAAATCTGTCAGCACAGTGTGTACAGTACCGTAGGCCTTTCTACTGCCGGGGCTTCACAGATAATGTATCATAGTCATAGATGATAATGTATTATAAATACATTAAATAATGTATTTAAAAATGCAATGACAACAGATGTGAGGGTCATAATTAGGATGATGCTTGTTATGCATGTTTTTTTATAGGGGGAGGCTAGTGTGGGCAGATGGTGCATCGGCTGGTTTTGAAGAGGCCCAGTGTGGTCATACTGAGAGGTTTGAAAGAGTAAGTGAGGAAAAGAGGAGTATTAGTATAATGGAACATCCTCGTGAGCTCTAAAACACTCTTTCACCATCTTACAGTAACTATGTTAAATCTCTCACTTGGTGTATGGTGTATATACAATGAATTCAATAGGACCATAACATAACCCAGAATTTCAGTCACCACATAGGAAAAAACCACAAGGCAAAAACCACAAGGACCGGAATGTTAAAGGGCAATTTCATGATGACGGAATTACGCAGAGACTCAGATTTTTCACGTTAAAATGTATACCAAACAAAAACCATTGATTTCAAAGTTTAACAAACCACAAAATTCTATGTGCCAAGGACTACTTTTAACAATGTACAAAAACAAATTTACAGGAAGAACTGTGCAGATACAAAGTTTGGTAACAGAATCTGCACAGTTTTTCCAGTATATGTTTATTTATTTACTGTGTAAATTGTTCAAAGTAGTTATTCTGCATAGACTTGTATGGTTTGTTAAACTTGGAAGTCAATGTTTTTTGTTTGGCATACATTTTAATGTGAAAAACTCAGCGTAATTCCGTTATCGTGGAATTGCCCTAATGTAAGAATGATGACATCACACAGCACAAAGCTCCTTATAAACCAGAGCATGACTGTCAAATATTGAATGGGCCAGAGTGTCTTTAAATGTCAGGACCTTTAGTTCAAACCAGCCACCTGAGAAAACTGAAGATGAGATTTTATGTTTAATTCTGATACATTGATTAGACTTGGAGATGGTACAGCAGTGTCCCACTTTTAATCCTTCATCCTCACAGAGCCGTGAGTGTTTAACCTTGACCTTTTGCTTAACTGTGTTCTAGAATGGATCCAACCCCCTTCCTTTCTGACACCTCTCCACATCTGCCCATCTCTCACACCATCTAAGGGGAGGATAGTCAGGGTGCCCCTGCCATCTGTCTCCCCTGTGCCCACCACACACAAATGGGCACACACAGAGACAGACTGACCACGCACACACACAAAACAAACACACACATACACAAAGGCACAAACACACACACACACCCCGCTGGCAGAGCGTGTGGCCTGTCCATGCATCGAAAAAATGCCACTGAGACACATTCCGGCACACTCCTCCACCAAGGGAACAGGAGCCTCTCTCTCTGCAGCCTCTCCAGCATTGATGCCAGATGCCTTGCACACACAGGAGTCTCCAGAGGTGGTCCCCAGAACAAAACAAAACAATGAAAAGTATTCCCTCTTCCCTAAGGAAGGTGATTGGCTGATGATTGTACAAACCAAATGGCCCATTAAACTCTGTTTCACTGTGTATGATCCTGCTAAGGCTCTGGACGTTCATTATGACAGAGGATGAGGATGTTTCTACTCCAATACATAAAAATATACCAGGACTTTACTGTTTGTTTGAAATACTGTACCCGCGCAAACATCATGTTATGGCTGGTATGCTGGAGTAATTGCAATGTAATCTAATCATGTGTTCCTTAAATAAAGATGCCTCAATAGTTGGCGCCAATCATAACTTGCCTATAGAGGAATCAGAATCATTCTGTCGCTGTCCTATGTTGGCTGGCTTTACTAGTCAGAGAGAGAAGGGTTGGCTGCTAGCATGATCATGTTTATTCAAACACACTAGTCTCATTTTGGATTTTGGAGAGAAACCGTAAGTAGCCTATTGAGAAAATTGCAACTCCAGTATGAGTGGATCTAGAATTTATGAATGAGACCTTATGGGAGAAGGGATATCACATCACTGTAGACTATTATTCACAGTTTGGCAAAAAAGTAATAGAACACCAAATGTAGGAAATGTGACCTTTTTGAATGTCTGGATGTGGATTAGCTTCCTGTCATGAGGTTTTCTGTGTCAGCAGACTGCATTTAGAAATGGACGCCATGCAGCATGTTAGCCCAATGCTAACGTTAATGTACCGTAATAACAGGCCTGCACCGCTTATGTGGTCGGAACTCCCTTTGGAACGCCCCGCCCCGCCCCACCCCACCCGCCCCCTCCCCCCTCCAAAAAAGCAATAACAACAGATGGACTGTGCCAAGGAGACTGTGACATGCCTGTCCATTACCATGGTGAGAAGGTAAGGGAGGGGGCTGAGTTGCTTGGATTGCATATATGCAAAGTGTCTCGGTGGTTGGAATAATGCCGTTCTCATCGGCACATCCTGTACTGCTGCTCTCAGCTTCACATTATGTATTTATAATTGCATTCCTCCCCTGGTGAATAACAATTACTTTATTCACAGCCATGTTTTGCTAGAGCAACTATAAACTAGCATAGTAGTACATAGCCTGTCCCGAGTGGCGCAGCGGTCTAAGGCACTGCATCTCAGTGCTTGAGGCGTCACTACAGACCCCCTGGTTCGATTCCAGGCTGTATCACAACTGGCCGTGATTGGGAGTCCCATAGGGCGCTGTCGTCTGGGTTTGGCCGGTGTAGGCCGTCATTGTAAATAAGAATTTGTTCTTAACTGACTTGCCTAGTTAAATAAAGGTTAAAAAAAAAGACAAATTGCCAAACCTAGCATTTACCCTCCAATAATAGGAAATTAATATTAAGAACCCACACAAGTAGGTGATTATATGTACTTATGTCTTTATGGAGATTATAGTTGTCCTGGTCTGTTTTTGGAGATCTCTATGACCAGGTGGCTCAAGAAACTAGCATTCTACGAATCCTGTTGTGTTGTATTACGCAATTGCGAGTGTTACCTATCTCATGGAAGTTCACATGGCTTTGATAATGTGTTTGTTTTGGTGTTTACCCATCTAGGTAAGTGTTGTTGTTGGGTCTGGCCTGGTGTGTTGCTATGATCTAGTGTGTGATTGTGGTCTGTCTGGTATTGCCATGCTAGCGGATTCTGAGGCTAGGTTGGCTATGCCCAAGGCCACACGGCATTCCATTAAATACTGAACATTCTAGGTGCCAGGTCTCATCTCAAACAAAACAATGGCATTCAGTTTAGTCATAGTTGATATCATTTGCCTACTAAAGAGCGCTACATCCTTTCATCTATAGACATTTATGTCTGAATGTAGAGAGGGAATTGGCGAGAGGTGTTGAATATGGCAAGGGCAGGAATACGCTACACAAAGCCCGTTAACCGATGGATCATGGAGCCAGCTGTTCAAACACCTTCCATTCCTCCCACTGGATGATCAGAATAACGCTTTTTCCACCCAGGAGAGAATGATCAGTCACATTTGTTACGAGGAGGGCCATGCAACGTGGCATCATAAGAGGCATGAGAGATAGTCAGTAGACAACCCATTGAGCCACTATCACAATTCTCATCATCAATCTCTCTTACTCTTTCTTTCTCTCTCCCTCTCTCCCTCCCACAAACACTCCCCCAACCCATTGAGCTCTCTCTCTCCCTCCTTCGCACACATTCTCCCCCACACTTCCCAGAGCAACGTTCCCTCTGTCCAAGAACTCCAAAGATTAAATCAAATAATGACTAAAAGTCAATGCCAAGGAGACACCCTCCCGCCCATGGAGATCAAGGGTCAAAATCCCTCGGCGCCAAATAGGTATTTTGTTTCTAGCCAGGAGACGTGGGGGAGAGTCAGAGGCTGGGCCGGGCTCCTGGAACGTGCTGCTTTTCTCGAATGTAGGAGCCTCCGCGGTGCCAAGTACGCAGTCCTAACTGCTACCAGATGTGCAATTAAACCGCGCACCAACCGCCAAGGCTCTTTTAGTGGTGGACAGAAAAGAAAGGGCCGAAATGGCTTGACAATGATAGCATTTTGGACAAATATTTAGTTCGGTTTTAGTGTGCTTTTTTATATGGCCATTTATATGTATATCTACAAATTGTAGGCTGAGCCACTCGAACTACTAGAAATATTTTACAATGTTTTTATTAGCTAATTATAGTTAGTGAGGACACACACACACCCAGACAGAAACACCTTTTACTTTCTCTGTTGAATGAATTAATCCACATGCTACCCTCAGCTACAAAAGTGGGAAAATCATAGCCTGGGGATTTTTTTTTTGTCTCCTTTTTAAAATCTAATATTCATCCTAAGTGACATACAGTTTCTCCGGCTGTGCCAGGAGGTGTAGAACCTCATCCATCATGTCAACATGATTTTACTCACATTCAATCAAAAGATTTGTGCAGCTTAGAGGAGGTCTCAGCAACATCAGAGAGAATCAAAAGCGTAAGTTTCACTCCGCGTTTTTGGAAGTTCCCTATATATGCTCCAGAATGTTTTCCCATCAACTTCTCTGAGCCTTTGAGTACTTAATGATGGAATTTGGAGGCATGGATGGATTTATTTTTATCATACCTCGCCCAGGTCTACATCCACAAGGTAATTGTGCTTGTCTAGGACTTGCCTATATTCATACATTACATTTCCACAAGGCTTACTGTACCTACATCATCTATATCAGGCTGGTTTTTCCAGTGGTAACAAGGGAATGGTTACACCAGTGTTAGCCTAGCAGAAGAACAGTAGGGAGGGATTACAGTTAACATCGTAGAATATAACTTAATGTCTAATAACGTAATGTTGAATATAAAGACTAAACATAGAACCTCTCAAAACCTCACAAGCTCTCCAGAAAAATATGCATGCAGATGAGTAGCTGGTGTTGCACCCTGACTTGCCAGAATGTGGCTCGCAGGGGTACGACGTTGTGAATAAACGGGTGGACAGTTGTTATTACAGGTGCATATCCACATGTTGACGTAGTCTCCCTCCACTGCTGACATAGTGTAAGCTGCTCTCCCTTCAGTCCCCTGACCCAGCGGTGGAAGCTTGGAACGAGCACACTGAGACCACTCACTCTCTCTCCCATATAGGCCTGGAAACAGGAAGAGCACAATTCAGGAAGTCCACATTTGACAATTTCCTCTCTGTGGAGAAAGAGAGGAAGCAAGTGACTAGGAAACATCAACAACACACGACTCCCCTCGTTGGAAGTTATTCATGTCTTATTCTCACACCCCTCCTGACTTTGTTGATTTACGCCTTTGTATATATATTTCCTTCAATTCAGCTTTTGAAATATACTTTGAAATACTTCCCTTTGACAATAATTATATTTTAGCATAGTGCATAGAACAGAAGCAACACTTTGTGCTGTGATCAATGGCCTGTGACTGTGAGAGACTACAAAGGTGACACACTGACAGAACAGAAGGCAAAAAACAATATTATGCCATTTTGACACCACACCAGTCTGTTTGAACAAAATAAAAAAGAGAAGGAAGAGTAAGAAATTGGACTAAGCTGAACTGCTGCCGAAGCATGTCCCTCTACGTCCCCCTCTGTTTACCGATTTAAGGGGTTGTGATGTCACTGCTGTCTATATTGGCAGTGGTTACCTAAGTAACATAATGCGTGCGTGGTGAGACCATCTCGGAGGGTTAATGTAAGCGCCGCCATCCATCTGCCTCGAGCCAGAAGCGAGCTGTGATGGCCTTCCATAGAATTTTCTCATTGAATGATTTAACATCCTGTCCTTAGTCTGATCCTATCCAGAAGTGATTGATCTTGCCAATCGACTCATCTACAAGTTTTAGGAAGTGTCGTATTACTTATAATCACAGGAAATATGGTATCTTTCTGATATACTGTACTGTATGTATTTATTCAATTAAAGTTGTGTTTATTAAATTACTTTTAGGATTTGATCATGCCTTCACTTTAAAACTTTAAAACAGAATTATCTTGAGGCTTTACTTTGCCACTGAAGGCCTGTTTCATATTACAACCCAATATTTGTCTCTGCACACTTTGTCTTTCCCAAACTCCGGACTATAAAGTGATATCTATTACCTAATGCACATTAATAATAAGGCCGGAACATCCATTTATCTCTTTGTATCTCTCTGACAATAATCTCTGATTGCACTGTGGCTGTTTCCAATCAGTTGAAACTAGCAGGTACGGCAAACTACTGTGCAATCAATGGAATAGATCCTTCTATCACTTAACTTGTTCATCACATTGCCTTTCTTCAAGGTTAGTGCAAACGGAAGGGATCACTGCCTTCTTCAAGGTTGAAATGTTGAATGTTGAAATCAAACTGTAATAATTCCTAGTAGAATTTAATTATATGGAATTAATGTGTGGACAATGGAGGATCAGTTTAAGAATGGTGTGTATTGTCGCATGAAATCCAAAGTATATTGATTATTTAAGTCAAAGTTTTGCAACATCATCTGGGACATTTTGTCACGACTTCCACCGAGGCTGCCTCCCCTCCTTGTTCGGGCAGGCTTCGGCGTTCGTCGTCACCGGCTTACTAGCCACTGCCGCGCCATATATTATTATTCCATTTGTCTTGTCTTGTCAATTACACACACCTGGTTCATGTCCCCTCATTAGTCCATGTATAAGTGTTCCCTCTGCCCCCTTGTCCTTGTGGGTGATTGTTTTATGTGAGTTGAGTGTAGCTCGGTGGAGCTACTCGTACCTTGTATTGCCGGGGTAGATTATTCCCCTGTGCCTGTATTTTGTTGGAGCTACCCGTACCTTGTATTGCCGGGGTAGATTGTTCCCCTGTGCCTGTATTTTGTTGTCGCTATCCAGTGCAACTGTGTACGACGGAATAAACTCTGTATTCTGTGATTTACCCTCCTGCGCCTGACTCCTTCTAATCACACTCATCACAGAATCACCCACCCGCTATGGAGTCAGCGGGAGAGGAGCGCATGCCTGGAGTCGTGGCACGGGTCCAGGAGCATTCCACGATGCTGGCCAGCTTGGGGGAAGCGATGGATCGGGTTCTTCAGGTCGTCCAACACCTGGAGAGGAGAGAACCCGATCTGTCGAGACCAGCTGGCAAACCGGATCCAGCCACCCACACCCCAGCACCCGGAGGGATCCAGATATTTCGACCACGGGAGTTCGACGGGACGGCGGCGCTCTGCCAAGGATTCCTCTTCCAACTGGAGCTCTACCTCTCCAGCATCAGGCTGGCCCCATCGGAGTGGGAGAAGGTGTCCGCCCTCGTTTCCTGCCTCTCGGGGAAAGCCCTGGAGTGGGCCAGCGTGGTTTGGAACGAAGGAGGAGCCACGTTGGAGAACTAAGGGGAGTTCGCTCGCCTCTTTCGGGCTGTCTTCGATCACCCGCCCGAAGGTCGAGAGGCGGGCGAGCGGCTGGTCCACCTGAGGCAGGGGACGAGGACCACGCAGGACTTTGCTTTGGAGTTTCGGACTCTTGCAGCGGGGTCCGGGTGGAACGAGCGGGCACTAATCGACCATTTCTGGTGCCATCTGCGGGAGGACGTCCGACGTGAGCTAGCCTGCCAGGACACCATGTTGTCCTTCACGCAACTGGTGGACATGGCCATCTGTTTGGACAACCTGCTGGCAGCCAGAGGACGTCCTGGAAGGGGTCTGCCCGTTCCCACCCCGGCCGACTCGGCTCCCGAGCTGATGGAGCTGGGGGGAGCTGCCGTCCGAGAGAGCGGAGGACGACAGCGACAGTGTCACTCGGGTGGCACGAAGGGACAGTACACCACACGTGGTCGTCAATGCTCTTTTGGGTCTGGAGGCGGCAGGCGGGGCACTCTCACATCACATCAGGTATCGAACACCCACACTCGTTCAGAGCCCTCTGCTGCGCAATGTACCCTACCCATCTACTTTCCCGATCACATGGTAGTTCCCCAGTGTAAGGCGGTAGTCGATTCAGGCGCAGCTGGGAACTTTATGGACAGGGCATTCTCACGCCGTCTAGGCATTTCATTGGTTCCCCTATCCATTCCATTCCCCATCAGAACACTTGATAGTCGACCATTAGGGTCCGGGTTTGTTCAGGAAGTTACTGCACCAGTCACCATGATTACCCAGGAGACTCATTGTGAGCAGATAACTTTTTTTATTATTGATTCCCCTGCTTTCCCTGTGGTATTAGGGATCCCTTGGTTAGCACTCCACAACCCCACCTTCTCATGGCCGCAGAGGGTTCTCACGGGGTGGTCGCGAGAGTGTCAGGGTAGGTGTCTAGGTGTTTCCTTTGGGGCAACCACAGTGGAAAGTCCAGACAGTACCTCCACCGTGCGCATTCCCCCCAAATACCTCAATTTGGCGCACGCATTCTCAAAAACACAGGCTACCAAGTTACCACCTCATCGGGCGGGGGATTGCGCGATAAACCTCCGGGTAGACGCTGTACCTCCCAGGAGTCATGTGTACCCCCGTCGCAGGCTGAAACGGAGGCTATGGAAACATACGTCACCGAGTCCCTGCGCCAGGGGTATATACGTCCCTCCACTTCACCTGCCTCCTCGAGTTTCTTCTTTGTGAAGAAGAAAGACGGCGGTCTGTGCCCTTGCATTGATTATCGACCACTGAACAAGGAGACGATAAGATTTAGTTATCCTCTCCCCCTCATTCCTTCAGTGATTGAGTCAATGCATGGGGCATGCTTCTTCACCAAATTAGATCTCAGGAGTGCGTACAACCTGGTGCATATCCGAGAGGGGGACGAGTGGAAGACAGCATTCAGCACAACCACGGGGCATTATGAATACCTGGTGATGCCCTACGGTTTGATGAATGCTCCATCCGTCTTCCAGTCCTTTGTGAACGAGGTGTTTTGGGACATGCTTGGTCGCGGTGTAGTGGTCTACATCGATAACATCCTGGTGTATTCCGCTATGCGCACCGAGCATGCGTCCCTGGTTCTCAAAGTGCTGGCCCGACTGTTGGAAAATGACCTTTATGCCAAGGCAGAGAAGTGTATGTTTTTCCAGCAATCCGTCTCCTTCCTCGGATACTGCATTACCACCTCAGGTGTGGAGATGGAGGGAGATCGCATTCCAACCACGGTTAAGGAGGTGCAGCGCTTCCTTGGCTTCGCCAACTACTATCGGAGGTTTATACTGGGCTTTGGCAAGGTCGCAGCTTCCATTACATCCCTGTTGAAGGGTGGGCCGTCCCGGCTCTGCTGGTCTGCTGAGATTGACCTGGCCTTCAGCAAACTGCGGGGTCTGTTCACCTCAGCCCCGGTACTGGCCCACCCTGATCCATCACTACCGTTCGTAGTGGAGGTGGATGCGTCCGAGGTAGTGATAGGCGCTGTCCTGTCTCAACGCTCGGGCACGCCACCTGTGCCTTCTTCTCTAAGAAGCTCAGCCCGGCGGAGCAGAACTACGACGTTGGTGATCGGGAGCTGTTGACTGTTGTCCGAGCCTTGACCGTGTGGAGGCATTGGCTCGAAGGGGCGAAACACCCTTTCCTCATCTGGACGGACCACCGTAACCTGGAGTACATCCGGGCAGCGAGGAGGCTGAATCCTCGCCAGGCCAGGTGGGCCCTATTCTTCACCCGGTTAGATTTTACACTGTCATAAATCCCGGGTACGAAGAACGTGAAGGCAGACGCATTGTCACGGCTGTATGACACAGAGGAGAGGCCCAGAGACAACACCCCCATACTCCCGGCCTCCTGCATTGTGGCACCGGTAGTATGGGCGATGGACGCGGATATAGAGCAGGCATTACGCACAGATCCATCTCCACCTCAGTGTCCAGCTGGGCTGCGGTACGTGCCTGCTCTTATCCGTGATCGTCTGATCTACTGGGTACACTCGTCACCCTCCTCTGGTCACCCAAGTAACGGTCGTACAGTGCGCTGCCTGACAGGAAAGTACTGGTGGCCTACCTTGGCTAATGACGTGAGGGTGTACAGTGAGGGCAAAAAGTATTTGATCCCCTGCTGATTTTGTACGTTTGCCCACTGACAAAGACATGATCAGTCTATAATTTTAATGGTAGGTTTATTTGAACAGTGAGAGACAGAATAACAACAAAAAAATCCAGAATAACACATGTCAAAAATGTTATTAATTGATTTGCATTTTAATGAGGGAAATAAGTATTTGACCCCTCTGCAAAACATGACTTAGTACTTGGTGGCAAAACCCTTGTTGGCAATCACAGAGGTCAGACGTTTCTTGTAGTTGGCCACCAGGTTTGCACACATTTCAGGTCATTAAGGTTTCGAGGCTGACGTTTGGCAACTCGAACCTTCAGCTCCCTCCACAGATTTTCTATGGGATTGAGGTCTGGAGACTGGCTAGGCCACTCCAGGACCTTAATGTGCTTCTTCTTGAGCCTCTCCTTTGTTGCCTTGGCCGTGTGTTTTGGGTCATTGTCATGCTGGACTACCCATCCACGACCCATTTTCAATGCCCTGGCTGAGGGAAGGAGGTTGTCACCCAAGATTTGACGGTACATGGCCCCGTCCATCGTCCCTTTGATGCGGTGAAGTTGTCCTGTCCCCTTAGCAGAAAAACACCCCCAAAGCATAATGTTTCCACTTCAATGTTTGACGGTGGGGATGGTGTTCTTGGGGTCATAGGCAGCATTCCTCCTCCTCCAAACACGGCGAGTTGAGTTGATGCCAAAGAGCTCCATTTTGGTCTCATCTGACCACAATACTTTCACCCAGTTCTCCTCTGAATCATTCAGATGTTCATTGGCAAACTTCAGACGGGCATGTATATGTGCTTTCTTGAGCAGGGGGACCTTGCGGCACTGCAGGATTTCAGTCCTTCACGGCGTAGTGTGTTACCAATTGTTTTCTTGGTGACTATGGTCCCAGCTGCCTTGAGATCATTGACAAGATCCTCCTGTGTAGTTCTGGGCTGATTCCTCACCGTTCTCATGATCATTGCAACTCCACGAGGTGAGATCTTGCATGGAGCCCCAGGCCGAGGGAGATTGACAGTTATTTTGTGTTTCTTCCATTTGCGAATAATCGCACCAACTGTTGTCACCTTCTCACCAAGCTGCTTGGCGATGGTCTTGTAGCCCATTACAGCCTTGTGTAGGTCTACAATCTTGTCCCTGACATCCTTGGAGAGCTCTTTGGTCTTGGCCATGGTGGAGAGTTTGGAATCTGATTGATTGATTGCTTCTGTGGACAGGTGTCTTTTATACAGGTAACAAACTGAGATTAGGAGCACTCCCTTTAAGAGTGTGCTCCTAATCTCAGCTCGTTACCTGTATAAAAGACACCTGGGAGCCAGAAATCTTTCTGATTGAGAGGGGGTCAAATACTTATTTCCCTCATTAAAATGCAAATCAATTAATACAATTTTTGTAATGTGTTTTTCTGGATTTTTTTGTTGTTATTCTGTCTCTCACTGTTCAAATAAACCTACCATTAAAATTATAGACTGATCATTTCTTTGTCAATGGGCAAACGTACAAAATCAGCAGGGGATAAAATAATGTTTTCCCTCACTGTATGTCTCCTCCTGCTCGGCGTGCGCCCAGAGAAAGGCACCTAGGCACCTCCCAGCGGGTAAGTTACAACCTTTACCATTTCCACAACGACCATGGTCTCACCTAAGTGTTGATTTCCTGACTGATCTTCCCCTCTCCCAAGGTAACACCACCATCCTGGTCGTTGTGAACCACTTTTCCAAGGCCTGCCGGCTCCTTCCTCTGCCCGGTCTCCCACGGCTCTGCAAACTGCGGAGGCCCTGTTTACACACGTCTTCCGGCACTACGAGATACCAGAGGATATAGTGTCTGACCGAGGTCCCCAGTTCACATCCAAGGTCTGGAAGGCGTTCATGGAACGTCTGGGGGTCTCGGTCAGCCTGACCTCTGGGTTCCACCCCGAGTCTAATGGGCAGGTGGAACGGGTAAATCAGGATGTGGGTAGGTTCCTGCAGTCCTACTGGTCAGTGTTCTTGCCATGGGCAGAATATGCCCAGAACTCTCTCTGCCACTCCTCTACTAACCTAACGCCATTCCAATGTGTTTTAGGTTACCAACCGGTTCTGGCACCGTGGCACCAGAGCCAGACCGAGGCTCCTGCGGTGGATGACTGGTTTCGGCGTGCGGAGGAGACGTGGGACGCTGCCCACGTTCATCTCCAACGAGCCGTGCGTCGTCAGAAGGCCAACGCTGACCGCCACCGCAGTGAGGCCCCGGTCTTCGTACCAGGGGAACGGGTCTGGCTCTCGACCCGGAATCTGCCCCGCCGCCTGCCCTGCCGGAAGCTGAGCCCGCGGTTTGTGGGGCCATTCAAAGTCCTGAGGAGATTCAACGAGGTCACCTATAGGTTATTACTTCCCCCTGATTACCGTATTAACCCCTCGTTTTATGTGTCTCTCCTCAGGCCTGTGGTGGCTGGTCCTCTCCAGGAGTCTGAGGTGCGGGAGGTCCCTCCACCTCCTCTAGAGGGGGCCCCGGCGTACTCTGTCCGTTCCATCCTGGATTCGAGGCGTCGGGTGGGGGGCCTTCAGTACCTCGTGGAGTGGGAGGGGTACGGTCCGGAGGAACGGTGCTGGGTCCCGGTGAGGGATATCCTCGATCCCTCCCTGTTGCGGGATTTCCACTGTCGCCATCCTGCTCGCCCTGCTCCGCGTCCTCCTGGCCGTCCCCGAGGCCGGGGTCGGCGCGCTGCTGGAGCTGCGCGTCAAGGGGGAGGGGGTACTGTCACGACTTCCACCGAGGCTGCCTCCCCTCCTTGTTCGGGCAGGCTTCGGCGTTCGTCGTCACCGGCTTACTAGCCACTGCCGCTCCATATATCATAATTCCATTTGTCTTGTCTTGTCAATTACACACACCTGGTTCATATCCCCTCATTAGTCTGTGTATAATTGTTCCCTCTGCCCCCTTGTCCTTGTGGGTGATTGTTTTATGTGAGTTGAGTGTAGCTCGGTGGAGCTACTCGTACTTTGTATTGCCGGGGTAGATTATTTCCCTGTGCCTGTATTTTGTTGGAGCTACCCGTACCTTGTATTGCTGGGGTAGATTGTTCCCCTGTGCCTGTATTTTGTTTTGTTGCTATCCAGCGCAACTGTGTACGACGGAATAAACTCTGTATTCTGTGATTTACCCTCCTGCGCCTGACTCCTTCTAATCACACTCATCACACATTTGTAAGGAAGATGTTACATTATATAAGGATACATTTTGACATGAAGTGTGTGTGCGTGCATGTGTCTGCATATGTATTGATGTTTTTAAGGTGTGAATCAGTCAGTGCTATTGTCTGCTAGATACTAGATTGATTCAGATTACAACCCTGTGAATTCAAAAGTATCAATATTCTCCAGCTCTTTCCTCATTGAGCAATTAGAGCCTATCACAATGATAGAACATTCAGGCATGCATATGAGATAGGAGATGTATTTCTCTTGTTTAATACAGTGTATTAGCTTAGCATCTAGGCCTACAATATGATTGATGATGGCTTGTTATTTCCTCATTCTATTGTCTACGCCGCGGTATAACCAAATCCCTGCCAATTTTCTTCTGCTTACAATACTTCATTTTGAGTAGAATTGGATTTTCATTGATTCTGCGCTACTAACGTGGCAGCAGTAATATGAATTTCAGTAAATCAATGCTGTGGGAAACGAGAAGGAATGGATCATACACCCGGCGACTCATTTAGAATACATAGAAACACTAACTCATAGTCAGCATAGGCCTGTTCTAATCCCCCATGGACAAATGAGCCTTTTTCGGTCAATGATATACTATATTTCTAATTCGGAATGGATTAAATAAATTCATAGATATGACTTTCCACTTGAAAATAAAACCAACATGCTAGTCACTTTTTGTGTCTACATAGATTTTTGGATACATTTTACAGCATGAAAGCCTCTGTTTGTTCTTACCAAATCTGGATGTGATATCAAGCTGATACATACTGTATGTCTGATATTTGGTTTTGTATGCTCTTCTGTTTATTAGAGACGTCATGCTATCTTCTCTGTGTGTGGTTTGCTATATAAAGGAACCACACATTAGATGACAAACACCTCTCTTGAAATATACTACCTACAGGTGTGTCTGGAATATAAACAGTGCTGGTTTACGAGAAATGTCAAAGTTTTTACAACGCTGGACCGGAGACAGTAAAAAGCATAGCACAGCTGGCCTGAAAATAAACATGGCCACATACCACGGACATAAACACGCTTACAGTACCTGTCTACGCAAGACTTAAATCACTGTATTCTTAGGCCTATTGCCTCTCTCTCTCTCTCTCTCTCTCTCTCTCTCTCTGTCATTCTCTCTCTCGCTCTCCCTCGCTCACTCTCACTCTCTCTCTCAAGCTCACCAGCTGTGTAGACATTGGTGTTATTCTCCAGCCCCTTGAGTTACCTTGGTAACCCAGAACTCAGAAACGTGCTATGTGGCTGAGCAAACTGAGGCATAAACTGAGACATGTCTTTTACAAGCCCCGGTCGGTCCATCTCAACCACATGTCAAAGAAGACATGTACACTAGCAGCCAGCCAATGGTCTTTCCTGTCTGTGTCACTGATGTTAATGTCATCTCATCAAACAGCTGTAACTGCTCAGGCCCTGGTAGGCTGGGAGTGTGTGAAGATAGGTATGGTGAGCAAACACAGGACATGGCTGGAAGAACTACTCTCACATACTTTACCTTAGGCCAATGGGTTTGCATTGAGTAGGCAGCAATTATTAGATCATAGTGCTGAAGTGCTGAAATCAATACATAAGGCAGTTCCCAGGGGATATAACTAGATTTCTTGATTGTTCTTATTGGGTAATAACAGGCTGATACATATAAGGACAGCTATATGCTCAAGTGCACTGAACAAGGCTGTCCTTTATTACATTTTCACTGTAAGTGAACTTCAATTCATGGTATGTGTGACTTTGAGTAACATTGCGCCTTGCAGCTTGAAACCAGCCCAACATAAATCATATTTGTTGAGCCCAGGGGTTCTACTCAATCCCAGCAATCAACGGTGTGCCATGATTGGTTCCCCATCTCAAACACTCCCTAATGACACAGAATCACCGTGGCGATGGCTGATGAGGGCATTCTCCACCTGTCACACTCCTTCATGATTATTGCAGCCACTCTTTTTTTTTCTTGCTCCTTTGATTGAGTCACTCAGCCCGTCTTTTTTGTCCTTCTTTTTTCTAACGCCATTATTTCATTTTCCCTTTACTGAGGTGTCAGGGGAGCTTTGGCTTGTCTTCAGCTCTGTGTTCCTCCTGTAGCTATTTGCCTCTCTCTCCTTGTCTTTTTCGAAAGGATGCTTGTAATCATGCATTTTTAACGATGGTGGTGCACTGTGAGTGTTCCAAGTCCCTGCGTGTGCGTGGGAGGAAGCGACAAGGGGGAAAGAAAGAAAAAAGAGAGATTGAGTCGAAAAGAGAATATTGAAAGATAAAGCGAGAAAATCAGCCGCTCTTGAGCACCAGGTTATTTTGGACCCTCTCAAGGCTCTGGTTGGTTGGCACCTTCCTATTTGTTGAGGAGGGTAAGTGGCTTGAGGGATGTGGACTGTGGTGGTACGACCTGTTTTCTGGGCCCCTTCCCTCCCTCCATTGTGTTTCACGCTGTGCCACCCTGTGTCAGACCAACCTGACACTGCATGCTGCTGTAGATAGGTTTTTGAAGATTGAAGATACCTTCAATTTCAGGCCTCCTCATGCCATAATGGAACTCGCTCATTAATTCTGGGAAATCTCCAGGGTTTTTTAGGTCACTGGTCCCATCTTATAAAGCTCACAAATCCCTGGGAAGCCACGGATGACCGGGATGAATCATACAAACATGTAATGCCTTTCTCTCTTTGGGTTAGTTGTCAGTTTTCAAACCACAAAGGCTCAGGGGAGATGAAATGCACCCTGGGAATAGGCTTCCTGAAAAATGACATGGGAAGATTTGAGGATGAGTTAAGGTTTGTACAGCTGTATGCGGTTAAGATGGTGGTGCTGTGGAGGATGAAGGACTCTCCTAGTCTGGAATCCAACATAAGTCCGTTACACCATTCATATCAGGATTCCAGGTTAGTACTGATATTTCACTTGCTTTTTGATGTCACGAGTGTGAGATAGAAGAACTACATTTCCTGCTATTGAAATGGTGATCACGTACGTTATGTGTACCCTCAATATATTACATGTTTGTTTTGTTAGAGGCTTCATCACTCAACGCAGAGTGTAGAGGTTAGGGAAAAATAGGTACTCAACCAATTGACAACAGACAATAATTGGATGTCACTCTCGCATACTAAATAGTGTTGTCGCATCAGTAAACACAAATATTTTGCTGCACATTACCTCAAAGTGAGTGGTGAACTTTTTCCTGAGTTACTTCACACTCTACTTTGTGCTTTAAAAGCCCAAATGATATCTACCAGGGGTTACTGGGAGCAGTTTCATTAGAGCCAAGCCATTTATCCTCACTGACTATTCATTAGATAGCGAAAGCAATCAGACTGGTTTATGTGTAATTAACAGTCATCTCTTCAATTGCACGCCATTAAATACCATGTAAATAATCAGGACCAGTATGCATATGCTCTGTTTAATAAAAAATGCTAATGAATGCACCTCTAATTGTGCAAACTCCTACATGGAAGTGGACAAAGCATGTGGGAGAAGTTTAATAGCTTCAGTGGTGAATGGTTATGAAAATTGAGTTGCTATGGTGTCAGATTAGGTGGAATTTAGGAAAGGTCTATCAAATTTAGAGGGTTGCAATGGCCATTGGGCATGGCCAGAGATTTGGTCAACACTGTGTGTGGCCCATGAGTTTGCCCTGACAGGGTTGGCCGGCACTGGTGGTTGGATTCTTATTTGGTAGGCAGCCATGGAGGAATGCAGAATGGGCCTCACCTTAGAAATTAAGGTTTTCACTGCCAACGAGAAGCTTTTAACAACTTGTTTTATGCTTAGGAATCTTCCTTTGTACCTTGCAGTGTTGTGTGGTGTGTAAGAATGCCATATTCTGTGCTTTATGTTGATATAAACACTGATGTTATCCCACATAGAATGCATTACATAGTCTAGCTTTATAAAACAAATCTGTAAGGTACCTACATATAAACAAACAGTGTTGGAAAAAATTATAATGGTAGCATGTCTGACAAGGTAAGGTGTCATGTCAGATCTGAATTGGGAGACTTGTGCAGTGTGAAGCATGGTAATTTCCAATACACCCCTTAAAGGTCCAATCAGCAGTTAAAACAATAACAAAGCGTTTTCCCCGCCACTGTTTTGATAAAAAGCTGAGGGATGGGGCTGGACAAATGTAAACTCTTAAATTCATAGACAGAGCTATGGATGCAAGTACAAGCCACAAGATTACATGTCCAAAAGTGTTGGTGTAACACTATATGGTAAGATTGAACAATTACATTTTGATATCAGGATGTCCACAAAATGAGAAAACTCCAGTTCTGTCCAACATGTATAAATGTAAGTAACATAAATTGCTAGCTTGCTTGTGTTTATGCTAACTAGGCTAACATTAGCTATCTAGCCAGGTTATCAGAGGAATAGATGATTTGCCAAGTAAAACATGGCCGTTGTAGCTGGTAATAAGCACTGATTAGTTGACACTAGCCACTGTATCATACACCTCCTGAGTCGCTATTCACTACAGCAAGTCAGTAGTCTTTTGGCAGCAGGTGTCTTAGAGGGTGACAGGTAGCTTAGTGGTCATACCATTGGACCAGTAACTGAAAGGTTGCTAGTTCAAATCCCCGAGCCGATTAGGTGAAAACATTTGTTGATCCGCCCTTGAGCAAGGCACTTAACCCTAGTTGCCGTCAATAATGTCTGATCGTTGGTCATGCACTCTACGAGGGTGGGGAGTGGGATATGCAAGTGGGTACATGTGTGAAACAGGACAAATATTAGCACCTCCTATTTGATGCTATGGCCATCGTATATGCCCTGATTTCAATTTTGACTAGCATAACACAGTTGCATTTTCAAATTTGTCATGTCAATGTGGAATTTCCAATATCCTCTGGTTTGGTGTGAGTTTGAAAGAAAGACACTTCTAATTATGGGGTGACGATGATAAATGTTCTTGTCTCTCATTCAGAACAATTTGTTGGAAAGCTGGAAAAGTAGCCTAGCTAGCAAGCTACAGAAGCATTGTAATGCCACTATGTGCATGCTCTCTTAGGTTGACGCTTTTTATAATAAATGTGATTAGGTAGGCGTTTTGAGCTTTTGAGGCAGCAATTAACTGTCGTATACGTTCTAGGCCATTTCCTATTCTCTCTATACACCAAGTCACTTGGCTCTGTCATATCCTCACATGGTCTCTCCTATCATTGCTACGCAGATGACACACAATTAATATTCTCCTTTCCCCCTTCTGATAACCAGGTGGCAAATTGCATCTCTGCATGTCTGGCAGACATATCAGTGTGGATGTCGGATCACCACCTCAAGCTGAACCTCAGCAAGACGGAGCTGCTCTTCCTCCTGGGGAAGGACTGCCCGCTCCATGATCTCGCCATCACGGTTGACAACTCTGTTGTGTCCTCCTCCCAGAGTGCAAAGAACCTTGGCGTGACCCTGGACAACACCCTGTCGTTCTCCGCTAACATCAAAGCGGTGACCCAATCCTGTAGGTTCATGCTCTACAACATTCGCAGAGTACGACCCTACCTTACACAGGAAGCGGCACAGGTCCTAATCCAGGCACTTGTCATCTCCCGTCTGGATTACTGCAACTCGCTGTTGGCTGGGCTCCCTGCCTGTGCCATTAAACCCCTACAACTCATCCAGAACGCTGCAGCCCGTCTGGTGTTCAACCTTCCCAAGTTTTCTCACGTCACCCCGCTCCTCCGTACACTCCACTGGCTTCCAGTTGAAGCTTGCATCTGCTACAAGACCATGGTGCTTGCCTACGGAGCTGTGAGGGGAACGGCACCTCCTTACCTTCAGGCTCTGATCAGTCCATACACCCAAACGAGGGCATTGCGTTCTTCCACCTCTGGCCTGCTGGTCCCCCTACATCTGCGGAAGCACAGTTCCCGCTCAGCCCAGTCAAAACTGTTCGCTGCTCTGGCACCCCAATGGTGGAACAAGCTCCCTCACGACGCCAGGACAGCGGAGTCGCTGACCACCTTCCAGAGACACTTGAAAGCCTACCTCTTTAAGGAATACCTGGGATAGTATAAAAGTAATCCTTCTACCCCCCCCTACCCCACCCCCACAAAAAATTAATAATAATAATAATAAAAACAATAAAAAATTATATATACATATATATATATATATATATAAAACAAATGAACATTTAAAATATACTCTAAAAAATTAATTGTAAAGTGGTTGTCCCACTGGCTATCATAAGGTGAATGCACCAATTTGTAAGTCGCTCTGGATAAGAGCGTCTGCTAAATGACGTAAATGTAAATGTAATGTAAATGTATACACATTGATTTTGCCAGTGCCTTGGAAAGCTTGGCCAAAGACCTACTCAACCTAACTAATCTTAGCCTAACAAGGGCATGTTTTCATTCTTGCCCCCCTAACTTTGGATTTACTGTAAGATCGGGACATTGAGCCATCCCTTGTGCAGGAGGATGCAGTGAAACATTAGGATGGAAGAAGTCTACCACACACTGGCTTTTCCTCTGAGTCACTGCAAATGATTAATGAAACCACGACTTTCCAGGGGGAAAAAATAGGAAAGGAGAGGAGTGGGAGAAGAAGAGTGTGGGAAAGGAAGAGAGTCAAAGAGGAAATAAGCATACTGTGTTTGATAGAGAGAAGGATAGACAGTGAATGAGTGAGTGAGTGAATGAGTGAGCCAGCAAGCGAGTGAAAGACTGAGGTGAACAACTGAGTGAGGGAACGACTGAACAAGTGAGCCAGTGCATCAATATAGAAAGAAATATAGAAAGAAAGAGGAGAAGAGACTGACTCCATCATCAGAAGATCCCCGGGTAGTTCAGATCCCTCGTTGTCAGGACTCGTCTGTGTTGGATCCCCTCCAGCAGAACAGGCCTGTCGGTTGCAGCTCTAACTCTCTCTGTAGGCAGAGTTTCCTCTTTCTCATGAAACAACAGGGATTCATTCCCTCCATGGGAATTTCCCTAGCTGGTTAACATCTCCCATTTATTCTACCCAGCTGAGCTGAGGGATTTTGTTTTAGAAGAAAATAAAAGTTATTTTGATTGGAATGTATGTTATTTTGCTGTTTCATTCCCCTCCCCATGTCTTCTTTATTGCCAGTGACGTGCGGTGCTTTTTTTCTGCATGTTTTTTCTGCATTATAACATCGATTTCTGAACTATTACTTACTTGATGATCTGGTACAAAATAGGAAATGAGGCCAGGGGAAAGGAAGACTCTGTGTACCTTTCTCCCGCTCTTCAAACTCCAAACTCAATGTAAGGCATTGATATGACTTGCACATGTGTGTTTCTACCTTATACTGCCAGCTAACAGACGTCAAAAGGCAGGCAGAGAGCTTCGCTGCCTTTAATGTGTCAATATGTCCCAATTATTTTCGTCACACTCAGATAATAAATGTGCATGCGTATTGGCGTGAAAAAAGTAATGGAATAAGCAAGAGGATAGACGGGCACAGGGGAAACTATGTGGAACTATTACATGCCTTTGCTGAATAAAATGAACAGTGTAGAGACCACCACCGTGTCATGGCCTATGATGGAATTTAAATGAAACTGGCGTGCTCTTCTGTGTTCTGCAGAACAGAGTGATGAATATGGGTTTCTGACGTACCCGTATCAGCAACACAATGAAAGTACTGGAACGGCGTCAAGACTTTCATAGTTTCTATGAGCGATTCGAGCAGAAATGCAATGAATTGGGCCTGGCAGAAAGCGAAACTCAGAGTAAACAGCCGATCAGAGTAGAGAGGGGGTGAATCTACTAAAGCATACTTGACAATATCAACAATGTTACAAAAGTTCGACACCAGCAAACGAGAGCCTGTCAAAATATGCCAAGAACTTTGATTTCATTAGATTTGAGGCTGATCTTGTGGGATTGTACAGTTCTCAAATGGTACGAGACAATCACCTGGACAGCTCCTCAACTTTTTGTTCCAGCATGACCTGCCACAGACTGTCCCTGAGGTGACAAAGTTACTACAGCTGGTCCTTCATATACCAGCCACAACAGCATCCGTTGAGAAGTCATTTTCTGTGCTGAAACAGAAAAAGACATACAATCGAAACTGGACCAATCAAGGATGACTTATCTTTTTATAAAAAAAATTATGCAAAATTATCAACAACTTACATCCCTACATCAACATACAGTACCAGTCAAAAGTTTGGACACACCTACTCATTCAAGGGTTTTTCTTTATTTTTACTATTTTCCACATTGTAGAATAATAGTGAAGACATCAAAACGATGAAATAACACATATGGAATCATGTAGTAACCAAAAAAGTGTTAAACAAATCCAAAAATATTTAATATTTGAGATTCTTCAAAGTAGCCACCCTTTGCCTTGATGACAGCTTTGCACACTCTTGAAGGAGTTCCCATATATGCTGAGCGCTTGTTGGCTGCTTTTCCTTCACTCTGCGGTCCAACTCATCCCAAACCATCTCAATTTGGTTGAGGTCGGGTGATTGTGGAGGCCAGGTCATCTGATGCAGCACCCCATCACTCTCCTTCTTGGTCAAATAGCCCTTAGACAGCCTGAAGGTGTGTTTTGGGTCATTGTCCTGTTGAAAAACAAATGATAGTCCCACTAAGCGCAAACCAGATGGGATGGCGTATCGCTGCAGAATGCTGTGGTAGCCATGCTGGTTAGGTGTGCCTTGAATTCTAAATAAATCACTGACAGTGTCACCAGCAAAGCACCCCCACACCATCACACCTCCTCCTCCATGCTTCACGGTGGGAACCACATATGCGGAGATCATCCGTTCACCTAATCTGTGTCTCACAAAGACACGGCAGTTGGAACCAAAAATCTCAAATTTGGACTCATCAGACCAAAGGACAGATTTCCACCGGTCTAATGTCCATTGCTCGTGTTTCTTGGCCCAAGCAAGTCTCTTCTTATTATTGGTGTCTGTTACGGATACAGGTATCCTGTGTCTTTTTGTGGTTTTTCTCTCCTTCTGCCCTAATCACAGGTGTCCTGTATGTTCCTGATTGGTGGTCGTTGGGGTGTCTGCTGATTGCTGAGGTGGACCAATCAGTGGACATTCCTCTGCATTGCACCACCTGTTTCTGGTTTTTCAATCACACATCCCATTGTTTAAAAGCCGGTCAGTTGTGTTTGTTGTTAGAGACTATTTCCGTATGTGAGTATGGATACTGTGGTGTCCTGTGTTCTCACTCATTTGCTGGTTACTCTGTTTGGTAACTTTGTTAGACTATTTTCTGTATGTGAGTATGGATACTGTGGTGTCCTGTGTTTTGTGTACTCACTCATTTGCTGGTTACTGTTTGGTAACTTTGTGTGTTTCTGGGAAAAGGGGAATTTAAGCAAGTTGCCCTTGGGTGTACATTACCCGTAGGAAGAAAACTGTCTAAAAACACTAGTTAGACCTGAGCGGACCACCCACTGTAATTTTTGTATGATTAGCAGTAGCTTAGCGGTTCTTGAGGCAGGCAAGATCAGTTTAGGGGTGTTTTACACTATTGTTTCATTTCTTGGGTCCTGCGCAGCCCTTTTTCCCAAACCTTTACCGTGTGTTCAAAAATAAACCTTTTATGTTTGACGGTAGTTTATGGTTGTCGTGTAGTTTTTGTTCTCACTGTTCCATGTCACGATTCTAATTTGCATGAATTATGTTACGGGTCTCTTGTCCATCCACCCTAGACGTTTAAAGCCACGGGGTTCGTAACAGTGTTCTTTAGTAGTGGTTTCTTTGCAGCAATTCGACCATGAAGGCCTGATTCACGCATTCTCCTCTGAACAGTTGATGTTGAGATGTGTCTGTTACTTGAACTCTGAAGCATTTATTTGGGCTGCAATCTGAGGTGCAGTTAATTGCCGATTTCTGAGGCTGGTAACTCTAATGAACTTATCCTCTGCAGCAGAGGTAACTCTGGGTCTTTCCTGTGGCAGTTTTTGTGACTGCACTTGAAGAAACATTTTCCGGATTGTGTGACCATTATGTCTTAAAGTAATGATGGACTGTCGTTTCTCTTTGCTTATTTGAGCTGTTCTTGCCATAATATGGACTTTGTCTTTTACCAAATAGGGCTATCTTCTGTATACCACCCCTACCTTGTCACAACAACTGAGTGGCTCAAACGCATTAAGAAGGAAAGAAATTCCACAAATTAACGTTTAACAAGGTACACCTGTTAATTGGAATGCATTCCAGGTGACTACCTCATGAAGCTGGTTGAGAGAATGCCAAGAGTGTGCAAAGCTGTCATCAAGGAAAAGGGTGGCTACTTTGAAGAATCTCAAATATAAAATATATTTTGATTTGTTAAACACTTTTTGATGATTCCATATGTGTAATTTCATAGTTTTGATGTCTTCACTATTATTCTAAAATTTAGAAAATAGTAAAAAATAAAGAAAAACCCATGAATGAGTAGGTGTGTCCAAACTTTTGACAGGTACTGTATCAAAATAACATTTTTATATATACACTACCGTTCAAAAGTTTGGGGTCACTTAGAAATGTCCTTGTTTTCGAAAGAAAAGCAATTTTTTGTCCATTAAAATAACATCAAATTGATCAGAAATACAGTGTAGACATTGTTAATCTTGTAAATGGCTATTGTACAGTGGGGAAAAAAAGTATTTAGTCAGCCACCAATTGTGCAAGTTCTCCCACTTAAAAAGATGAGAGAGGCCTGTCATTTTCATCATAGGTACACGTCAACTATGACAGACAAATTGAGAATTTTTTTTCCAGAAAATCACATTGTAGGATTTATTAAATTCACATTAATGAATTTATTTGCAAATTATGGTGGAAAATAAGTATTTGGTCACCTACAAACAAGCAAGATTTCTGGCTCTCACAGACCTGTAACTTCTTCTTTAAGAGGCTCCTCTGTCCTCCACTCGTTACCTGTATTAATGGCACCTGTTTGAACTTGTTATCAGTATAAAAAACACACCTGTCCACAACCTCAAACAGTCACACTCCAAACTCAACTATGGCCAAGACCAAAGAGCTGTCAAAGGACACCAGAAACAAAATTGTAGACCTGCACCAGGCTGGGAAGACTGAATCTGCAATAGGTAAGCAGCTTGGTTTGAAGAAATCAACTGTGGGAGCAATTACTAGGAAATGGAAGACATACAAGACCACTGATAATCTCCCTCGATCTGGGGCTCCACGCAAGATCTCACCCCATGGGGTCAAAATGATCACAAGAACGGTGAGCAAAAATCCCAGAACCACACGGGGGGACCTAGTGAATAACCTGCAGAGAGCTGGGACCAAAGTAACAAAGCCTACCATCAGTAACACACTATGCCGCCAGGGACTCAAATCCTGCAGTGCCAGATGTGTCCAGGCCCGTCTGAAGTTTGCTAGAGTGCATTTGGATGATCCAGAAGAGGATTGGGAGAATGTCATATGGTCAGATGAAACCAAAATATAACTTTTTGGTAAAAACTCAACTCGTCGTGTTTGGAGGACAAAGAATGCTGAGTTGCATCCAAAGAACACCATACCTACTGTGAAGCATGGGGGTGGAAACATCATGCTTTGGGGCTGTTTTTCTGCAAAGGGACCAGGACGACTGATCCGTGTAAAGGAAAGAATGAATGGGGCCATGTATCGTGAGATTTGGAGTGAAAACCTCCTTCCATCAGCAAGGGCATTGAAGATGAAACGTGGCTGGGTCTTTCAGCATGACAATGATCCCAAACACACCGCCCGGGCAACGAAGGAGTGGCTTCGTAAGAAGCATTTCAAGGTCCTGGAGTGGCCTAGCCAGTCTCCAGATCTCAACCCCATAGAAAATCTTTGGAGGGAGTTGAAAGTCCGTGTTGCCCAGCGACAGCCCCAAAACATCACTGCTCTAGAGGAGATCTGCATGGAGGAATGGGCCAAAATATCAGCAACAGTGTGTGAAAACCTTGTGAAGACTTAGAGAAAACGTTTGACCTGTGTCATTGCCAACAAAGGGTATTTAATAAAGTATTGAGAAACTTTTGTTATTGACCAAATACTTATTTTCCACCATAATTTGCAAATAAATTCATTAAAAATCCTACAATGTGATTTTCTGGATTTTTTTCTTCTCATTTTGTCTGTCATAGTTGACATGTACCTATGATGAAAATTACAGGCCTCTCTCATCTTTTTAAGTGGGAGAACTTGCACAATTGGTGGCTGACTAAATACTTTTTTTCCCCACTGTAGCTGGGAACGGCTGATTTTCTATGGAATATCTACATAGGCGTACATAGGCCCATTATCAGCAACCATCATGTCACGATCGTCTGAAGAAGCGGACCAATACGCAGCGCGTGGAGTGAACATGATGACTTTATTTAAATAAAAGCAACCACGAAAACAACAAACAAATGACGATAGTGAAGTCCTACAGTGACTATGACTGAACCTGGAACAAAAACCCACCAAACCAAGGAGAAACCACACAGTATAAATATGGCTCCCAATCAGAGATAACGAGCCGACAGCTGACACTCGTTACCTCCGATTGGGAGTCATATGACTAATCACCACTAAACACAAACAAATGAAACACACCCATCCCCAACACCACCAAATGAAATACACCCTGGCTCAAATATCAAAGTCCATGGAGCCAGAGTGTCACACATCAGTCCTGTGTTCCAATGGCACATTTACGTTGTGTTTGCTAATCCAAGTTTATCATTTTAAAAGGCTAATTGATCATTAGAAAACCCTTTTGCAATTATGTTAGCACAGCTGAAAACTGTTATGCTGATTAAAGAAGCAATAAAACTGGCCTTCTTGAGACTAGTTGAGTTCTTTGTTTCTGACCATTTTGAGCCTGTAATCGAACCCACAATTGCTGATGCTCCAGATACTCAACTAGTCTCAAGAAGGCTATTGCTTCTTTTCCAGCTACAATAGCCATTTACAACATTAACAATGTCTACACTGTATTTCTGATCAATTTGATGTTATTTTAATGGACAAAAAATGTGCTTTTCTTTCGAAAACAAGGACATTTCTAAGTGACCCCAAACCTTTGAACAGTAGTGTATATATATACAGTGGGGAGAACAAGTATTTGATACACTGCCGATTTTGCAGGTTTTCCTACTTACAAAGCATGTAGAGGTCTGTCATTTTTATCATAGGTACACTTCAACTGTGAGAGACGGAATCTAAAACAAAAATCCAGAAAATCACATTGTATGATTTTTAAGTAATTAATTTGCATTTTATTGCATGACATAAGTATTTGATCACCTACCAACCAGTAAGAATTCCGGCTCTCACAGACCTGTTAGTTTTTCTTTAAGAAGCACTCCTGTTCTCCACTCATCACCTGTATTAACTGTACCTGTTTGAACTCATTACATGTATAAAAGACACCTGTCCACACACTCAATCAAACAGACTCCAACCTCTCCACAATGGCCAAGACCAGAGAGCTGTGTAAGGACATCAGGGATAAAATTGTAGACCTGCACAAGGCTGGGATGGGCTACAGGACAATAGGCAAGCAGCTTGGTGAGAAGGCAACAACTGTTGGCGCAATTATTAGAAAATGGAAGAAGTTCAAGATGACGGTCAATCACCCTCGGTCTGGGGCTCCATGCAAGATCTCACCTCGTGGGGCATCAATGATCATGAGGAAGGTGAGGGATCAGCCCAGAACTACACGGCAGGACCTGGTCAATGACCTGAAGAGCGCTGGGACCACAGTCTCAAAGAAAACCATTAGCAACACACTCCGCCGTCATGGATTAAAATCCTGCAGCGCACGCAAGGTCCCCCTGCTCAAGCCAGCGCATGTCCAGGCCCGTCTGAAGTTTGCCAATGACCATCTGGATGATCCAGAGGAGGAATGGGAGAAGGTCATGTGGTCTGATGAGACAAAAATAGAGCTTTTTGGTCTAAACTCCACTCGTCGTGTTTGGAGGAAGAAGAAGGATGAGTACAACCCCAAGAACACCATCCCAACCGTGAAGCATGGAGATGGAAACATCATTATTTGGGGATGCTTTTCTGCAAAGGGGACAGGACGACTGCACCGTATTGAGGGGAGGATGGATGGGGCCATGTATCGCGAGATCTTGACCAAGAACCTCCTTCCCTCAGTAAGAGCATTGAAGATGGGTCGTGGCTGGGTCTTCCAGCATGACAACGACCCGAAACACACAGCCAGGGCAACTAAGGAGTGGCTCCGTAAGAAGCATCTCAAGGTCCTGGAGTGGCCTAGCCAGTCTCCAGACCTGAACCCAATAGAAAATCTTTGGAGGGAGCTGAAAGTCCGTATTGCCCAGCGACAGCCCCGAAACCTGAAGGATCTGGAGAAGGTCTGTATGGAGGAGTGGGCCAAAATCCCTGCTGCAGTGTGTACAAACCTGGTCAAGACCTACAGGAAACATATGATCTCTGTAATTGCAAACAAAGGTGTCTGTACCAAATATTAAGTTCTGCTTTTCTGATGTATCAAATACTTATGTCATGCAATAAAATGCAAATTAATTACTTAAAAATCATACAATGTGATTTTCTGGATTTTTGTTTTAGATTCCGTCTCTCACAGTTGAAGTGTACCTATGATAAAAATTACAGACCTCTACATGCTTTGTAAGTAGGAAAACCTGCAAAATCGGCAGTGTATCAAATACTTGTTCTCCCCACTGTATATACAGTTGAAGTCGGAAGTTTACATATACTTAGGTTGGAGTCATTAAAACTCGTTTTTCAACCACTCCACAAATGTCTTGTTAACAAACTATAGTTTTGGCAAGTCGGTTAGGACATCTACTTTGTGCATGACAAGTAATTTTTCCAACAATTGTTTACAGACAGATTATTTAACATATAATTCACTGTATCACAATTCCAGTGGGTCAGAAGTTTACATACATTAAGTTGACTGTGCCTTTAAACAGCTTGGAAAATTCCAGAAAATGATGTCATGGCTTTAGAAGCTTCTGATAGGCTAATTGACATCATTTGAGTTAATTGAAGGTGTACCTGTGGATGTATTTCAAGGCCTACCTTCAAACTAAGTGCCTCTTTGCTTGACATCATGGGAAAATCAAAAGAAATCAGCCAAGACCTCAGAAAATACATTGTAGACCTCCACAAGTCTGGTTCATCCTTGGGAGCAATTTCCAAACGCCTGAAGGTACTACGTTCATCTGTACAAACAATAGTACGCAAGTATAAACGTCATGGGACCACCCAGCCGTCATACCGCTCAGGAAGGAGACGCGCTCTGTCTCCTAGAGATTAGGAGACATAACCTGAAAAGCCGCTCAGCAAGGAAGAAGCCACTGCTCCAAAACCGCCATAAAAAAGCCAGACTACGGTTTGCAACTGCACATGGGGACAAAGATCTTTTTTTTTGGAGAAATGTCCTCCGGTCTGATGAAACAAAAATAGAACTGTTTGGCCATAATGACCATCGTTACGTTTGGAGGAAAAAGGGGGATGCTTGCGAGCCGAAAAACACCATCCCAACCGTGAAGCACGGGGGTGGCAGCATCATGCTGTGGGGGTGCTTTGCTGCAGGTGGGACTGGTGCACTTCACAAAATAGATGGCATCATGAGGAAGAAAAATGATGTGGATATATTGAAGCAACATCTCAAGACATCAGTTAGGAAGTTAAGGCTTGGTCGCAAATGCGTCTTCCAAATGGACAATGACCCCAAGCATACTTCCAAAGTTATGGCTTAAGGACAACAAAGTCAAGGTATTGGAGTGGCCACCACAAAACCCTGACCTCAATCCTATAGAAAATGTGTGGGCAGAACTGAAAAAGCGTGTGCGAGCAAGGAGGCCTACAAACCTGACTCAGTTACACCAGCTCTGTCAGGAGGAATGGGCCAAAATTCACCCAACTTATTCTGGGAAGCTTGTGGAAGGCTACCTGAAACGTTTGACCCAAGTTAAACAAATTAAAGGCAATGCTACCAAATACTAATTGAGTGTATGTAAACTTCTGACCCACTGGGAATGTGATGAAAGTAATAAAAGCTGAAATAAATCATTCTCACTACTATTATTCTGACATTTCACATTCTTAAAATAAAGTGGTGATCCTAACTGACCTAAAACGGAATTTTTACTAGGATTAAATGTCAGGAATTGTGAAAAACTGAGTTTAAATGTATTTGGCTAAGGTGTATGTAAACTTCCGACTTCAACTGTATGTATATATATATATATATATATATATATATGACAATTCTTGTGCAATTGTATTCAATGTGTGGGGGCACCGGTTAGTCGAGGTAATTGAGGTTATATGTACATGTAGGTACAGTTATTAAAGCGACTATGCATAGATAATAAACAGAGAGTAGCAGTAGCGTAAAAGAGGGGGTGGGGTGGGGCATTGCAAATAGTCTGGGTATCCTGTTGATTAGATGTTCAGGAGTCTCATGGCTTGGGGGTAGAAGCTGTTTAGAAGCCTCTTGGACCTAGACTTGGCGCTCCGGTACCATTTGCCGTGCGGTAGCAGAGAAAACAGTCTATGACTAGGGTGGCTGGAGTCTTTGACAATTTTTAGGGCCTTCCTCTGACACTGCCTGGTATAGAGGTCCTGGATGGCAGGAAGCTTGGCCCCAGTGATGTACTGGGCCGTACGCACTACCCTCGGTAGTGCCTTGCAGTTGGAGGCTGAGCAGTTGCCATACCAGGCAGTGATGCAACCAGTCAGGATGCTCTCGATGGTGCAGCTCTAGAACCTTTTGAGGATCTGAGGACCCATGCCAAATCTTTTCAGTCTGCTTAGGGGGAATAGGTTTTGTCGTGCCCTCATCATGACTGTCTTGGTGTGCTTGGACCATGTTAGTTTGTTGGGGTTGTGGACACAAGGGAACCTGAAGCTCTCAACCTGCTCCACTAGCGTCGGTGAGAATGGGGGCATCCTCTGTCCTTTTCTTTTTCCTGTAGTCCACAATCATCTCCTTTGTCCAGCTAGGGTAGAATAATGACTTCTTCCTTACAGTTATGTCTGAATTATTCCACAAACATATTTTCCAGGACATTAAAGCTTGTTGGTGAAACCTAGCCAATTTAGCGGGTAATCTTTCAGGAATATAATTACATTTCAGTAAAAATTGAAGACCTCCCACTTTGTTTGGAATGAAATACTAAATTGATTCTGTATTGACCAAACATATTCTCAACCAATTGATCTTGAAAGAGATATTTATGTTAACAAAATTCAACACTTCCAGACCTCCTTCAGATCTTTATTTGAGAGGACTGACTTTTTAAGTTTGTGAGACTTATTTTTTCAGATGAAGTCAAGAAAGATCTTGTTGATCTCTTTACAGGTACAGTGAGGGAAAAAAGTATTTGATCCCCTGCTGATTTTGTACGTTTGCTCACTGACAAAGAAATTGTCAGTCTATAATTTTAATGGTAGGTTTATTTGAACAGTGAGAGACAGAATAACAACAAAAAAATCCAGAAAAATGTGTGTCAAAAATGTTATAAATTGATTTGCATTTTAATGAGGGAAATAAGTATTTGACCCCTCTGCAAAACATGACTTAGTACTTGGTGGCAAAACCCTTGTTGGCAATCACAGAGGTCAGACGTTTCTTGTAGTTGGCCACCAGGTTTGCACACATCTCAAGAGGGATTTTGTCCCACTCCTCTTTGCAGATCTTCTCCAAGTCATTAAGGTTTCGAGGCTGACATTTGGCAACTCAAACCTTCAGCTCCCTCCACAGTGGCTCGGCCACTCCAGGACCTTAATGTGCTTCTTCTTGAGCCACTCCTTTGTTGCCTTGGCCGTGTGTTTTGGGTCATTGTCATGCTGGAATACCCATTCACGACCCATTTTCAATGCCCTGGCTGAGGGAAGGAGGTTCTCACTCAAGATTTGACGGTACATGGCCCCGTCCATCGTCCCTTTGATGCGGTGAAGTTGTCCTGTCCCCTTAGTAGAAAAACACCCCCAAAGCATAATGTTTCTACCTCCATGTTTGACGGTGGGGATGGTGTTCTTGGGGTCATAGGCAGCTTTCCTCCTCCTCCAAACATGGCGAGTTGAGTTGATGCCAAAGAGCTCCATTTTGGTCTCATCTGACCACAACCCTTTCACCCAGTTCTCCTCTGAATCATTCAGATGTTAATTGGCAAACTTCAGACAGGCATGCATATGTGCTTTCTTGAGCAGGGGGACCTTGCGGGCACTGCAGGATTTCAGTCCTTCACGGCGTAGTGTGTTACCAATTGTTTTCTTGGTGACTATGGTCCCAGCTGCCTTGAGATCATTGACAAGATCCTCCCGTGTAGTTCTGGGCTGATTCCTCACCGTTCTCATGATCATTGCAACTCCACGAGGTGAGATCTTGCATGGAGCCCCATGCCAAGGGAGATTTACAGTTATTTTGTGTTTCTTCCATTTGCGAATAATCGCACCAACTGTTGTCACCTTCTCACCAAGCTGCTTGGCAATGGTCTTGTAGCCCATTCCAGCCTTGTGTAGGTCTACAATCTTGTCCCTGACATCCTTGGAGAGCTCTTTGGTCTTGGCCATGGTGGAGAGTTTGGAATCTGATTGATTGATTGCTTCTGTGGACAGGTGTCTTTTATACAGGTAACAAACTGAGATTAGGAGCACTCCCTTTAAGAGTGTGCTCCTAATCTCAGCTCGTTACCTGTATAAAAGACACCTGGGAGCCAGAAATCTTTCTGATTGAGAGGGGGTCAAATACTTATTTCCCTCATTAAAATGAAATTCAATTTATAACATTTTTGACATGCGTTTTTCTGGATTTTTTTGTTGTTATTCTGTCTCTCACTGTTCAAATAAACCTACCATTAAAATTATAGACTGATCATTTCTTTGTCAGTGGGCAAATGTACAAAATCAGCAGGGGATCAAATACTTTTTTCCCTCACTGTAGAAGGATTTACAAATAAAGATAATGAGGGGTACACAAAGTGAGACAGTCCCTCTGCCTTGGACAGAAGCACTCTCCCAAGTATAGATACATCCTGTTGTAGGCAATTATTAAATACATTCTTGGTTTTCTTACTTTTAGGAGAGAAATTCCTATGTTGTCTGACTAAGTGGTTTTTTGATAGATGTATTCCTAAATATTTAACACAGTCCTTTACAGGAATATTTTCTATTTTTTTTAATCATCATAGTCATATAAACATAAGATTTAGAAACGTTCAATTTTAATCCAGATGCAATAGAGAATGAATGCAGTGATAGCATTAAGGGCATGGGCGACCTGGTCTTTGTCTTTAAAAAAAAGAGTAGTATCATCAGCCAGTTGGGAAATTTTGATTTCTCTGTTAAAAATGGATAAGCCATGTAGATTTGCATTATTCAGAATATCTAGAGATAGAAGTTCCACTACCAAAATTAATAAAAAGGGCGAAATTGGGTACAATCCTTTGGATATATTAAGGTTTAGTATCACAGAACTATTCATATCTTTGTAAAACATGCGAATGACTTTGACAAAATGTTCACTGAAACCAAAAAGTTTAAGAGACCGAAAGAGAAATGAATGTTCAATTGTGTCAGAGGCTTTACAGAAGTCCCCCCCCCCCCCCAAAAAAAAAAAAAACAGCATCTGAGTCAATTGCATCTGAATAATCTAAAAGGTCCAAGACTAAACGAATGTTTGAACTTATGTGACGGCCCTTCATAAATCCTGTTTGAGTCTCATTTATAATGGGATCTATTCCTTTCTTTCCTCTTTTGGCATAAACCAGAGCAATCAATTTGTAATCAATTTTTAATGAAGCAATTGGTCTCCAATTGTCAATGAGAGAAGGGTCTTTATCAGGCTTCGGAATCAGTGAAATAAGGCCCTGTTTCATAGTGGAGACCATTTCACAATTTTCAATGCAATAGGGTGTTTTAGTAACTCCCAAAACTGCCTATAGAATTCAACTGACAGGCCATCAGGGCCAGGTGATTTCCCTTTTTTCATTGAATTCAGAGCCTCTCTAATTTCTTCGATTGACACTGGTGAATCACAAACTGAGTGGAAATCATCCTCAATTACAGGGACATAATTCTGAATGTGGCAAATGTAGCTTTCACAACCATCTTCCTGAAAGTGTGAGTTGTTAAGGTTTTCATAAAAGGAATTGACTAATGTTGATATTGTAAAGGGATCTTTTCATAATATATCAGTAATTTTGAGTGCCGTTATAGATTTTCTTTTGTAGTTTCTTTTTTCAAGTGCAAAGAAATAACTGGTGTTTCTTTCCCCCTCTTTAATCAATTTTGCTATTGATCTGACAAAGGCATCATTTGCCAGATCCATGTAAAGCTGTTCTAATTCTAGTTATAAAGATGTAAATACAGACTCTTCTTCTTGAGATAGATGATCTTTCTTTAGAAAACTGTCAAGCTTGCTCATCAAATCTTTTTCTGTAAGGTTCTTCAGGTGCTTCAGCTCTTTGGCATGTTTAATGGCTACAACTCTGACTTTATATTTGAAGAATTCCCATCTACTTCCATGACCCAAGTCTTTTCTTGCAAAAATATATTTGGCTAACGATTTGATGTTTCCAATGAAAATTGGATCTTTAAGAAGTGTGTTGTTTAATTTCCAATATCCTCAAATACCTTTTTATTTTTTAGTAGCTTGTAAATTCAGGGAAATCAAATGATGATCAGAAAAGGGAGCCAACTAATGATCTACATCTATAACAAATTGTAACAAAAAGGGGGAAATTAGGAATAAATCTATTCTAGATTTTCATGACATAGTTTTGTTGGTCCAGGTATAACCCTTTGCTTCCGGATTGAAATAACACCAGGCATCATCAACAGAGAGAGCCTTGTGTAATGTTGTGATGATATTGCTATTTTGAGAGCTTTGACTCATTCTAGGAGGAAAACGATCAACAGAATCATCAGGTGTTTCGTTAAAATCCCCTTAGAGAATTAGAAAAGCCTGAGTATTTGTTGTGTAAATCCTGTAATTCTCTGGTAAGTTGGGCAAAAAGGGTCTTATTTGGAGCATGTGAGTTATGTCCATACATATTACAGATGGTGAAAATAGCATTGTCAAGTTTAACAGTTACTATGACCCATCTCACATCCTGTGAAGATGTCACCTTTAAACTTGTGGATAAGCGTCGAAACACCAGCAGAATGGTTTGATCCATGACTGAGATAGGCCATGTCTCCCCATTGTGGCTTCCAAAATTTCAAGTCACTTTCACACAAATGAGTTTCCTGAAGAAGGACAAAATCTGCAGTACTGCGTTTACAATATAAAAATAAGGTTTTGCTTTTTGTAAGATCTCTCAAACCCTTAGCATTCAGGCTAACGATATTGAGTGAGTTGAAAACAAACTTCTGCATTAAAAAAGAAATAAAGACACAAACTAGACAACAGATGTAGTAATGTGAACAATAAAACAAACAGTAAACCTTGACTCCGACGGAAAACTACGCTCAGCTGAGGTAGTGGTGGTTAACAGTATAACAAATCCCCTTTTTTATTTTTTGGGTTGGCAAATGTTCATAAATTGTAGTTTGAATGGTAAATTTACTGGTGGCGGTACAGTAAATGTACTCTTGGAAGTACTCACAGTTCAAGTGTGGTTCATGTCATGTCACCAGAGTTAACCAGTAATCTTTCTTCCTTCGATGAACGCGTGTGGGCCCTTGAACCCAGCCTTCTTTCCCTCTTGTCGAGCATTCTGTATAAGCGGCCACAGTTTCTCACTGGCAGTCTGATGCTGCGGTATCAGAGCCTCTTTGATGCGGAGCTTCTTCTTGTCCAGAAACTTGTTCCCCTTGGCCATTTTCCAGATGCTGTCCCTGAAGTGGTGCATAGTGAAGCGCAGGATGATATTGCGAGGGGGTCCACCAGATCTTCGTTTCCCAAGTCGATCACATTTCTTAGCTTGTCTTTGATGCACGGAGCCACCATTATTTTGGGATTGCAGTTTCTTCAGCTCGTTGTCTAGGAACGTTACATTTTCCTTGTTCTCTCTCACAACTGTGTGAAGCTGACGGACAGTCTCTGACAAATTATCAATCTTCTTTGATGTTTCTTCGGTAGCCTGCTCTATGATGGACACTTTGGAGAACGTGGCGTCTTGTTTAGTAGTCAGGGTCTGGATCACTTTTTTCTCCAGTGGATTTTTAATTAGGGTCTGAGGTAAAGAGGTTGCAAGGATCTCGTCCTGGTCCGTCTTGTTCTTTCTCTTGCTTGAGCTCATGGCATCTTGTGTGTCCATGCTGTTCTGGCTCTCGTCGTAGCTAGCTAGCATGCCTGCCGTCTTCTGTGAGGCTTGGATATTCCGTCTTCTGTTGTCTTTCTGTCATGTTCTTCCCATTCAACTTGACAAAAATGAACTCTAAACTTGCCATGTGTAGCCAAAACAAGTTATAGTTAGTTTCTTGCTACATTGATAGCCACCATTAGACTGTTAACCACCTAACCCTCAAAGTTGCTTGGACAAGTGAGAAAACACTCCATCTCACAGCGACGCCATCTTGGCCCACCCAAGGATGACTCTTATCCCTTGCTATCATCTCCATTGAGAGTCGAGACCGAGATACTTAAATTGAGGGCCAACAGAGAGGAGTTTTACAGTTCAGTCACTTATGTCTTTACCCAGAAGGATAGACGGATGGACTTTGTTTACAAGTAAGTGCAAGTGTTTATTTTACAATACTACTATTATTACATTACATGTCTATTGTGTAAGTATATATCCCAATCAGTAGTGCTGACTACTAGGCATTTTGTGTGTGTAGCGCTGTCTACAAGTAGGCCTACTCGCTGGCATGTCTGTTGTGCTGAAAATCGCCTGTTCGTGCAGGGCAGTTGTGTGGGGCACAAGCTATTAGGGCCTGTGAATGTGTGTCTAATGGTTGTGCCTCCTACCTGCTGCTGTTTGATGGTTGGTTGTGGTTATTTGATGGTTACCTTTGTGATTGTGTCATACCGATAAACGCCATAGCAAAAATCTGCTTTATGAACGTTGTGTGTGTATGTGTGTGAGTATGTGTGTGTGCGTGCGTCACCGCACGTCACTGCTTATTGCCATTCTCTTATTATCTTCCTCTAGCTTTTGTGGCAATGTGCAATGTATCCCCTTCTTTTTATTTTATATTAGGGCTGTTGTATTTTATTTATGTACTGGGTTTTATTTGTTACAGGGCTCTTACAAAATAGTTTTATCTTTATGTGAATCCCTGTTTAAATAAAGGTTATTAAAAAAGATATACATTCTACTAGGCCTAACCCTGAATGCAGAAGTTAGGCCTACACATGTAATAATATTGATACACCAATATTAATTGGGTAGATTACAATAATTGTAGTGTCATGGAGGCACACCTTGTTTTCCTCCCTGGTCCCATTGCATATTGACAGGCTACATGTATGACATCTACCATTGTGTCCTCCTGGCTCTGCCGACTGCTGTATCTGCTGCTTTCCTGATACAACTTGTAGATCTGTCATACTGCATGTAGATGTTTATGCCATTAAACAATAATATAGGATTATATTGGATCCTAATCATTCTTAACAATGTCTTCATAAAGCACAGACCACACATTGGAAACTGAAGAATATTTATTATATGGAGATAAATGGGGGAGTAGATAGAGAAAGAGAGAGAATGTGAGAGCTCCTTCACAGGTATAGGGACAGGAGTGAGCTTTAGGAGATGGTAGATAGGTGGACCCAGGGGCTCCGCCATTTTCTGCCACAGGAGCATAGCTTCCATCTGATTCAATATTCTCTCTGCCCCTTTGCACTTATTCAGTTTCTGTCTTTTCTTGCCCTCTGCAGTGCCAGTGTCCTCCTCCATGGTCACAATGGACCCCTGCTTCTCTTCCACTGTGAACTTCAACCTGCCCTGATTGGGATCAGTTCCCTCATCCATGGTGACCACAGTCACCTGCTCTGCGTCCGTCACCACGGGCCCCCCATCAACTGCCTCCTCCATTGTGACCACGGTCACCTTCTCCGCCTCCTCCATCACCACGGCCCCTCCTCAACAGCCTCCTCCATGGTGACCACGGTCACCTGCTCCGCCATCACCACGGGCCCCTCCTCAGCTGCCTCCTCCATTGTGACCACTGTCACCTTCTCCGCCTCCTCCATCACCACGGGCCCCTCCTCAACGGCCTCCTCCATGGTGACCATGGTCACCTGCTCCGCCATCACCACGGGCCCCTCCTCAGCTGCCTCTTCTATGGTGACAACGGTCACCTTCTCTGCATCCTCCATCACCATGGGCCCTTCCTCAGCTGCCTCCTCCTGGTTGGCTGGCTCATAAGCCGATAGCTCTAGTCCTGGACCTGCTGATTCAAGGTGCTAGATTCCTGAGATTGGAAGATGAGACTGGAAGACTGACCGAAACGCTCAACTCTGTGCCCATCACTTTGAAGATTAGTCAGCCTCACCTGGACTGCTGTGCCCACCATTTTCTCCTTCCCAGGTCATCTACAAAAACGGTCAAAAGGCCCCAGGGAAAAAAAAGTAAGGTAAATACAGAGGTAAGTGGCAACGTTATCATGCTGCACATGATCACACTTACTGCTGAGGTTGAGGATCTTGAGGTAGAGGTTGTTAATAATGATGGTACAGACATTGATCACAGCGATATCACTGTGATGATGGATCTGCATGATGATACTACTTTTGTGTCAGATGTAGGCCCATCACAATGATATAGCTGTGACGGTGGATGTATGTGAGTAAAGTGTGGTGTCGGACTCTATCGATCATGGTTATGACGTTCATTTTCTTGCTTAAAATGCTATTTCTGTATTATTTGTGTATTTATCTTGAAGTCATCTTTTAAACCCATTTGGGCAAGCTGTCAAGTCTGTTTGTCTTTTATGTTTTGATTTGAGGCTTTTACTCTGCTGAACCCCTTTTCTTCACATTGCATGACAGACAATGTTAGTGTTTTCTTTTTCACATCTTTGCACTTGTCAATTACACTTGTCTGTTAATAAAATCAGCCTGTTCTCATAGACTAGATGTAACATAGTAAACGTAAATCTGGGACACCCACGTTTGGTATGTTACATAACTTAAGGCAAAAAACGAAGGAGGGTGGTTGGTCAGGATGGATGGATGGGTAGGCGTATAACGCAAACGTCTAGTAACCCAAAGGTTGCGTGTTCGAATCTCATCATGGACAACTTTAGCATTTTAGCTAATTAGCAACTACTTTTTTGCTTCTTTGCAACTACTTTGCATGTTAGCTACCCCTTCCCCTAACCTTAACCCTTTAACCTCTTTTAACCTTAACCCTAACCCTAACCCTAACCCCTAAGCTAGCTAACTTTACCCACATAGCTAACATTAGCATTAGCCACCTAGCCATCTAGCTAAAATTAGCCACAACAAATTGGAATTTGTAAAATATCATGCGTATTGCGAATTTGTAACATATTTTACAAATTGCAATTCGTAACATATCATACGAATTGTAATTCACAACATATTATACGAAATGGATGATGGACATCCACAAATGAATACATACCATACGAAACGTAACATATCATTCTAAATGGAGGGAGACAGATTTAAGTTTACTATATTACATCTACCCCTGAGTCCAGGTTGGTAAGATACGTGCTCTGTCACTAGAAACACACTCTGAAACAAAATTGAGCGAAGAAGAGCACTTTGAAGGCAGTTCACTGAATTTGAACGAAAACTGAGCCAAAACAAAACAAAAGCAGAACACTTTGAGGAAAATGCACTCAATGAATAAAACAATATAGCAATAAACTCAAATAAGCAATACACTGTGGGGTTGCTACTGCTGCACAGAAATGAAATGAATCAAAACGAGGAAAAACTCTCCAGTGAAACAATTCTTCCTGCTATGCTCTGCGTCCACCTTGCCCCCTACCCAGAATGCTCTCATCTCTGCTCATCCACAGCACACTACCAGATCATACTAGTAGAGTACCTGTGTCAGTGTCTGTCTCCACAGAGAGAAAACCACAGTGCTCTTTCATGTGGTTGTTTGTCTTTTTTCGCCGGGGCTGTCTGTTTTGAAGCCTGTGTAGAATGACTCCCTTGGCGTAAGATGAGGGGACAAGAGGCGCTCAGTGCTGCCTGAAACTCAAGCCTCTCACCGACACCCTATCAGAACTCTGGGAACGCTGTGCTCCGCGCTAAGTCAACTTGGCTGCGTCCGAGCGCAAATATCTTGCGAAGCATTGCATGGACCGGTGCTGCTGGCAGGGGCTCACACAAGTCGACCTCCAAACAGAGATTTGGGAACACTGGGGGATGAATTTGGGGAATGTGTAGGACGTGGGGGTTTCTATGTCTCTGAGTCTATTAGCAGTCTAGGCCACTTTAAGTTGGACTTGATTGATCATGGAATGTGAAGGGGGATTTCTGAGCGTAAAGTGTACATATTCGCTCTACTGGTTTACAGTAAACTGAAATATTGCATTTAACAAACAATTACAGCATGGTCAAGCAAGTTAATGTTTCTGACAGTTTACTAAACAACTACTGATTTAGAACCACAGAGAGTTACCGCAAGTCAGCACAAAGATAACAGGAGCACTGCCTCCACTATTCAGCACCATTTCAACTTAAACATTTTAACATAATTAAATCAACTAGGCTATACACTGACTGTAAAACACATTAGGCACACCTTCCTAATATTGAGTGCACCCCCTTTTGCCCTCACAACAGTCTCAATATGTTGGGCATGGACTCTACAAGGTGTCGAAAGTATTCCACAGGGATGCTGGCCCATGTTGACTCCAATGCTTCCCACAGTTGTGTCAAGTTGGCTAAGTGTCCTTTGGGTGGTGGACCATTCTTGATACACACAGGAAACTGTTGAGCATGAAAAACCCAGCAGCGTTGCAGTTCTTGACACACTCAAACCGATGTGCCTGGCACTTACTACCATACCCCGTTCAAAGGCACTTAAATATTTTGTCTTTCCCATTCAACCTCTGAATAACACACATACACAATCCTTGTCTCAGTTGTCTCAAGGCTAAAAAATCCTTCTTTAACCTGTCTCCTCCCCTTCATCTACACTGATTGAAGTGGATTTAACAAGTGACATCAGGTGATTTGATTGGTGTGAAGCCATATCCAAACTGGCCTCACTTGGGGCGTGGTTTTGCTGCTGGCATCTATCAATCAAACGCTACGGTAGCAACATGTCATACTATTTTTGTCCAGACAGCATCAGATACAGACAGTACACAACGATTGCCCATGAAAGTCTAATAGCGTTTTGTCATTCTCTTACTGACACTATCGATTTGTGGCTTACAGATTATTTTGGGAGTTTGTTCTACGTGGGGAGAAGATACTGTAGGCACAGGACACCCGATTTGCCTGCATGTTATTGTTGGGGTAAAGTAGTATACAGATACCTCAAAAAACTACTTAAGTAGTACTTTAAAGTAGTTCTACTTAAGTACTTTACACCACTGGTTGGCTGAATGTTCCAGGTAGGGTCCTGAATGTTCTTCAGCTGGTGAACCTCGTCTTGTGTTGGGCAATGGCAGCTGATCTGGCAGAACTTCATGAGCTCCATGACCTTGAACTCATAGACTATACACTTTGGCTCTTGCCAGCCCCGTTTAGTCTTTTGCTCTTCTGAGTCAGATGATTTTGAGCTTGAACTTGTTCCCGGCTGAAAACTTTAATCCAATGGGTCTACAGGATCTGTACTACTAAAGCTGGTGTGAAGGTCATCATCATCAACATCAGGATTAGTCTGAAGGACAGACACTAATCAGTGATTAGCCAACATTTTACTACTTTGACGACTCAATACACACTCAAACAAGGTACTATACCCACCCATCCCCCTCATGTCAATAGATCATGCATACTAACCTTCACACACAATACTCATCCCCAACATACACCAGGCAGTCACCCCCACCATCCCCTCCTTACTAATAACTCTTATTTTCTCAGATTTAAACTTCAAGCTTTGCATAAACAATCAACTAAGCCTCCATAATACAGATACAACTACAGTAGAAGTTGTACCCTACTTATAAACACACCAACTATGACAAGAAGACACAGACAATGTTAATGACTAGCTCCAGTATATTTATTTGCTCATCATGGAGTCATGGAAAGATTTAGTGACTTACACTAGTTCCTGGTGCTGAGCTTGATGCCACTGCAGATGTTGATGGGATCGGACTCTGTAAATAGAACACATAGGCCAGTCACGTTTCCCTCTGCGGTATTTAGTTAGATAGCTAACAGTTAGATACGGTCCGGTAGGCTGTAGCTAACGTAACCTAACGTAGCTAACGTTAGCTAGCAATGTTACAAATCACATTGCCAAATAGCAGTTGGCTAATTACATTGATTTGCTTTGTAATGGCTAACCAGCGTATTATGAAAGCTAGCTAGATTTTGGTTTAGATAAACAAATGTAGTTTGTTAGCTAGCTAAGTTAACTACGTTACCTCTGCTCGACTTCTTAGTAAGGTAATCGATTAAATGTTACCCCAGCAACCTATGCTTGCTTGTAGTTTTCACATCCAGGTACTGAGCACCACAACATGACTAAAGTAACGTTAGCTACCTATTGACACCCATTCTCAACTGGCTCCATTTCGACAGGGGCGGACCTAGGTCCTGAAATCGATATCAATTCTGGATATTGTGGTTTGCTTACAACCAGGAAAAGTAGATAGCCCGTTTCTGCCGGTGAGATGCAGAAACACTTGTATTTTCGTGTAGTGAGAAAATTCTTGATTTTTATGACATATTATATGTTAATATAATTAACCCAATGAGTCCCACCGCGACGGCGGCACGTTTTGTACTTCTAACCCCTTTTAAATATTGAGTGTTTGAGCTATATACTTTTGATTTGTCTATTTCTTCTTCATCCGTTGGTACCAACCATTAGTCTGTGTGATCAACAGGGGCTGAGCTACAGCAGTGTTTGTGAGACAAGAGTGGGCCTGTGGCCAGGTCTTTTTTACAAAAACGTCTGTAGAGTCCGAATGGTTTGAGCTACAAACTACTAAAACCTATTTATGAAAAGCTGAGACTCTCACGAACACGCACATGTTTTGCTCTATGACGCTCACAAGCTACACAAAAATCATTAGAAGGTAAGGGGTTCTTCTACATAGAAGATCATAGGAAATCCAAGGACTTAGTGTCTATATTACTGTAAAAGCTCACATAGTTGCTGTCACAAACACCAAACTCCACACGGTTGTCACTGACTAGTTGGATATTCATTTCCCACTGAGCAAACTATTTATGTGCTTACATCATTCATATAAATCAATTTATATTTGTCAATAAAACTCATGAATTGAATGAACTGTTTATGTCAAATTGTTTTGTGTTCTGCTTGTAGCCATGGTTGTCCTGAAAAGAAAATGGTAAACACTTAATTGTGAGGCTGAATATAAGGGCTGGACATGCAGATAAATGAAAGTCAGATAAATGAAAAGCCAATTTTTGGTTGGTCTTGGGACTGATAGGGTTATTAATGGAGATATGCAGTGAAAGAGCAGCGGTGAAATTTCCCTTTAAGGCCATAGCTTCTCTCCCTTCAAGCTTCACTGCCAAATAGATTTTGCTGTCGCCCACACACACAACAGCTTTAGAAACATCAAACACAAAAGCTTTTTATATGCAGATGTTTTCAGGATTGGTTTCACATTCTAACATGATAGCCTACCCGGGTGCTCTCTCTATGCACAATATGTAAATGGTTATCCATTTTAAGACACCATGTAGCATAAGCACTTTTAGTCTTGATAATGGCTAGATGGTTAGTGGCTTATGTATTACTGAACAAAAATATAATCGTAACATGGAAAGTGTTGGTCCCATGTTTCAGGAGCTGAAATAAAAGATCCCAGAAATGTTCCATTCACACAAAAAGCGTATTTCTCTCAAATTTTGTGCACAAATTTGTTTACATCCCTGTTAGTGAGCATTTCTCCTTTGCCGAGATAATCCATCCACCTGACAGGTGTAGCATGTCAAGAAGCTGATTAAACAGCATGATCATTACACAGGTGCACCTTGTGCTGGGGACAATAAAAGGCCAGTCTAAAATGTGCAGTTTTGTCACACAACACAATGCCACAATTGTCTCAAGTTCTGAGGGAGCGTGCAATTGGCAGGCTGACTGCAGAAATGTCCACCAGAGCTGTTGCCAGAGAATTGAATGTCCATTTCTCTACCATAAGCTGCCTCCAACATTTGCTGATGTCAACGTTGAGAACTGAGTGCCCCATGGTGGCGGTGGGGTTATGGTATGGGCAGGCATAAACTACAAACACAATTGCATTTTATCGATGGCAATTTGAATGCACAGAGATATCGTGGTGAAATCCTGAGGCCCATTATCGTGCCATTCATCCGCCTCCATCACCTCATGTTTCAGCATGATAATGCACGGCCACATGTCGCAAGGATCTGTCCACAATTCCTGGAAGCTGAAAATGTCCCAGTTCTTCCATGGACTGCATACTCATCAGACATGTCACCCATTGAGCATGTTTGGGATGCTCTGGATCAACGTGTATGACAGCGTGTTCCAGTTCCCGCCAATATCCAGTAACTTCGCACAGCCATTGAAGAGGAGTGGAACAACATTCCACAGGCCATAGCCTGATCAACTCTATGCAAAGGAACTATACTGGACTTTGAGCAAACTGGAAACCACATATCCTGATGCTGCATTTATTGTAGCTGGGGACTTTAACAAATCAAATCTGAGGAAAACGCTACCAATGTTCTATCAACACTGCCTGTAGTGCTCGCGCTTCAAAAACTCTCTACCATTGTTACTCTCCCTACAAGGCCCTCCCCCGCCCTCCCTTCGGCAAATCAGATCACGACTCCATTCTGCTCCTCCCTTCCTATAGGCAGAAATCCCAAACAGGAAGTACCCATGCTAAGGTCTATTCAATGTGGTCTGACCAATCGGAATCAATGCTTCAAGATTGTTTTGATCACGCGGACTGGGATATGTTCTGGGTTGCCTCTGAGAATAAACATTGACGTATACACTGACATGTTGACTGATTTCATCAGGAAGTGTATAGGGGATGTTGTTCCCACTGTGACTATTAAAACCTACCCAAATCAAAAACCGTGAATAGATGGCAGCATTCGTGTAAAACTGAAAGTCCCCACTTGCTTCAAGATGTCCACCATTGTTCCCGTACCCAAGAAAGCAAAGGTAACTGAACTAAATGACTATCGCCCTGTAGCACTCACCACGAGAGGTTAATTAAGGATCATATCACCTCCACCTTACCTGACACCCTAGACCCACTTGAATTTGCATACCGCCTCCCAATAGATCCACAGATGATGCAATCGCCATCGCACTGCACACTCCCCTATCCCATCTGGACAAGAGGAATACCTATTTAAGAATGCTGTTAATTGACTACAGCTAATCCTTCAACACCATAGTACCCTCCAAGCTCCTCATTAAGCTTGGGGCCCTGGGTCTGAACCCTGCCCTGTGCAACTGGGTCCTGGACTTCCTGCCGGCCACCCCCAGGTGGTGAAGGTAGTAAACAACACCTCCACTACGTTGATCCTAAACATAGGGGCCCCTCAAGGGTGCATGCTCAGCCCCCTCCTGTACTCCCTGTTCACCCATGACTGCGTGGCCACGCACGCCTCCAACTCAATCATCACAACAGTAGTAGGCCTGATTACCAACAATGACGAGACAGCCTACAGGGAGGAGGTGAGTACCCTGGCGGAGTGGTGCCAGGAAAATAACTTCTCCCTCAACGTCAACAAAACGAAGGAGCTGATCGTGGACTTCAGGAGACAGCAGAGAGAGCACGCCCCCGGGCCACAGTGGAGAAGATGAAAACCTTTATGTTCCTTGGCGTACACATCACTGAAAATCTGAAATGGTCCACCCACACAGATAGTGTGGTGAAGAACACGCAACAGCACCTCTTCAACTTCAGGAGGCTGAAGAAATTTGGATTGGCCCCTAAGACCCTTTTACAGATGCATCATTGAGAGTATCCTGTCGGGCTGTATCACCGCCTGGTACAGCAACTGCACTGCCCGCAACCACAGGGCTCTCCAGGAGGATGGTGCGGTCTACCCAACGCATCACCGGGGGCACACTGTCTGCCCTCCAGGACACCTACAGCACCCGATGTCACGGGAAGGCTAAAAAGATCATCAAGGACATCAACCACCCGAGCCACGGCCTGTTCACTCAGCTATCATCCACAGGGTGAGATCAGTACAGCTGAATATTCTATCCACATACTGTCCATAATGTCTATACATCCCATCACACACACACATATATATATATATATATATATATATATATATATATATATATATATATATATATATATATACTCCGGACATTTCTCATCCTGATATTTATATAATTCTTAATTCCATTCCACACGCAATATCATCTGCTAAATATGTGTATGTGACCAATAAAATATTATTTATTTGATGTCGTGCTGCGTGAGGCAAATGGTGGTCACACCAGATACTGACTGGTTTTCTGATCCACAGCCCTACCTTTATTTTAAGGTATCTGTGACCAACAGATGCATATCTGTATTCCCAGTCATGTGAAATCCATAGATTAGGGCCTAATGAATTTATTTCAATTGACTGATTGCCTTATATGAACTGTAACTCAGTAAAACCTTTGAAATTGTTGCATGTTGCGTTCATATTTTTGTGCAGTATAGTATAGTGACTGACTGACTCATCCCTCAGTGCCTTTGGCTGGTAGTCTAAAATACGATGTACTGTGGGGCCATCTGGTGGTGAATATAAAAAATGAATTTCTACAGAGGGCTGACTGAAAGGGTCGGAAAACTGTTATGATTATGGATCAGAGTGTCAGAACAGATGTTATGCTGTTTATGACTGACTGTTTATGGATTGCAGTTAGCAGCCAAATGACTGTAAAGCTAAATGACACTGTACATTATACTGTCATATAGCCTATATGTATCCAGGCTCTGTCGTAGCCGGCCACGACCGGGAGACCCATGGGGCGGCGCACAATTGGCTCAGCGTCGTCCAGGGTAGGGGAGGGCATGACCGGCAGGGATGTAGCTCAATTGGTAGAGCATGGCGTTTGCAATGCCAGGGTTGTGGGTTCGATTCCCATGGGGGGCCAGTATAAAAAAAATGATGTATGTACTCACTAACTGTAAGTCGCTCTGGATAAGAGCGTCTGCTAAATGACTAAAATGTAATGTAAATGTGTTTATCTGAGATTCAGCCTAGATCAGTTTTGAAGGTGGTATTAATTGAAGTGCAATATATCCTTCCATTGAGTTTTGAGTTCCATGGGGACTTTCTTGTCTCCACACACACAAACTCACACAAGAAAACAAACCTGTGCTCTGACATGTGAGTAACTTGTGGAACAATGTAACAGTATCTGGCTTGTCTCCAGTTTTCTACTACGGTAAAGAGCAGGGCCCTGTGGACCCCTGCTACTCAGTGGACAGAAAATCCAACGCAGGCTCAGTGACAACCTTCCACCTCCCCACTACCCTAGAGGACAAGGGCCCAGGCAGATGTGGTATCGCGTCGAATGCTGGTGGGTATTGCTGTCGATCAAAGAATCCACTTAGGCTGCATCGTGTTTTAGAGACTTTTATTAATACCACGAGGTTACAGCATAAGTTCACAGACCCGCGGAGATCCGGAGAAGCAGTCCCAAATAAATCTTACTGCGTTCTGCCCCTCCGTCGTTGTTCCCCCCTTATATATAACCTTCCAAGATGTGGGTGGCTCCCTCTACTGTCCAATCCCCGTGTCTACAACACACTTCCTGTCTGTCATATGTGGCGTCACACTAAAACCTTCCCTCTTGATACCAAAAATCAACATTCTTTCAGTTCCATTTGAAAAAACATTTAACACCATCATATTGTCAATACACTACACAGACACAACCCATTCCTCTCTGCACTACCTCCGCCTCAGTGGACCCTCTCTGTTCTGTCCTAAGACCATAAGCAGGAACAGGGACAGCCCTTGCCTTCCCCTTCTACCCAAGCTCCAGAGGAAACTCTATCTAGTGTACAGAAGACCATAGGCAGGCAGAAAGAGCCTGTTCCCCTCCCTCCTAACACCAATGGACAGTACCTTCCTCTCTACCCCAAATGACATAATACCATAGGCAGACAGACTCAACCCTCTACCCTCCCTACTACACCAGATGACAGAAGACCATAGGCAGGCCAGGCAGACTCAGCCCTCTCCCCTCTCAACTCACCCCATGGACAGAGAACCATAGGGCAAATACACTATACACTGCGCTTTCCCCTCCCTCCCAACCCCAGCCCCAATGGACACAGATCTCTCTTCTCCCTATTACTACCACATAGGACCATGAGCAGACTGATACAGCCCTCTCCCCTCCCTACTATCCCAGAGGACCATATGCAGCCACAGACATCCCTGAGGCCTGTTCACCCTCCCTCCCCTCCCAGAAAGCCGGGGTGATGAGTGATGGGTCCTCCTCCAGACAGCATGTCTGGACCCACACTCCCTCAGCCGTGTCACAGCTCTTAGGGGCCCTGTGCACCGTAAACACAGTTTCCCACACAAACACTGAGTGACCATTTTACTGCTCTTAAACAGTTTTTGTAGTTTTGGCCCCTTTTAAAGAGACCAAGAGTTGACAAATTCATAAAGCATAGTGAGTTTTTAGTAACTAGGCCAAAGTTTGTCTATGAGTATATGAACATGACTGTATTGTTTTAGCCAAGTGACATATGTTCAGTAAAATACCATAGTATATTAAAGTAGAGGGGCCAATGTGAATTGATCTTTGTTGGCGTTTAGTTGAGGGTGTGGTTTCACTGTGCCTCCAAAAGGTGGCAGTCACGTGCCAGGCAGTGTAACTATAGAGGCCCTCAGTGGCGAAATTAAAAGGTTATAGGTTTTCTTTTTCTATGAATAACTTTCAAACAACACTAGGACTAGATTTTTAACATTTAACGTGTGGAATTAGCAATACAGATTATCCTATCTCTGATGAATCAATCTATTTATATGGTGTCAACTGTTTTTGGATGCATCCAAAATCCAGTTATCTACTAACTATTTGAGCGATTACGTGTTTTCTCACTTGCAAATGTCTCTTTAATTTCTCTGTGCCTTCCTTCCACCACATACTTTCCCATGGTTTTATGATGAATCGTACACAAGTTATATGTTTGTTACTGTATAGCTTCAAACCCCATGTTAACCAGTAACAGTGAGGTACATGTTTCTGTTCATCACCATGAGGGTACTCTGTGAGTGGAGGTAAAATATCTCAAACAACTATCTGTTTGGTTGACTGATATTTATTCTTCCTTTGTGTTGGGCTCCCGCCTGTTGGAATATATTTCACAGCTTCGATAAATCAATATATCAGAGTCTTGTCTCGGAATGTTACATTTTATCCCAGCCCTATTCCCAGCGCAACAATCCATTACACTCCACAGCCATTCCCAGAAAGACCATAGAGGGTGAAGAGAGGAGAGACCACATGGCATAAGGATGATTTATAGGAATTCAACTTTTACGGTTTCTTATTCTGTAGGTGGACCAGATTGAGGAATAGGGGTTGTAACCCAAGTCCTGTAAAACACAGTTGGAATCAGCACGTCTTTGTGAGATTGGCAGAGTTCTCTCTACTGACATTATTGAATGAAGAAACTGTGAAGTTTTTGTGTCTTCTGCTTTCATTTGGATTAATCATCAAATAAAAGTGACTATTTATTCAGCTGATTGTCACGCCCTGACTCAGGGGACTCGTATATGTTGAGTCAGGGTGTGTATGTTCCTTGTTGTGTTTATCCATGTTGTACATTCTAGTATGTATAGATCTATGTTGGCCGGTGTGGTTCCCAATCAGAGGCAGCTGTCGCTCGTTGTCTCTGATTGGGGACCATACTTAGGCAGCCTATTGGCACTAGTGGGTTGTGGGATCTTGTTCCAGTTAAGGTATGTTGTGTTGTGCTGCCTTGGACTTCACGGTTCGTTTGTTGTTTTGTCGTGGTGTTTAATATTCAATAAACATGTACGCATATCACGCTGCGCCTTGGTCCGTCCCGTCGATGAACGAACGTGACACTGATTCAACAACATTGGTTTAAAACTATCTATCCAGCATCCTTTTGCTGGGATCACTGCTGATTTTCAATAAGATTCTGCAAGACATCATATAAAGACTTACGAATACAGAGTTTATTCTAGCAAACACTCCTCTATCAAGAATTATAACACAGATGACAAGACAAATTATAAGTCTTCACCTCATGAGAGTAATCTTCAGTCATCTTCTTGCTGATTTTTGACCATTGCTCTCTGATAGCTTTGATCAACTTCACCGGCACCTCAGTGCACATAACACACAGCCTTGATCGATAACCCACTATCCTGCCCTATAGGGGCAGTGGCTATCAGCCCTCTTTAAGACCAGTCTACCCCCTGGGATGGTGGACTATAGCTGGACTGCACACGCACCTTTGATCTGCCCCACAAAGCACTCCAGCGTATTTGACTTTAGATTAGATACCCACCGTTTCCATAATGGCGTCCTGAGCTATTCTGTTTGCAGACTTAGAGTGACTCAGACAAAACTGGACATTAGTGAGTAGTAATCATGTTAACGCTGCTATCTGAGACCCTGCCAAGGGAGTCCAGGTGCTCTTGGGGTTAAGTATCTCTCAAGTCGACCATGATTCAGACTTAAAGGATTGTCTGTGTAACCTGTGGGCCACTATCACCCCCCCCCCACCCCCACCTCTGACCCCCTTCCAGTCGCGTGCCTGTGTGTTGATGAATGAAGGGCCCTTAAGACGGCAGGTTTGAATTACCAGCCTGATGATGACTCCTGCAGTGCTTGTAACCTTTCCTCAGTCCAGACACTGCAGCCGAGATAAAGAAAGGTTGTCTGGACCATTACATCAGGAGCTGAAATGGAACACACACACACACACACACAGACACAAACACACACACACCACCCCCCTCCTGTCTAATCTGTAATCTCATGAGAAACCAGTGTTTAATCAGAAACAGTCATAGTCAGTCCTCAGACACTCCAATTTGTACTGTTCAGAAACCGATGTCCCCAATTCCACAAGAAAGGTTTGCTGCAATCCGTTTCCTGTTGGGTATAAGATTATTCTCTATGGGGAACATGATGGTGCGAACAAATTGGTACTACTAACTGTTGAGCACATAATACAGTGCATTTGGAAAGTATTCAGACCCCTTCACCTTTTCCACATTTTGTTACGTTACAGCCTTATTATAAAATTGATAAAATTATTTTTTTCCTCATCGATCTACACACAATAGCCCATAATGACAAAGTGATACCAGGTTTTTAGAAATGTTTTCAAATGTATTAAAAATAAAAACATAAATACCTTATTTACATACGTATTCAGACCCTTTGCTATGAGACTCGAAATTAAGCTCAGGTGCATCCTGTTTCCGTTGATCATCCTTGAGATGTTTCTACAACTTCATTGGAGTCCACCTGTGGTAAATTCAATTGATTGGACATGATTTGGAAAGGCACACACCTGTCTATATAAGGTCCCACAGTTGACAGTGCATGTCAGAGCAAAAATCAAGCCATGAGGTTGAAGGAATTGTCCATAGCGCTCCGAGACAGGATTGTGTCGAGGCACAGACGTGGGGAAGGGTACCAAAAAATGTATGCAGCATTGAAGGTCCCCATTCTTAAATGGAAGAAGCTTGGAACCACCAAGACTCTTCCTAGAGCTGGCCACCCGGCCAAACTGAGCAATCGGGGGAGAAGGGCCTTGCTCAGGGAGGTGACCAAGAACCTGATGTTCACTCTGACAGAGCTCCAGAGTTCCTCTGTGGAGATGGGAGAACCTTCCAGAAGGACAACCATCTCTGCAGTACTCCACGAATCAGGCCTTTATAGCCCGCTTGGTGTTTGGCACCTAAACAAGATTCTCTGGTCTGATGAAACCAAGATTGAACTCTTTGGCCTGAATGCCAATCGTCACGTCTGGAGGAAACCTTGAACCATCCCTACGGTGAAGCATGGTGGTGGCAGCATCATGCTGTTGGGATGTTTTTCAGCAGCAGGGACTAGTGACTAGTCAAGATCGAGGGAAAGATGAATGGAGCAAAGTACAGAGAGGTCCTTGATGAAAACCTGCTCCAGAGTGCTCAGGACCTCAGACTGGGGCGAAGGTTCACCTTCCAACAGGACAACGAACCTAAGCACACAGCCAAGACAACGCAGGAGTGACTTCGGGACAAGTCTCTGAATGTCCTTGAGTGGCCCAGCCAGAGCCCGGACTTGAACCCGATCGAACATCTCCGGAGAGACCTGAAAATAGCTGTGCAGCGATGCTCCCAATCCAACCTGACAGAGCTTGAGAGGATCTGCAGAGAAGAATGGGAAAAACTCCCCAAATACAGACTCGAGGCTGTAATCGCTGCCAAACATGCTTCAACAAAGTACTGAGTAAAGGGTCTGAATAATTTTTAAAAAAATAGTTTTTGCTTTATGGGGTATTGTCTGTTTAATCAATTTTCGAATGCGGCTGTAACGTAACAAAAAAGTCAAGGGGTCTGAATACTTTCCGAATGCACTGTAAATGCATTAAAGGGTTAAATGGTCTGATGTGATTCCCTTCAACTATGCAGTGTGCTGGTGAATTATTAAATTTTTATTTGAGTACCATATTGTATTATATTTTCCTCCTTTTAAACGGAGTAATGGATTTATCATTGTTGTGTGTATAAGAATTGTTATCATTGTTGTGTGTATAAGAATTACACACTGTATCTCCGTACATTTATTTGGGCCAGTGTGGTTAAGATGAACTGGAAGGCCATTTTATAGTTGCTGGGTTGCCGTCGGTGATGACAGACATGCATATCATGATAGTATAAGATGACGCTGCGGAGGATAGCTGCCGTCTTACAGGCTTCTGACCAATTCTGCTATCTTGTGTGTTTTTTAAAGCTGATCTTAACTTTTTTTGTGCATAATATTTCCGCCATCATTTCCTATGACCGAAAACAGATTCTGGACATCAAAACAGTGATCAATAACCTCTATTATGGATGAAGACTTCTACTTCAACGAGTCGGCAGCTCTGGACGTACTGCTTATTCCGGACCAGGCCTTAATCCCCGGGACTTGAAGGAGTAACAGATGGCGCAAGAGAGGCAAATGAGCGGGCTCCCTGACAAGACTATGTTGGCGAGTAAATAAACCGCCTCTACCCTCCGTTCTATTGGGCGAATGTACAATCACTAGAGAACAAACTGGACGAGCTCCGTTCAAAACTATCCTATCAACGGGACCTGAAGAACTGTAATGTCTTATGTTTCTAGCTGGTTTTTCTATGCATTGTCAAGACTGAACGGCGGCTTCGGGTAAGGTTAAGGGGGAGGTGTGTGTCTCTTTGTTAACAACAGCTTGTGTGTGATCTCTAATGTTAAGGATATCTCGAGGTTTTGCTCGCCTGAGGTAGATTACCTCATGATAAGCTGCAAAACGTACTATTTACAAACCGATGCTGGCACTAAGACCGCACTCAACGAGCTGTATAGGGCCATAAGCAGAGAAGAAAATGCACATCAGTCTGACCTCATTTTTACCAGCATTTTTACCAGTATTCCAGCAGCACTCCTAGTGGACAGTGATTTTAATGCAGGGAAACTGAAATCTGTCTGACCTCATTTTTACCAGAATGTCACCTGTGCAACTAGAGGTGAAAAAACTCTACATCACCTTTACTCCACACACATAAACACATACAAAGCTCTGCCTTGCCCTCCATTTGACAAATCTGATAACTCCTGAGTCCTTACAAGCAAAAACTCCAACAGGAAGTACCAGTGATGCGCTCAATTTAGAAGTGGTCCAGTGAAGCGGATGCTAACCTACAGGACTGTTTCGCTAGCACAGAGTGGAAAATGTTCTGGGATTCATCCGATAACATTGAGGAGTTTAACACATCAGTTATCAGCTTCACTGATAAGTGCATCGACGACGTCGTCCCCACGGTGACCTTATGTACATATCCCAGCCAGAAGCCATGGATTACAGGCAACATCCGCACTGAGCTAAAGTCTATAGCTGCCGCTTTCAACGAGTGGGACACTAGTCCGGTCGCTTATAAGAAATCCCCCTATGACCTCCGACGAGCCATCAAACAATCAAAACATCAATACAGGACTAAGATCGAATCCTACTATGTCGGCGCCAATGCTCGCCGGATGTGGCAGGGCTTGCAAACTATCATGGATTACAAAGGCAAACCTAGCCACGAGCTGCCTGGTGACGCGAGCCTACCAGATGAGCTAAATACCTTCTATGCTCACTTCGAGGCAAGCAACAACGAACCATGCAGGAGAGCACCAGCTGTTCCGGATGACTGTGTAATCTCGCTCTCTGTAGCCGATGTGAGTAAGACCTTTAAACAGGTTAACATCCATAAGGCTGCAGGGCCAGATGGATTACCAGGACGTGTACTCAGAGCATGCGCTGACCAGCTGGCAAGTGTCTTCACTGACATGTTCAAACTCTACCTGACCCAGTCTGTAATACCTATATTTTTCAAGCAGACCACCATAATCCCTGTGCCAAAGAACGCCAAGGTAACCTGTCCAAATGACTATCGCCCCGTAGCACTCGCATCTGTAGCCATAAAATGCTTTGAAAGGCTGGTCATGTCTCACAACAACATCATCCCAGACACCCTGGACCCACTCCAATTACAAAGTTTTTTCTGTGTCCACGTTTTCCAAACACTAAATATCTGCTCAGAATTAAGATACAATGATGTCTGCAGAAAGAATGGGGTGTCAGCTATGATATGACACATTGACTTTGAAAACATCTATTTTAGTTATCGAACTGCAGTAAGTGAAGTGGATTTACACACGGTAACGGAATTTCATCATGGCTCCCCGATCTTTACTACACAGAAATGCATAATTATGGATATGAATGTCATTCTCTTCATGGTGATGTATCCTAAATAGGTATACAAAGGTATAAATATGCATTATGCTCCTTTGCATATTTAGGTATTATTCTACACACTGGCTATTATTGTCATGAGCTCTGCCTCCAAACGACCAAATTTGGTTGGTCCGGACCTGACCAAATCTGAACCAATCATAGACGTCTATGTTTCACAAGTTTGGACATCAAAGTACAGCACAGTACAGCTCAGAAGAGCACAGCAGAGCACAGAACAGTAGAGTACAGTATAATATAGTTCATTACAGTAGAATTCAGTACAGTACAGCAGAGTACAGTACAATACAGTACATTATAGTGTACTCAACTCTAGTGTGCTCACCTCGGATATCATGAAGAGTTTTCGTGAGGCTGGTCATGGCCCACATCAAGGCCAGCATGTCAGGCACACTGGACCCACTCCAATTTACCTACCGCTCCAACAGATCCACAGAAGATGTCATTTCCATCACTATTCACACGGCCGTAACACATCTGGACAAGAGGAACGCCTATGTGATAAAGCTGTTCATTGATTACAGTTCAGCGTTCAACACTATTGTTCACTATTGTTCCCTCCAAGCTCGACACCAAGCTCAGAGTCCTAGCGGAGCATGAGGTCTGATACAAACAGGCTCAGAGACAGTTTTTATCTACAAGCCATCAGACTGCTGAACACTTGTACTGGACTGCTCACTTGCTCTGATTCGCCGTACCTTAGCACACATCACAACTGCTGCTACCAGATTCTTATTATACTGCTCAATTTATACACTTTACTGTACTCTACTTTTCTTTACTCTACTGTGCTGTATGTATTGTGCTGTCAAAACTTGTGAACCCAACTGTGGTTTGTGACTACTATTATTTCCATTGTAGCCAATTCAATTGCAGAAATTCAGTTACAAATTTTGGGGAAATTTGGTAACTGAATTTTGAATTTTAATCACTTAATAATTCATAAACAAAATTGATATCAGTAAAAACACTAACTACAGTAATTGATAGGTCTACCTTTACTTGTTACTTCTGTGAACTTTCATTATCCTCCCTCATGAGAGAGAGAAATGATAAAATATCTTAAAGATACACGACATGGTCAAAAGTATGTGGACACCCCTTCAAATTAGCCCTGACCTCAACCCCATGAATTGGAACGCCGACTGCGAGCCAGGCCTAATCGGCCAACATCAGTGCCCGACCTCACTAATACTCTTGTGTCTGAATGGAAGCAAGTCCCTGCAGCAAGATTCCAACATCTAGTGGAAAGCAAAGGGGGGACCAACTCCATATTAATGCCCATGATTTTGGAATGAGATGTTCGACGAGCAGGTGTCCACATATTCTTGGCCATGTAGTGTATGTGGTTTTTTTTTGTAACGGAATATCAAGGCACAAGGCAATGTTTCTTAAACTTACAGAAGGCAGAAACATTTTTCCAAAACTAAATACAAGAGTTTATATTAGTTGGTAGGTGTCTTTACTTCAAAACTATTGTGTTTTGATGCATTTTTAATACCTTTTAAGACTTTTTCTGGTAGATGTGTTCTAAGACCCCTTTTCCATCTGTTTGACCAGAAATCAAAGCCTTTGCTTATTCTTAATTTTTAGGATGGAAAATGGTTGGAAAGTGTATATTTCAACAAAATATAGACTCATAGCTTTCATTTGACACCCAATTTGACATGCTCCTATGAACTTCACATGCTTATGGGTCTTTTTGCATGGAAATGACCTGAACTTAAAATATCTAACCGCAAAATATGATTATTCAAAGTCCTCGTCCTTAAATCTGAATCTCCTGACGTACATTTTAGAACTGCCCTCAAACCTAGTTTAATGTCAAGCTTGAGTATCAAGCTCTCTAACAACTCAAATATGACCATCCCATTTGTTGTTCTACAAATCAAATCCACAGCAATCATCCATTTTCGGGGATACACCTAACATCACAACACAGAGACATTGAATCGAGGAGATAAAATTCAAAATTAAAAACACATAGAGAGGAATGTATTCTGGGTGTATGTTGTCAGAGCAGAGACCAGAGAGGCATTCCTTCACATACAGTAGGTTTTAACGACAAAACAAACAGAGAGTCTTCTACAGTCAACCATCCTTTATCAGGCGCTCTCCGCGACATTCTTTATGTGTTGCCGCATAAATGGAACCCTACAGGTTTCTAGTGGTGGCCGAGCCCCTGCAAGATGAACCGGTGAACCCCACTATCTGCCTGCACATTCCTTTCAATTGGCTGAGTGGGAGCTAAGTCCTTAGTTTAGCATGGCCATAAAGGGCTGGTGTGGCTGATATAGGTCTCCCCTCAACTAGCATGCGCTAGTGAAAGGCTTAATCAGAGAGGATGGTGATTACTGCAGCTATGAGGCGATGGGAGAATGGGAGAGAGCCTAGTCATGAGGCTGTACAGCTGAGCTAATGGTGTTACTTTATGGATAACGTGCTACTGATGGCTGTGTGTACATTCACACAAACAAACCTACTTATATGGATTAGTCATATACACAAATACTAACGTGTACACATAAACACACATACAACCAGTACATATTTCTGCCCTCAAGGCACAGCTGGCCTCAGAGCAAGGTTGATCAAGGAAAAGTCCAATCTGCATATTGTATATAAAGCCCACTGGGTCCAAGCACTCACACATGTTTTTACAACAATTACTGTAAATAGCTACTCTGCACACATACCAAACACAGGAATAAATTACCAAGGAGAAAATGGACCCCGATTTCTCCTAATAATTCTGTCTGAATCTGAGCTGAAAGGGGGACCATCCATAACCCAATGATAGTGTTTGGTAATACATTCCAGGGCTCTTTCAATAGTGCGTGTGTGCTCACTGTTGAGAGGGCCAAATATGAGTACAGAGGTGAAAATGGATGAGATTGTTGCTGCCTCAGTTCAACTGCCAATGCTGAGAGAAAGGTTACAGAAGTTTATTCCTCGCTGAAAGCTGAATTCAGAGTGTAAATTAAGAAAATGACTGATGAGGCTTCATTCAGGCATATTCATTCACTCACCGTAGACGTGGAATCTCAAAGGCTGTTTATAAATCACTTAAAAGGAAAGGAAACCTTTAGTTTCCTCACCAAATTATCATCAATTTCCAAGTCTAACCAAAACACTGTTGTGTCATTTGGAACTCTTTTCAACACTGGCAGGCTGAGCTATTTTTCAAAAAGATGTCCAAACTACCAAACATCCATAAAATATCCCCCCTTAAAATCACACATGTTCACAAATCACCTTTTCTTTTCTTTTTTCGGCACAAGTCTGGAACCCATTTCTGCCAGTTTTCAGATAACAACATGAGTAGCACTTCAATGACACTCCACAGAGCACAGGTTAGCGGTGCACACACAATGACTCCATTCATTAACTGGGCCTGAAATACAATTTCACCGCAGATGCCATCTTTCTACCCGCACACTAGACATTGAGGAGAGACACGGCAATAATATGCCTGAATTTTTTTGGGCAGCTTTCATCCATAAATGTCTCAGGTATGTGTGTTTAAGACGGGACAAAAAATACAATAGTGAAATGAAGCAGCAGTTGGTCTGAACTACGAAATTGAGGTCAGATATATTAAGTCGCTCGAGGGACCTTGTGTCGGTTTTTAGATGAATCGTGTTCTTCATACCGGATTACAGTATATACAGACACACTCCATCCTGGCAATGCTACGGCAAACCATCGCAATTAGAAAGAAAACCTTTCATAGAACTCCTTTTCATCGATCACGCCTAGTCAATAGCGCTAATGGCTAGTTTTCAGGAATTCTCATATTAGAGATGTCAAAAAGACAGTTGTGTGCAGAGTGACGACAACCCAAACACACCATTACCCAGGTGGACCCATGGCACTGTCCGATGGCCTCGGCTAGGAGCGTGTCCAACGAATTGACTATAATACACTGCAGCTGCGAAAGCGATTACATAATTACAAATAAATGAAGACATCATATATCCTGGATTTCCACAATGATACCCTGAGGAAGAGGTCTGTTAGCATAAAGTCCCAGATTAATTGGTATAAATTGGTAATTTACTTTGTGTTTGGAAAAGGGAGGATGCCCATCTTACTCAGTAGTTACTCAGTACGGTATCGGCTGTGAGTTCTGCAATAACCAATGAGCGATGTGAACAATCCCATGGGCGTCATCCAAACTGATGAGGAACTTGAGAAGGAACGTCACGGGTGATATAAGGCATTAAACCCAGACTATCATTATTTGAGAATAATTTAACATGCGAGTCGGGATTACATTGGATGGGCCTTGCATCCGATTGTTCCAACTTCCACCCTGTTTGGAAAAGGTTCCATGTGCAGATCTACTACTCTATGCAGCTGTCAAGGGGGTAAAAATAGAGGGTGTAAGAGAAAGGGCCCCTGCCAAAATGAAAAAGGACCTAGCCACAGGCCTCTCATCCAACACCTTTCAGCAGATATGCCACACTCACAATTAATCGAGCGGTTCGTCCATAAAGGAATTAACTTTTGAGAGGCAAGGCGTGGTGTGTGTCTAATTTCACCACACCTCTGTGACACCAGGCTTCAAAGTGGGACTTTTCAACAATATGGGTGAGCCATCTCTGGTCTATCCCCTCTTCATTCGATTTATCTTATCCAACACACACACTTGCGCATGAACATCTAAACACACCCACTCTCACACACATACATACGTGCACGAAGGCACACACACACACATGCACACACACACTTAGCCTATCTACAGTAAGGCATGTACACACCCGCACACATTCAATCTAGTGGCTGCTGAATGAGCTTATACAGAACAGTACATTGTTCTGCAGATACTGTTCTTTGACATAAACATTTTCTCTATAAACCTCACTTTGTGGTAAAACTGGATGATACTGTACCACAGCCACTAAAGTTGTATATACTTACCACACCAAAGATCGCCAAATAGTTGTCAGGGGCATCGCTGGATCACAGTTCAGTGTTTCCAGTCAGAAGTTGGATTTCATTGGGGTGTTTATCTAGTTGTAGAGGGTGACAGGAAATCTGTGGTGATATCACAAGAGGGTGTTATCCACAATGCTAATGCAGTCTTAGAAAGCCTTCCATGTGATCCTCTGGCAAAAACATTGCCGTCAACACCTCAACACAGATACAGTATGATTGGTACCATAACAATAAATCAATTACTATAGTATTTCAACATGTAATTTAGGGTATATATTAAATGTACTAAGATCTCTTCTTCTAGCCATGGTAGCAAAAATTATTGGCAACTGGAAATGTTTATACATCAGGAACCATACCTGTGAGGAAGCACCTTCTTTCAATATATAGTGTTTCCTTTATTTTTGCAGTTACCTGTATGTCAACGTAAATAGCTAATGTCTTCAGCATCATCAATTCCTCTATTTAAAGAGTGAGGAGGAGAGAGAGTGTTTGTGTAGTAGAACGCAGCTTGGTCTTCAGTGCTCATCCTCACGTCTTTCAGTCATCCTCCGGCCCCGTTGCCAATTAAAATAAGGCTAATTTATTAAGGCTCATTTGGCCCCCTCCTCAACACATATATACGCACAAACGCAGCGCACACACACACACACACACACACACACACACACACACACACACACATTACAACCCCCAAGCTCTACTACTGAGAATAAACTCCTATGAGTTTAGTCTCTTTGTCTCCTTAACCTGCTGGGGTTTACAGAAACAAACACACTACTGGTTTATAGGAAAATCTTGTTTGCGTTCTCTCAACCAGACACATAAACAGACATACTCTGCCAATGTAACAAACTCCTGAGCAGCAATACTGTTCGTTTGTTAACGATGGGGGTTTTGACGTCAGAAGAAAGGGACCCACAGTACCATGACCATTTATAGTAGAGAAATGGCACATATACAGGATTATTTTTGTAATGAACAATTGAACTTAATTAAATGAAAATTATGCATGGAATAATATTTTTGTCATATATATATTTTTTGAATATAGCTTTCTCTTCCTACTTCTTGGAGAACCACCTGGTGAACACGCTTCCTTTCTTTCCCTTGCTTTCCATCTCAACACTGGACAGCATGATGGAGGCCTCAGGGGCAGAGTTACTGTCTTTACTGGTTTTTGTCTTTCTCCTGCACTTTATCACCACTGCCCACCTCTCCCCTCAGCCTCTTTTCCTCCATCTCTCCATTCCTCCTATTCTCCTCCCTCACTCTTTCCTCCATCTTCCTCCTCTCCATCCCTCTCCCTCTCCTCTGGCATGCTATTCTCTTCATCCTCACGCCGTTCCTGCCCTCCAGGTCAAAACATGTCATGTCTGTCTCACTTTTGTCCAGGTTCATATCTCTTCTCAGTTCTGCCCTCACTCGAATCCCCCTCTCTTTCGCCTTCCTCATCTCCTCCCTCTCTCTCCGTACTGCCTCAGTGAGCTTCGCTTCCATACTCAGCCCCAGCCTCTCTCCCTCTCTTAACATCTTCTCCTCCATCGTCCTTTTCTCTAGCTCCATCTTTTCTTTCTTCAGACTGCCATGCATTTCTTTCTCCATCTTCTTCCGGAGCACCTTTACCTGTCTCTCTATTTCTCTCTGCATTTCCTCCTCCCTCTTTCTGTTCTCTCTCTCCATCGTCTTATCGAGGTTCTCCAGTTTGTTCCTCCTCTCTTCCTCAATGGATTTCTCTCTATCCTCCAGACACTTCCTGTGTGTGTCCAGCTCTTTTACGAGTTCTGCCACCTCCCTCTTTTCTGCTTCCAATGTTCCTTCTTTCTTGCTCACTTTGCTTTCTCTCTCCTCCATCCTTGTCTGATTTCCTGAAAACTCCTTTCTCAACTCCTCTCTCATCTGTCGCTTCCACACCTCCTCCTCTCGCATTCTCTCCGCTCCAGACAGCCACATCTTCTCCTTGTCTTTCATCACATCTGTCCGTCCTCCCCGTTCAGACCCACTTCTTCTCTTCTCCTGCTGTGTCCAATCCAGTTGGAAGTCTTTGATTTTGATCTCAACATCTTTTCTGTTGGAGTGCTGAATGACATCTAGCCTCTCGTTTAACCAGTTCCTCTCCTCCATCTGAAACATCCTCATCCTTTCATCCACATACATCCTCCACTCCTTCATCTTATCCAAATCCCACATCTCGACTCTGGCCTACAAGATAGAGAGATAATTTACCATTACTTAATTACAGTACCAAATACTTATAGGTCTCTAATCCTGTAATAATTGCCACTATACTTACTATCAGTCACTCTTATCTCCTTAGATGTATTTGCATCTGGGGAATCACCCAAGTGCAGCAAGAAAATGCATTCTACCTCTGTGAAAGAAATCCAATGGATTTGAATCACAACCATAGAATTAGAATTCAGAATTAATTATTATATTATATATTATATTTTATATATATATATATATATAATATATAGATTTAGTATTCTATTTCTATTTATATACAAATAGAGTCTCTCCATTGCTCAGCCTGACCTACTCTTGGTGTACTTGTGGTTATATTTCACACTTGATTAAATTACCAAACACACACACACACACACACACACACACACCTGGCCTGGCTGTTCCCTTTCTCTCTCACACCCTCACAGCTGGTAATCTTGTAGTCAGGGTTATTATTAGGGCTGTGGCCCTTGGCTAGCCTTTTATATATTGGTGCTGCTTTCATCAGCCCCATCCTCCCTATTGCTCTTTATCCGTTTGCCCTTAACCTTTTCTCCCATGGGTCCGTTGGCCAATTTTACGCTACTGGAGTATAAAGAAAGGGAATTAAAGCTTTCATCTACGGTCTCATAGTGCAGTATTATGCCATGATTAGCACATTGGTGCCCTAGATCTATAGCTGCTATTTTACAGATCTATTAGATGTACCTTAACCCCCCTATAGTCGATTGCCGCACCAGTGTAGTAATATAATAAAAAAAATCCCCAACAAAATCCGTCAGTTCATGCTAGAGATATCTGTTGCATTGGATGCGTCTCAACCCACTGCATCTGCCTATGTCGCACTTCCGTATCTGCGGTGAAAGGTGGCAGAGCAAGAGCGGTATTTGTCAGACCATGAGACAGCCCAAAAATCGGTCATCTAAGAAAACGTCTGTAGTGTCCGAATGGTTTGACCTACAAACTATTATGACCCCTTTATGGAAAGGGAAGACAAGTGTCACAGGACTCATCTGAAGGTAAGCTGTACCGGTTTTAAAAAGTATGAAGGTAGTTGTGTACCTTCCCCCAAAAAATATATACAGTATATATTTCCTGAGCTTTCTTATATCTCCTAGATATAGGACAGACACTTCAAAACCTTGTTTCTTATTATATATATTTTTTACTGTCTTTTTTGCCATTTATGAATGTGTTATTCAATGCGTTTCATTGGGTGGTAAAGGTCAAATTCTATATTTTATCAAATAATTGTTGTATATATTTTGATACCTAAAGGAATACTACAATTCGAAATCAAATAGCTAAATGATCCATAATATGACCATCTTAAAACAATTCCATAAGTCAGCTTAGAACCCCCTGCCCCCGGCTTAGACTTTTAAAAATTAACCTGAAAGGTTGAGCGCAGACATCAATGACTCAACATTGTTCTTCTGCATGTGGCAATCAGTAGTTATGTGTGGCATGAAGAGTTATTCTCTATGAAGTCCCTCAGGAAATGCCAGTGAGCACAGCATGGAAGACGTGATAATACATCCATAAGGTTAAACTGGGTTAATGGTTGGACCTGGTGCCCAAACATAACCAACTGTAAGAAATACAAATAACCACTGGAGAGAGATATAAATACTGTACATGTTCAATGAAAGCTGAAAAATAACATCAAAATATGATTTTAAACAGTTTTGCACAATTCTTAGCTTTTCACCTCTTTCTGTCAGCTGGATGCTTAACCTTCCACTTGTATTCTTAAGTCATTTGTACAGCTAGATGTTCAACTTGCACAATACTAACCAAGCATGCCAATTTCACACTAATGAATGTGGATTCATAATGCAAGACCTGGAATCTGAGATGTGGAAGGCTTTCCTTTTGTTTGCCACATATTTCAGTTTTGGCGCTTTCCAAACACTTATCATGATCATGTTCTCAATACAAAGGTCAAAAGCCATTTTGGTGATCAGCCAACAAAGTAGAATCCAATGTACTGTATGTCTCAGAGTCAGATCCCACCTGACCAACTGAGCTAATTGATCAGTTCAGTGATTGACTAAATTCAACACGCCTGGTATTCCAGGTCGGTTCAATCAAAAACATGAAGTGCCTGCGGTACTCCAGGACCAGTGTTGCCTACCCCTGACGTAGAGATTAAGTCGGCCATTGAGACCCTTTTAGATACCACTGACAGTTTATTCTGACCTGGATTTATAGCTATTTAGTGTTGTAATCCCCTCAAGAGCACTTTATTACCGTAATCAAAAACATATCGCTTTGGCGGGAAGGACAGTGGTAAAAGGACGGCAGATTTATCATCTGCTGTGATGTCCCCTATGTTGCATTGCCAAGGAGAGGGTCAGCTTACTCTCTGAGTCTGTTGATCTGCCTACCCGTCTCGCCGCAGTTCATGTCTTACAGAGACCTCGATGGAGCCACTCTGTCATACAGGCAGGTGGCAGGTGGCTATCATCCTCCTCTTCAGTGCTAACGGGAGAAGGTGCATCACCCTACAAAGTGGCAGTGACAGACAAACCCGGACCCTGGTCCAGAGGAGCTCATCGCTCCAGGCTATTCTCCATGTGTTAAGAGCTTTCTTGGCAACGGGTGCACAGCATATGAAGGTGCTTAGCACAAGACCTCTCCCACTCTCCCTCACCGTGGCAGGACAGGAAGAAAAAAGAGCTAGCATGTTAAAGGCAGCAGGAGTTGGATGTAGTGTTGAAAGGCTGGCGAGTGTCCAACAGAGTATGACATGCTCAATATGGTGTGATGTGAGAGACAAGCTATAGATGATATACAAGTTTTCATTTTGCGCACATCCGCTGTTCATTATCAGTTTGGAGGGTCCGGATGCATACATATTCAATTTGGGCAATAGTATCTCTGGCACAAAATAGTATCTCTGGCACGAAATAGTATCTCTGGAACGATTGCATCATTAGAAAGAAGTATGATAAGTGTTGCGTTGTGTGGTTGGATAAATAATTATTTTAATATTATATGGACCTTGATCAGTAAACTACAGGTTTCTGCACAATGTTTCATCAAATATCATCGTTTCAACAGCTTGTGATGGGTTCACAAAATAGTCTTGGTTCATATAGTTGGTAACAATGTGTGCAGGTATGTTGTTTTAACAGACAAGACCAACAAACTTGGCACAGAGTGAGCTTCGACATTACCTTCAACCTTCTCAATACTGTCACCTTGCTTCACGAACCATGGACATTCAGTAGCATTTTTTACATTCCAGGAGAAGTGTTGCCTTCACATCAAAGACAACTTTTTGGTTTTAAACCCAACTCAAACTTGGAAGTGATACACAGATAAACTCAGTAGTGACGACCTTTCAACCCTTTTATAATCATTGTATTTTGGGAGACATTACATGTGGCCCGACAGGCCAAAACTCAGTTTCAGCACAACAATTTCCATTACTATTTAAAAACAAACAAGGAAGTTGGAGGTTTGAGATTATCTCTTGTTGTAGTTAACGTATCAACTGTTCCTTTTTTTCATAACGTTGACATCCTTAGTCCTCCATTTCAGCATCTACATTATCTAACTATCTCTGACATGCCTCAATCCTCTTCCCAAAAACATGACCCCATTCTGTTGATAGTGAAAACAAAATGTCTGCCATGTTCCATTACGGTGAGTCATATTCCATGGCAACAATGTCTTTGAGTAAAAGTTGTTTCAGTTTACCATTTAATTTTCCTTTAAGGGCACCACAACACCACCTTTACACACAGGAGAAGACTGTTTCCGAACATGGAGACATATGTTTGTAATGGTAACACACACGGCCAGATTCTGTTTTTGGCTGAATTTATGAAATCCTCTGTGTTAGTTTTATTTATCATAATACTGCTAATGCTATATATTTTTTGCCTTTCCACAACCTGAGGTTTAGCATGCCAAAGCCTTCAGCAGGAAAAAAATGACAAAACATTGTCCACAAAACCACACCCAGTCTATGGCTGCATTTCTAATATAGTATTTTCCTCTCAATCATCTTATTTCCCTCTGAAACTGATTGACATGTTTTCCATCAAGTTTTCTGGTTTCTAACCATATCCTTGAAAAGGAAGTCTGACAAAGTCAAGAGAAAGTATACGGTGAATGGAAATGATCTGTTTTGAATTTTTTGAATAACTTTACTTATTACTACAACTCACCTGCATCATCAATATTCACAAATCCACACAACCATATGTTGCCTACTGCTATATTACTTCAACTAAAAAGGATCTTGAAATTGACTTCACATGGGAATAGAATGCCAGTTGTAAAGTGTCACTGAATATATTATTAATGGATAGCTGTCTTCATTTTCAACAAAGGAGGGATACGATCATTATGACAGACTTATTACAACAACCCAGGATAATTACACATAAAGAACATATTAGAGTTGGAATCCACACTTCTAGCTTTGTCAGCTGTTTTCCTTGTTAACTACACATGGGCTTCACTCTGTACAGAGCGTCGGGTGGCTGTCACTGAGACACGGATGAACAAGCAGAGAATGTGCGCTAGCCGTGCTCGCTGTCTGCCCATCTGTGAAAACGGGGAAACGACACTGCATAACCAGTCCCCAGTTCTGTAAACTGTTAGAATATTAGGATCAACAAACAGAACCAGTGCGGTCGGCAAGCTGGTCAAACCCTGGGGCAGAAAGGTCGTACACCATGTGCTGGTGCTTTCGCTCCCCTTCATGGAAATCAGTTCTCATTTATTTGTACGAGCTAATAGTGAATTCAGTGCGTGACAAGTACATAGACATACACTCAAAGAACTGCTGAAGCCTTACTCGCCTATCCTGAGGCACAGAGCGAGAGGGAGCTCCATTGATTGTGTTTATTGTTGGCCTCCTGACCCATACAACAAAGTGACGTGATGTAAACCATTGGAGTACTTCCGGTTTTATTTGATGTGACAGTCTCACGGTAAACATATACATAGCGTGACCAAGCATATTATTTTCCTTCACCTTCCACCCTAATGACTTGACATGAAATTGATTAGGGCGAATTAGCAGCCATGAAAACAGAAATTACATAGATTAAAGGCAACCATGAATATACTTTGATGGTGAAATTGGTGTATAAATCTTTAGTCAGTATGTGAAGAATCTAAAACCATAAAATTTCCTTTTTCCATTTACTACAGTTACTTCACATCGTAAAGCAAAGTGTGGAGGAGGATAGCAAGGTCTGGTTTGTACCACGGTGAGTGTTCCTGAAAGGTGATCGCTGTTACTTATCCCCTCAAATCACACAGAGAATAACTTGCTGTTGGCTGAAGACACGTCGAGCTGACTGTTTTATTATTTGCCTTTTTAATATTCAGCTAATGGCCCTACTTCTGCGAGGTGTTTAAGGTCCTCGCTAAACTCTGTCACTCACATCCCTGACCTCACTGTGTTGCAGATCAGTGAGGCAATCGCCGCCAACCATGACGCAATGATCCTTTACAGACCCTTTCCATATTCAGGGAATAAGAGAAAGCAGCTCTGACTTTCCTATGTGGAAATACTGTACTTATGGTACACCTGGGCTTAATGTCCGCCATCTTCTTCTCATCATTTTAGTTGTGTTCCATAAATTCCTTCCATAATCCAAAAAGTATTGTCAACCTGCTGCTGTCATCATTGTGTTACAGTATTTATTTATATCGCTTTGACATTACAGAACGCATACAATCTTAAAGAAGCCTAAACTTAACCTCGCAACAAGAGACAAAAATAATTACTTTGGCTTCTTGTCAAAGAGCTTTACGAGTACACGTAGGGATGTGGTCATCCTGTATCTAGGCTTTTTTCATGGAGGTCTTATCATAAGAATAAGCTCATGCCATATCTCTCCTAAATGCATTTGAAAACATTACAGTTTGGCATAGTCCCAAGCATGGCAGAGTTTCTCAGACCACCAGTGTTGTACTATCAGAGCTTCAATGGGTGGTCACCTCTTCACATGCGCACAAGAAGATAATTCGGTGCAAGAGAGCTTAATTTGAATTTTGCTGTACGCAATTTATCTGAGCAATTTAATGTTCCTGTCTTGGGTTGCTTTAAGACTCTTTGTGTGTTTTTCTAAGAAGTAAATGTCGTTTTTGAGGCAGATCAGCTTTTGCTTGTACATATCCAGTGTGCTTCGAGCAGCTTGAGGGTCAGAGCGAGGGTTGTATCCATTGTTATACTGTAGCTTCAGATTTCAGAACAGTCTTTCTGCAGTTCCTCTTCAATATGGCTGTGTTCCAGGTTCAATACAAAACCTGTGGCCCTCAAGACACTATAGTTCGAAGCTATCACTTACCTACTCAACATGGTCAAAAGGTTAGGCATTGAAATACATTGGCTGAACCTGAGCTTTCCACACATCTCTCCAAGGGCCCAACACAGAGAGAGACAAATCAATTGCTTATTTGGCAAAAACACTAGAGCTAAAATGATTTCATTTGGCGAAACATGGGCAGGTCTATTACAGAAAGGGTCATCGATCTGGTGAACGGAGAGAGAAAACACAAGTAAAACAATTGAATCACTCCGAGTTACTACAAGAATGCACAATAGAATTGAAGAGATGTGGAGGAGATGTCAAAACAGCATGAGGGAGTGTCAATGATAGCTCACATTGACCGGTTCATGTTTGTCGGGTTACACTTGGAGATTGGTTCAATGTTACATCGACCACAAACACAGCCAATGCAAGGAAACTTTCGGAGATAAAAATTCTACACCCGTAAATAAAAACATTGTAACTCACTAAGTGGTAAACTCAGCCCTTAATGAACCTGGGATGATAACAGTAGTTCTTGCACACAGACACACACACACATGCATGCACGCACACACACACACACACACACACACACACACACCCACACCCACACTCAGGTGTAGGTTGAGTGTCCTGACATCACAGTGTGACACTAATCATCAGTGGTAGTGTACTTAAGTACTTTACATTACTATTTATATTTTTGCCAACTTTTACTTTTACTTCACTACATTCCTAAAGAAAATAATGTACTTTTTACTCCATACATTTTCCCTGACACCCAAAAGTAGTCATTACATGTTGACAGGAAAATGGTCCAATTCACACACTTATCAAGAGAACATCCCTGGTCATCCCTACTGCCGCTGATCTGGCGGACTCACTAAACATAAATGCTTAGTTTGTAAATTATGGCTGAGTGTTGGAGTGTTCCCCTGGCTATCCGTCAATAAAAACAAAACAAGTAAATTGTGCCGTCTGGTGTGCTTAATATAAGGAATTTGAAATGGTTTATACTTTTACTTTTGATAGTTAAGTACATTTGAGCACTTTCATTTACTTTTGATACTTAAGTATATTTAAAACCAAATACTTTTAGATTTTTACTCATGTAGTATTTTACTGGGTGACTTTCACTTTTACTTGAGTCATTTTCTATTAAGGTATCTTTACTTTTACTCAAGTATGACAACTTAGTACTTTTTCCACCACTGCTAATCATTGCCTACAAGGCATCAAGAAAGGCATGCCATTGAAACGATCTGACGTGTCAGCCAGTCAACCTCATAGTGCCTACTCCACCTGTCCCCCTGTACATGGCTATCTAACTGGGTATTCTTTTTTTTTACCAGTAACTAGCTCTACTATCACACAGGAATTCACAGGTCTGGTGACAGTGAATGGCTAAGGTCAGGCCAGGGGGAATAGGAGATTGCAAGGCCACAGTGTCTGCATGTGCTTCTATGGATTTTGATCTAGATACGGGAAGAGAAACACCAAAATAGACTATTGTGGTGATGACATCTTGGTAGTTACATGTATATAATGTGTTGCACATGTTCTCAACTCATCCATAAATCTTATGAATAAGTAATTTGTGCATCTCATAACCAAAAGTATAGTAATAGAGCCAAGGGATTCTTTATTGTGGCTGTGTGACAGTGAGCAGATGTGAGCACAAGCCCAATATGTTTCCCCCCTTTAGTGAAGCCAATTTTAAATAGTTATTGTGGAAGTTATAGCAACTACTTATTATATTATAACAATGGGTTCCACTTTAAAATAAGTGTTCCTAATACCTATGTATTAATTTGCATGGTAAATTCATAGGCAGGTACAGTGTAATTAGAGCCTAATTTCTCTTTTGGCTTGTTTTACCTGATGCCTGCATTATCTCAGCCAATCATGGCTAGCGGGAGGGTTCCTGTCTTTTTTCCGTGGCTAAACCAACTAGGCTCGTAATTTAACAATTGTATTCGTATTTATGGATGGAATAAAAGTTTGTTATTAAGGCACATGAAAGTTCACGTTCCTGAAGGCATTTCTGCCAAATAACGCATTTTGATAAAATAAAGTATGTTTACGTTCAAATGTCGCTCCTGTGAAGTAGTGACGTGCGACATATGCCTAGTTTCCTGAAACGAGTCACATATGTGCCTGTATTTCCCTCTAATTTCCAACAAAAACGTTAAACAACTACTTACATTTCCCTCAAAACCAGCCTATTACTTCACTTTTTCAATTTTTCTACAGTGAGCCATTCAAAAGGAGGTGGGGTGTCTCAATACTACGGAGGCCTTATACAGTAAGCCAACTGTAAATGGATACAAAATTCACAAATGTTTCATCATCCCACTGTTTGTGTCTGAAAACATGAAAGACAGGCTGGCTTGGCTGCCATACATGTGCGGTTGCCATTTTTTCCAGAGAGCAAATATGTACATTTTCAGCACATACAACATGACATAAAACAGTAGGTTGTGGTCAGCATTTATCTAGATGGATTACAAGTCTCTCCACAGGTGTTTGTGTTTCAAATGGCCTTTCATAAGGGATTTTTTGTTCATTAGTGAAAATGGTTTGTTTTATGAAATTTTTCTCAAGTGTTTATGTAAAATTGTCTAAATGGCCCTCATTTCTTCTTTTTCTTATTTTTTACATGTAATTGTGTTAAACAATACACGAGACATGTACACAGATGTGAGCTATGTTTTCAGAAATGAGGGGCTTTGTAAATGAATTATTTTTCTGGAAGCCTTAACTCGCGGCTTTTCAAATACACGTTTATTGATGAACAACATAAATACTCCAGAAGATGGATAGGATGGATATCATAGCCCTTTAGAAACTTTTAATCACATGACAAGAACAAGGCTGGAACATCTTGCATATTAACTTTATAACTTCTTTGGCCTTGCTACAAGAAGTACATTATCAAAGTAGCAGATATGTTTTCATCAGATCCAAACAGATCTACAGCAACATAACCTGTATAGTTGTTACATCAACCACAGTAAGTAAGATTAATCTGTTGTACATGAGTCCTCATATTATACGTTTCCTGACAAGCTAAATACATTGTGAACAATTCTGGACTCCCATTCCCTCCATTAAACGATTACAATGGTGACAGAACCGAGAAAAACCCATGCTCTGTCTGGTGTTGGCTGCATCATACCTCATGATATCTGCAAACAGCCACCAATAGGTGATGGCTGGAGCAGACAGAGAAACAGACAGACTCTGCCTTGCTCAAGGCCTTATCAGATTTTCTACCGCCATCATTCATGTGTTGGGAGCCAGAGAACGGGAGTGTTCTGTAAGTAAACCTGAGATTTACCCATCCCTATCCCCATTCATCTCAGGGGGTTGATAGACCACCATGTATCATCCTGCTTCTCTGAGTGTGTTACGAAAACACAGGCATGCACTGCCAAGAAAACCAAGGCGAGGGAGAACTAGAAGAGGATGAACACGCACGTGAACTCTATCTCTGGCTAATTGTGTGTGACTTCCATGTTTCAGCACCACTTCAGTGCTTTTATATCCCAGTAAGTGAATCTGATAGGGAACTACATTTGAGTCAGGAATGGATGGATACTGATTGAATAGACAAAAGGCAAAATGCCATAGGTGGACACATTTATTGCTCTCAAGTGGGTGATCTCATCCACACTCACACACACACTCTTTGACTTGATATGTGTTGTTGATTCCATAGGCAGTGTGAGTCCAGAAAATTACCACGCGATGATGTCATGCTCTTTTCCCATGTTAGAACGACCAGTCCCATTACTGCAGAAGAAAATACAACATGACAAATGGCAGCATGCTGGCTGCATTAGAGATTAAGAGTGCAAACAGAGCTTGCCAATGGGGAAATTAGGAGAGTAAGTAGAAAGATAGCTGGGCTTGCTACGTTCATCTGATGAACACGTTGGTCAATGCATCAGATGGCCAATGCATCAGAGGCTGACGATGGCAAAAAGCTTCTCGACAGTGACTTTGGGGCACATACATCATGCCTTGTGTCAAACAGTGGTCCAAGTAGCCAGCTAAATGAGTTGGGGCTAATTACGGCTGCATTGCTATTTATTCCCCATAGTGGATCAGGTTGCAGGGTTGATAATGTTGTGGAAGGCTGACAAACACCAGGGACAAAGAGTAGTAGGCTATATAGACAATCACACAGAAGAATATCAGTGTATTGATGGATGATGTATTTATTCAGAGAAAATAATTTATGTTGAAGGGGCACTGAATGAAATACTAAAATTAAGGGGCTAGAATTAAGATTTCTTTGTTAGAACATGTCAACATGTATCAGATTTCAGCAGGTGGCAGTTGCACTTTGTGCATGCAGTCCATTGCTATAATCTTGGAGATGTCTTACCCAAAATGTCACTTAAATGGGACGTTAACTCAATGCAGAGGTATGGGGTGGGGTCCTCTTGAAGCAGACCTAGACTATTGGAGTGTATGAGATAGGTCTGCATTGGTTTAGGCCTTGCCCACTGGGCACAGACGTCAGTTCAACGTCTAGTTTTGATTTACATTTGGTTGAGTTGTCAACTAACGTGAATCCCCCCCAGAAATCCCCCTGTCAAAAAGTTGGGTGAAAAAAAGCCGACGTTCCCTTACGTTGATGACTTTTTGCAAATCCAATCAGTTTTCCACGTTGATTCAACGTCATCACATTGAATTTTGGGGATAAAATGACGTGGAAACAACGTTGATTTAACCAGTTTTTGCCCAGTGGGTGGAACTGGAAGTAAACTTTAGGGGGACATTAGTTGCCTTGTTTGGGAGAATGGAGGAGTATGATCTTCTGTAAACACCTCTGAAGGGTCCCTCCACCCTTTGCCGAGATAACAGCATAGCAGCACCGGCCACTTGTTTAAGTACAAGTCAGATCAAGCAGATTACAGAAGCTAACGGCCTATGGGGGATCTAAACAAGTTTGCTCTGGAAAGCCAATTACCCTGGAAATGCAGTGATTGTCCACACTTCAGTGAACCACCTGGAACCCTAACCTGCAGACACACATTGTTTATTGTTGACTCTGCTTTTCAAATTATGGAGCAAAGGAAAGAGTAGCTGTATGACATGGCAGATATCTCTAAGTAGCGCCAAATTCCGCTTGCCTCGCAACAAGCAGCGAAGATCATATTCTTTGTTTACGCGTTTGTTTGCGCACAGGGTCAGTCAACCTGTTGATTACAAATTAAAAGCCAGGCTCGTGTTACATAATGTAAACTGCTATGTGACAAACCTGATCAAATTGATTTGTAAAGAGTCCTATGAATGCTGCAGAAGTCTAAGTATTCAGAGATAGGCTTTAGTGTGCTACAGTATGTACAGTACTTGCTCTGTATTGTGAGGGTACAGAGCACATTACAGAGTGTTGAAGGTGTTGTGTACAGGTGCTGTAACAAGCAATTGGCAGAATTATAGTTGAATTATAGTTGTTAGCATTAGCATGCAAAATACTGTAGGCTTTTGTAACTTGCTGTAGGGGCAAGTACCCAGGAGGTCTAAACCACAAAAGCTTTTAGAGGCCACACAATTATATATGTGTCAAACAGACTTGTCTTTTTCGCTGTCTGATCACTCTCTTGCTCTTTAATTGTGTCAGTTTCCTGGTTTATGAATGTTTTGTTTTCTATTTTGAAACACTACAATGTCGCTAAGCCGCAGCTAATCGAGCTACGGGTGGGTTTCCCCGTCAACTGTTATTCTCTCATACCTTACATTCCTCCTGTGACACTGCCACGTCTGGGTACCGCCAATGACGACGAGAGGAACTAAGGTCTCAATCAAGAATTACAATAAAAGAGTGCTTCGTGAAAATTGACAGGCAGGGACTTTTTTACCTTTCCGTAAACTTGACCTGAACTTTGCCATCAGTGGAGGATAGGGGAGAACCGGCTGCTTTGACAGCGGACAGAGCCCAGTGCCGGTGTTGAGTTCGGCCTCAGGAGTGGAGGGGATAACTAGGAATGGCAGCCCGCTCGAGTTAATGGCTTGGGGAAGTCACTCTTCGAGTCGTCTCACCCTGATGACATCATCCCTCCAGGCAAGTGCCACGTTGGGCTGTTTAAAGAATCAATCAAGTCATCTACTGCAGCAGGAATTAGTCCAAGGTGCTAGGAGGCAGACTAAACATGTCTGTCTGTCTGTCTGTCTGTCACTCTCATCCGGGGACATGTTATCCATGGTGTAGGCCAACCTGTGACAAGACACCCGCTTTGTCTCTCGGATGTTATTTTCTTTCTGGTGTGTTGAGTAAACGATTTCTATCCTTAAGTCGTTTATATGCATTCCCTTGCAAGTAAATCCATGAGAGATTTAGTCGCTTAATTTGTTGCCTCGAGGATTTTGGTAAGTGAGCTTACATTGTGAGCTCATTGTAATGTAGGCCTTGTTGAAGTACACTTATGGATGTAGTTGTAGTTGAACAGCTCTCCTCTCTCAGCATACCACCCTGCATCCCACTGCTGGCTTGCCTCTGAAGCTAAGTCCCTGGATGGGAGACCGGATGCTGCTGGAAGTGGTGTTGGAGGGCATTCTTCCCTCTGGTCTTAAGATTGAATCCCAATGCCCCAGGACAGTGAAGGGGACATTGCCCTGCACAGGGTGGCATCTTTAAGATGTGACGTTAAACTGGTGTCCTGACTCTCTGTCATTAAAAATCTCATGGCACTTATCACAAGAGTATAGGGGTGTTAACCCCGTTGTCCTGGTTAAATTCTCAACCTGGACCCATTTCCATTATGGACACTTAATAATAATAATAATAATTATTATTATTATTATTATTATTATTATTATTATTATTATTATTGTTGTTATTATTATTATTATTATTATTATTATTATTATTATTATTATTATTATTATTATTATATACTCAAACATATAGCTACTCACATTCACACCAAGTCACACACACACACACACATATTCATTCCCTAATTCTCACCTCTCAACTGTCAAGTGTGAAAAGTGTAGTCTTCACGCTGAGTCATGTTAACACAGCCATTGTGTGTATGCTTTACGGCCTCCTGAGACCACGGTGGGACTCGACTGTGGGTCTTTCAGTAGGAGGTCAGAATATGTAGAGCTCACAGGTCTGCCCTGGACTCAGAACTCCAAACAGGAGAATAATACACTGTTATGACCCGCATTAGCACTTGCAATGAATGGTATGGAGGCTGGCGCAGGTTCAGCATTGCCATGACAAACCTGAGGATTAGGGGCTAAAGCCTCTTCTATGTCCTCATAGTGTCAGCACCACAGTGAATGGATTGCACAACTATGTAATTAATTCAAATGTGCCTCGTTAAAGGAGCAAGTAAGTACGAAGGGTCTTAAGCTATTGAAGTGGGTCTGAATGAGTTGCTTGAGTCTCTATTGGGCGATAACTCTGGGTTAAGTTAAAATCTTTCTTCTGTAATATGAAAAGAAAACAATGTGCTATTCATGTAGGAGGCAAATGTGATTTACAGTTGTCATCTGGAGACAATGTAATAATTTTATGACAATTGAAACTTGTCTTTCATGTATAACCATACTTTTTTTATGATATTTTATATTTTTAAATCTGAATATTTATAGACAATTCAGTAGTCTCCATTTGAATTGTCTTGCATTTATATGTGTCTTGTATATGTACACATACATTGATAAAAGCAACTGACAACCAAATAAATGTTGCTCATTTCTTTTTCAAAAGCACAACATGAGCCAGATACTGATTTAGAACAGCTGTATTCGGCCTTGAAAAACTGACACAATCCATGCCGTGCTTGATTGTCACAAGTTAGCCATTTTGTCAAAGTTAAAAAAATGACGGTAGTCCCGTAGCTTTGAAACTGTGTTTGTTTTCTCAATAATGTTCAGTGTTTACATTCCTATGAGAATTAAGATCTGAGATTACACAATTCAATTATGATGATGTAAATATGAACAGCTTGTGTGTAATGAAAAGGCAGACTATGCCAATACAAGCTGGAATAAAAGGAAGTTGTTTCTGATATGACAATTTCTGCATCGTAATTTTATAGAGTACACATGTATTGGCACGTAGGCCCATGACTGTGTGGCCGTGCACGACTCCAACACCATCACTAAAGGTGTTACACAGGACTTTTGAGCATTTTTGCGCATTGTAATTTCAGAAAATGTCCATAATATATCTGCAGTAATAGTGGAATGATATTGTTTCACAGTATTACAGTATTACTACTTATTCACCTACTGATTTCTCCTGCCGGAGTGGGATCTGTTGTCAAAATGGGAAAGCTGTTCTGACTTTGTGGCTGTGTTATCTAGTGGAAATTGCTGTGTAATTTCCTGGTTGCACAAATTCTACACGGTTTGCTCAATTTCAGTTTATGTGACAAAACAATATTGTAGGGAATCATTGTACCATCTAAATCGCTGTGAAATATATTTTCAATAACAAAACATTTTGTTTTTACAGCTGTTTGAAGCTGGTGGACCAAAACCGCTGTTTGAAACTGGTGGACCAAAACAAAGTCAGAACAGCTTTCCCATTTTGACAACAGATGACTCTCCGGCAGGAAAAACCATTAGGCGAATATCACACCCAATCCCAAAACTGTAATACTATGAAACACTATCATTCCACTATTAGCGCCAGATATATTATGGACATTTTCTGAAATTACAATGCAAAATGTCCCCAAAATTCTATGTGTAGCACCTTTAAGTTTGCTGATGACACAATGGTGGTTGGCCAGATCACCAACGACGATGAGACAGCCTATAGGGAAGAGGTCAGTGACCTGGCAGTGTGGCACACTCCCATCCATATTGACAGGGCTGTAGTGGAGAGTGTCGAGAGCTTCAAGTTCCTCGGTGTACACATCATTAAGGAATTATCATGGTCCCCACACACCATCACGACAACGCCTCTTCCCCATCAGAAGGCTGAAAAGATTCAGCATGGGCCCTCAGATCCTCAAAAAGTGCTACAACTGCAACATTGAGAGCATCTTAACTGGCTACATCACTGCTTGGTATGGCAATTGCTTGGCATCTGGACCCAAGGCACTACAGAGGGTAGTGCGTACGGCCCAGTACATCACTGGGGCCGAACTCCCTGCCATCCAGGACCTATATACCAGGCGGTGTCAGAGGATGGCCCTAAAACTTGCCACCCAAGTCATAGACTGTTCACTCTGCTACCGCACAGCAAGCATTACTCATGCACCAAGTCTGGAAGCAACAGGACCCTGAATAGTTTCTACTCCCAAGCCATAAGACTGCTAAATAGTTAGTTAAATAGTTAAACCAAATAGCTACCCAGACTATTTGACCCTTTTTGCACTGTCTTTTGACTCATCATGTACGCTGCTGCTACTGTTTATTATCTATCCTGTTGCCTAGTCACTTTATCCCTACCTACTGTATATGTACATACAGTGGGGAGAACAAGTATTTGATACACTGACGATTTTGCAGGTTTTCCTACTTACAAAGCATGTAGAGGTCTGTAATTTTTATCATAGGTACACTTCAACTGTGAGAGACGGAATCTAAAACAAAAATCCAGAAAATCACATTGTATGATTTTTAAGTAATTAATTTGCATTTTATTGCATGACATAAGTATTTGATCACCTACCAACCAGTAAGAATTCCGGCTCTCACAGACCTGTTAGTTTTTCTTTAAGAAGCCCTCCTGTTCTCCCCTCATTACCTGTATTAACTGCACCTGTTTGAACTCGTTACCTGTATAAAAGACACCTGTCCACACACTCAATCAAACAGACTCCAACCTCTCCAGACCAGAGAGCTGTGTAAGGACATCAGGGATAAAATTGTAGACCTGCACAAGGCTGGGATGGGCTACAGGACAATAGGCAAGCAGCTTGGTGAGAAGGCAACAACTGTTGGCGCAATTATTAGAAAATGGAAGAAGTTCAAGATGACGGTCAATCATCCTCGGTCTGGGGCTCCATGCAAGATCTCACCTCGTGGGGCATCAATGATCATGAGGAAGGTGAGGGATCAGCCCAGAACTACACTGCAGGACCTGGTCAATGACCTGAAGAGCGCTGGGACCACAGTCTCAAAGAAAACATTAGTAACACACTACGCCGTCATGGATTAAAATCCTGCAGCGCACGCAAGGTCCCCCTGCTCAAGCCAGCGCATGTCCAGGCCCATCTGAAGTTTGCCAATGACCATCTGGATGATCCAGAGGAGGAATGGGAGAAGGTCATGTGGTCTGATGAGACAAAAATAGAGCTTTTTGGTCTAAACTCCACTCGCCGTGTTTGGAGGAAGAAGAAGGATGAGTACAACCCCAAGAACACCATCCCAACTGTGAAGCATGGAGGTGGAAACATCATTCTTTGGGGATGCTTTTCTGCAAAGGGGACAGGACGACTGCACCGTATTGAGGGGAGGATGGATGGGGCCATGTATCGCGAGATCTTGGCCAACAACCTCCTTCCCTCAGTAAAAGCATTGAAGATGGGTCGTGGCTGGGTCTACCAGCATGACAACGACCCGAAACACACAGCCAGGGCAACTAAGGAGTGGCTCCGTAAGAAGCATCTCAAGGTCCTGGAGTGGCCTAGCCAGTCTCCAGACCTGAACCCAATAGAAAATCTTTGGAGGGAGCTGAAAGTCCGTATTGCCCAGCGACAGCCACGAAACCTGAAGGATCTGGAGAAGGTCTGTATAGAGGAGTGGGCCAAAATCCCTGCTGCAGTGTGTGCAAACCTGGTCAAGACCTACAGGAAACATATGATCTCTGTAATTGCAAACAAAGGTTTCTGTACCAAATATTAAGTTCTGCTTTTCTGATGTATCAAATACTTATGTCATGCAATAAAATGCAAATGAATTACTTAAAAATCATACAATGTGATTTTCTGGATTTTTGTCTCTCACAGTTGAAGTGTACCTATGATAAAATTTACAGACCTCTACATGCTTTGTAAGTAGGAAAACCTGCAAAATCGGCAGTGTATCAAATACTTGTTCTCCCCACTGTATCTACCTCAATTACCTCGTACCCCTGCACATCAACTCGGTGCTGGTACCGTGTATATAGCCAATTATCGTTACTCATTGTGTATTTATACCTCATGTTATTCTTTTTCTATTATTTCAATTTTTCTCTCTGTATTGTTGGGAAGAGCCCGTAAGTAAGCATTTCACTGTTAGTCTACACCTGTTGTTTATGAAACTTGACAAATACATATGATTTGAGATTTATGCCTAGATATGTACAGTGGGGAAAAAAAGTATTTAGTCAGCCACCAATTGTGCAAGTTCTCCCACTTAAAAAGAAGAGAGAGGCCTGTAATTTTCATCATAGGTACACGTCAACTATGACAGACAAAATGAGATTTTTTTTCTCCAAAAATCACATTGTAGGATTTTTTATGAATTTATTTGCAAATTATGGTGGAAAATAAGTATCTGGTCAATAACAAAAGTTTCTCAATACTTTGTTATATACCCTTTGTTGGCAATGACACAGGTCAAACGTTTTCTGTAAGTCTTCACAAGGTTTTCACACACTGTTGCTGGTATTTTGGCCCATTCCTCCATGCAGATCTCCTCTAGAGCAGTGATGTTTTGGGGCTGTCGCTGGGCAACATGGACTTTCAACTCCCTCCAAATATTTTCTATGGGGTTGAGATCTGGAGACTGGCTAGGCCACTCCAGGACCTTGAAATGCTTCTTACTCCTTCGTTGCCCGGGCGGTGTGCTTGGGATCATTGTCATGCTGAAAGACCCAGCCACGTTTCATCTTCAATGCCCTTGCTAATGGAAGGAGGTTTTCACTCAAAATCTCACGATACATGGCCCCATTCATTCTTTCCTTTACACGGATCAGTCGTCCTGGTCCCTTTGCAGAAAAACAGCCCCAAAGCATGATGTTTCCACCCCCATGCTTCACAGTAGGTATGGTGTTCTTTGGATGCAACTCAGCATTCTTTGTCCTCCAAACACGACGAGTTGAGTTTTTACCAAAAAGTTATATTTTGGTTTCATCTGACCGTATGACATTCTCCCAATCCTCTTCTGGATCATCCAAATGCACTCTAGCAAACTTCAGACGGGCCTGGACATGTACTGGCTTAAGCAGGGGGACAGGTCTGGCACTGCAGGATTTGAGTCCCTGGCGGCGTAGTGTGTTACTGATGGTAGGCTTTGTTACTTTGGTCCCAGCTCTCTGCAGGTCATTCACTAGGTCCCCCCGTGTGGTTCTGGGATTTTTGCTCACCGTTCTTGTGATCATTTTGACCCCACGGGGTGAGATCTTGCGTGGAGCCCCAGATCGAGGGAGATTATCAGTGGACTTGTATGTCTTCCATTTCCTAATAATTGCTCCCACAGTTGATTTCTTCAAACCAAGCTGCTTACCTATTGCAGATTCAGTCTTCCCAGCCTGGTGCAGGTCTACAATTTTGTTTCTGGTGTCCTTTGACAGCTCTTTGGTCTTGGCCATAGTGAAGTTTGGAGTGTGACTGTTTGAGGTTGTGGACAGGTGTCTTTTATACTGATAACAAGTTCAAACAGGTGCCATTAATACAGGTAACGAGTGGAGGACAGAGGAGCCTCTTAAAGAAGTTGTTACAGGTCTGTGAGAGCCAGAAATCTTGCTTGTTTGTAGGTGACCAAATACTTATTTTCTAATTTGCAAATAAATTCATTAAAAATCCTACATTGTGATTTTCTGGGATTCTTTTTCTCAATTTGTCTGTCATAGTTGACGTGTACCTATGATGAAAATTACAGGCCTCTCTCTTCTTTTTAAGTGGGAGAACTTGCACAATTGGTGGCTGACTAAATACTTTTTTTCCCCACTGTATTGTATCAGGGTTGGGCTCAATTCAAATTGAAGTCAGTCAATTCAGGAAGTGATTTGAAGTGAAAATTCAAAAAATGCAGCAAATTTAGCAGGCGCTCTTATCCAGAGCAACTTACAGTTAGTGAGTGCATACATTTTCATACTGGCCCCCCCGTGGGAAACAAACCCACAACCCTGGCGTTGGAAGCACCATGCTCTACCAATTGAGCTACAGGGGACTGTTTGATAGTATATCTTATTTGACAGCATGGCATTTAAGCTAATGTTTATGGCAGTGCAAGTAGATTTGATTTAATACACTCAAGGACTCTCTGGTTCATTTGGACTTCCTAACAGGCGCCCATATTTTAGGACACCAGCGAAGTACGTCAACTGTACCCAGTTTTCCCAGATATGTTTGCACATGCTTTGTGTCTTGGGTAGCTTGGGTTTGTTATCTTGGTTCTCCTACATGTATTAATTCACACACCCCTCCTCTCCCACACTGTCAGCCCGACATCATGTTGTCCCCGCTATCACAGAATACACACACTTTATCACACGCACATCGGGGTGGTTTGGACCACAGTGAAGTGATGAGGGTCTTCTCTATCTGTTGATAGCCTGCCCTGAATCATAGGGATGTCAGGGCACTGTCCATTATAGGGACTTGACCTTTGACCCTGGGCCTTTCACCACAGTATTCCCTTGGCTTCCCTCGCTGGCTGCCGATGAAGACATTCCTCTACCTACTCTTGGATTTCGGTTTTGTTCTACTTAAAACACGGAGAGCTCTCCCAGATTGGTATTTTGACAGCTTTCGCAGAGTTTCGCACCATGTTGTGGCTATTTTTGGTGAGAAAAATAACATTAGATATGATATCACTTCACTCAATATGATAAAGTATGTAAACATTGAATTCTTTTACCACATAAATGGGATAAAACTAGATTTACTAAAAACCAGGGAAATACAACCTTCTACATGTGTGAGTAGAATTGTGAACCCCTGTGTTATATAGTTGAGTGTTGGACAGTGAGAATCCTGTAGTGTCTGCTGTGTACTGTAGTGCAGGGGAGACGGGAACAGACTGAATGTGTACAGGGGCAGGGCTACCACACAAGCCTCAGGTCAGAGAGCGTGTAAACCAATCCTCGCAGTCTGAGCACATCCTCTGTGCTGGGGTCCCTCTCTGCCTTACACATACACACACAGAGAGAGACAGAGAAAGAGTGAGAGCGAGAGAGAGAGAGAGAGAGAGACTCGTCCATACACACATTCCTCTGCAGTCTCTGTGAGGGGCAGGCTCAGAGTGTGTTGGAAGCCTGGTGCTGTTCTCCAGTGAGCCTCGCTCCAGTCGTTTAGTCACACAGAAACCAGAGCAGAGACGGAGGAGGAAGAGCAGAGCAGGGACACAAGAGGAGGTCTGAGGACACTATCCGTATGCACTGACCCTTGTATTTAACACATGTAGACATACATGCACACGCGCATGCTGCGTTGATAGAGTTTAAAGAAGGACCATCTATATAAACATACAAGCTGTCACGGTGCAACACGTGTATGCAGCGAGCCCTGGACGACTGGACTTCTGTCTGACTTCTGACCGGACACATAGCACTCCAGCAGCCCATTACACGAGTGTGTGTGTAAGTGTGTGTGATCACACCGGAGATGCCCTCCAGACGTTCTCCCAGTAGGAGGTCCAGCATGGGGATGGATGACACATGTTCTACATCGACTGTGATCCTTACAGCATTCTGATCCACCAAAGGAAATACTGGCCCAAGACTGACCGCTAAACAGAAGAAAAGTCGTCCCGAAGCCAACGATAAAAGGACTTTACTTTTCAACCTTTCCCCCAGGCTGGTATGATGTTGTGGAACAAGTTTGCCTACCACTTGCTTTCGTTGGCAGCCCTACTGGTGGCAGTGGGCTGCAGCGGGGGGGAGCAGAGAAAAGGGGCAGATAGCAGTGCCAGCAGCGCAGGACAGGGCAGTACAGGTGGCAGCACGGGTAGCAGTAGCAGCAGTAGTAGTAGTGAAAGTAGTAGTAGCAGTAATCTGAGGTACCACAGAGTCCAGCATGGACAGTGCACCTACACCTTTATCCTACCTGAGGGCGATGGCAGCGGAGGGAATTCATGCCGACAAGGGAAAACAGCGACCCAGTTTAACAGCGCCAATGCGCTGCAGAGAGACGCTCCACCACTGGAACAGGACTTCGCTTCCCAGAAGATCCAACACCTGGAGCATGTCATGGAAAACTACACTCAGTGGCTGCAGAAGGTAAGGGAGAAGTGGTCAAACTGTCGTAAGCAATGCAATGCGGTGACTGGAGTCATAGTTGAAAGCTTGTGCAGGTGTTCTTTTATGTTTACTTTCTGAGTATGCATTGAAGCTGTTTGTGTTTATGTAAGGGCTACGTTGTTGTGTCTGGCTCTTGTGTTTTTTTTTTTGAATGATGTTCTCTGGCTTTCAATTTGAGGTTGTCTTAATCAAAGTCCTTACAGTATTGTCACGGATACATTTGTGTGCTCTATGGCTGGAGCTGTGGTCTACAACTCTTTTATTAATGGTTTAAGATCTTGGCGAGGATCTTGAATTGATGAATGATTATTATGACAAATGTACGGCTGTCACATACCCACAAATAACCAACATCCATATATAATTTACATCCACAAAGCTGTTTCATTACGTAACTGTATATATTAACCATTGATCTATTTGTGTAAGTACCTATCCAAAAAACTCTGTGCTCCCTGAGCAAATTCCACCGATGTCAAGTTACGTTCAACACTGCAGAGGTAGTAATATGTCAGTCATCCAGAGTTCTCCAGTGTGCTGTCTTTTTAATGACAGGAAGTCTATAAGGACCCCTGTGAGAGTGCGAGGGAAAAATGCTCCCTCTATGTACTGCTACTCAGAACTTGCCATTAGTCCAGATTAGCTTTAGAATATAAAGAAAGCAAGTTAATAGAATCATCAGATATTTTCGAAGTACAGGATTTACTAACATGAAAGGCATTTAAAAAAAAAACTTTTAGAAAACATACTCATTGTTGGGAATAGACTTGTTATAGGGAATGCATCTTCAATTTTCTGTTCTGTATCTATTGCCGTGCATAGTTGTGTATAAATCTTTATTTCAAAGCTCTGTATATTTTTTAAGGGTAACCTTCAAATTAGATTTTCAACAGGCAAGGGCAGTTAAAGTTTTAATACTTAATATGACTTTACAATTGGGTAATGTACAGTATTGCGGGAAACATAAATAATAATTTTGTAATGCAGTGCTCAGTGAATTCAACTGGGAAAACAATCAACCAACAAATATACTTCTCGTTAGGCTTGCCAAGAATTGTAGACAAGGGAACTAAGCAAATTTACTCTCTGTTAGGGGTTTAAGAGACGGATGCTTGTGGTGCATAAGACTCCGTCACATCCTTTTCCTGCAACAAATGAGGACCTGTTTTGTATTAGATATGGCGAATAATGAGTATTTTCATGGTGAGGTGTCAAGTTCCTTTGCCTCAGTATGAATAATAATTTGTTTGTAAAGCCAGTCAGGTGTTTAGGACCAAGAATATGGTTTCACTGTGACATTAATTAATTGTGAGGTCATCACTGATACAACTGAATTGCTTATCTTAGCTTTGAGACTCCTTGTCGCTGAAAAGAGAGACTATCTCTCTGAAATGAATGCTTTAATAAAATAAACAAACTCTAAATTTGGAAAAGAAGCTCTGCTGTACTTTTCACAATATTGTAACTTTACGATGAGATTAGGAGGGCCAATCTATGATGAATTGCTTAAACACACAATAGTTTATTTTTGTCTGTAAAATGTTGACGCAAAGCAAACAAATAATTGCACAGAATGCACAATGGATTTGATAGTTTACTCTGGAATTGTGGGATTAATTTAACTGAACATCATTAATACCTGTTAGCATGCTATGCTCTCTGCTCACTAGTAATTAGAGCACCTTCTTAAAAGCTATTGGGGCAAGTTTCTCAACAGTATTATTGCTTTTCATCTACCTTCGAAATGTTATCTTTTCACTCCTCAGGTTGTGAGAAATGGTCGTTCTTTATAAATGACCCAACATTTCATTCCAATGAACTGTTGATTGAGTTTGTAGTTAGGAAAGTAGTATAGATGTTATTCCTTCTTACTGTATGTTGTATCTCACACTAGTAAAGCACAAACATACAGGTATGTACATATCAATTCCCAAATAAATGTTTGGCTTTTGCTCAGAAACCACACATATCACTATACATCACTCGGTTTATCTTGTGTCTTGGAAGAGGAATTTCAATGGTAAAAACTGCTTTAAAACTTGAGATAAGCTGTGGGCTGTAAATGGTTGTGTGAATGATGACCTATATAAATGAAGAAAAACTATTGGAATGCAAAAGATTGTTCAGTGGAGAAAATTACATCACATAATGAGGACCATGACTGTACATTGAAAAAAAAAAGAAAAAAAAAAGATGTTGATTCAACGTACAATTGTAAAGCAGCTGCAATAAGATTGTGAGTTTGCTCAACAAAATAGGATTGAAGTTAATTCAACGAACAATTATAAGTCAGCCAGCTGCATTAGGATTGTGAGTTTGCTCAACATTTGGGCACATTTGGGCATATAGCTGAACCAACTTTGACCAGAGTTTGTTGAGTAAACACACTTTAACACATACAGTTGAAGTTGGAAGTTTACATACACTTAGGTTGGAGTCATTAAAACTTGTTTTTTAACCACTCCACAAATGTATTGTTAACAAACTATAGTTTTGGCAAGTCGTTTAGGACATCTACTTTGTGCATGACACAAGTAATTTTTCCAACAATTGTTTACAGACAGATTATTTCACTTATAATTCACTGTATCACAATTCCAGTGGGTCAGAAGTTTACATACACTAAGTTGACTGTGGCTTTAAACAGCTTGGAAAATTCCAGAAAATTATGTCATGGCTTTAGAAGCTTCTAAAAGGCTAATTGACATAATTTGAGTGAATTGGTGGTGTACCTGTGGATGTATTTCAAGGCCTACCTTCAAACTCAGTGCCTCTTTGCTTGACATCATGGGAAAATGGCTTGCAAGCCGAAGAACACCATCCCAACCGTGAAGCACGGGGTGGCGGCATCATGCTGTGGGGGTGCTTTGCAGCAGGAGGGACTGGTGCACTTCACAAAATAGATGGCAAGGAAGGAATATGTGGATATATTGAAGCAGCATCTCAAGACATCAGTCAGGAAGTTAAAGCTTGGTCGCAAATGGGTCTTCCAAATGGACAATGACCCCAAGCATACTTCCATAGTTGTGGCAAAATGGCTTAAGGACAACAAAGTCAAGGTATTGGAGTGGACATCACAAAGCCCTGACCTCAATCCTATAGAAAATGTGTGGGCGAGCAAGGAGGCCTACAAACCTGACTCAGTTACACCAGCTCTGTCAGGAGGAATGGGCCAAAATTAACTCAACTTATTGTGGGAAGCTTGTGGAAGAATACCCGAAATGTTTGACCCATGTTAAACAATTTAAAGGCAATGCTACCAAATACTAATTGAGTGTGTGTAAACTTCTGACCCACTGGGAATGTGAAATAAAAGCTGAAATAAATCATTCTCTCTACTATTATTCTGACATTTCACATTCTTAAAATAAATTGGTGATCCTAACTGACCAAAGACAGGGAATGTTTACCAGGATTAAATGTCAGGAATTGTGAAAAACTGAGTTTAAATGTATTTGGCTAAGGTGTATGTAAACTTCCGACTTCAACTGTAGCTCAAATTCTTGTCCTTTTGAAGTACAATCAACTCACAGAATAATGCTGATTTTCCCCTTGCCTGGAAAACACTCCTTTAGTAAAACTCGGTGGCAATCACAGAGGTCAGACTAGGGGCGGGGCACGCGTAGACAAGATGGCGTATTGAATAGAAAGCGGTACAAAACACCTCAAGATAAAAACATAATATTCAAAATCAGTAAGTTAGACTAAATATTAGCATTTCATATATTTGTAGTTAATATAATTCAATCTGGATAATAACACAAAACAGATTATAAGGCTAGAGAAATATATCGACAAATATTACAACAACACGCAACACCCAAACATGGCTGAAGATAAGCGTGGAGAGCCGATCCCCAAAAGGAAACGCGACTCATCGACTGATACAGATGATATATGCTTTTCACCACTGGGTATGGTAAGTGTGGAAAGCGACCTGTTGAAGTCGATAAATGACAAATTGGGCATACTAGAATTGGTCAGTAAAGACGTAAAAGAGTTGAAAACGAGTCTTCAAATGAGTGACGAAAAAGCTTTGGTAATGGAGAAAGAAACCAAAAACTTAAAAGTGACAGTCTCTAAAATGGAAACGGACGTTAGGGAACTAAAAAAGGAGAACAACCTTCTGAGAGAAGCCTTACTAGACATCCAAACTAGATCGATGAGAGAAAATCTAGTACTTACGGGTATTCAGGAAAAGGAGGGAGAAATAACAGAGAATATTATGAAGGACTTCCTGCATACAGCGCTACAAATCCCACTCGAGGCTGTCGATAAAATCCAACTCGAACGTGTACACCGTTTCGGAAAAAGAGGACAGAAATATGAGCGCCCAATCGTTGCCAAATTTGCTTTTTTTAAAGATAAAGCTATGGTGAAAAGCCTAGGAAAAAGACTTGCTGGCACGAAAATAGGCATGAATGATCAGTTCCCGAGGGAGATTGTAGAAAGGCGCAAAGTTCTGTATCCAATCTTCAAGGAAAACAGATTAAAAGGGAAACGTGTTGCACTCGTGGTGGATAAACTATATATTGACAACCAAATGTTCAGAGACACAAAGACTACTCCATGGCTATTCTAAAAGTTGTAATAGAGGAGTCGAATATTGGAGCACCCGATACTAGCAATGATAGGGATTGTAATATTAAATAACATTTATAGTAAGTATAGTATTTTATAAAAGGATAAAATGACATAACAAGCAGAATAATACATCTTTAAATACAAATAATTAGAACATGGCTTTTTTGGCGGGAGGTTGTTGTTTTGGCGGATGGTTGTTGTGGTTGGTCCTGTGTTCTCTCTGGCGTCCTTTCCCCCTTGCGGCAGATGTGGATGCGGGTGCGTTTGCACGCTCGGCCCATTTCTTCCGCAGTCAACCATGTGTTGTGCATTTTTGTGTTTGAAAAGGTGCGGCGTTAAGTGAGTGAGAGGGGAAATGGTTGCATATCCCAGAGCCGACCGGGGGTCTATGAGCAGGGGTAGTGAGAGAGAGCTTTCAATTTTGTGTAGATGAGGGATATACATTTTTAAATATAGTATACATCTAATCTAATTTTTCATTGTCCTATCATGATGGGAAGATCCCTAACCCTATAACCTGGACACCCACCTGAGCGACCCATACACCAAAGAGAAGTTCCCATCTCTTTTATGGACCTGCTGTGAGTATGCAGCCTAAACAGAGAAATAAATGCGGTCAGAGACCTACTTGAGCAGCACCGCCCCCTCAAGATTCTGAGCCTGCCTGGCAGGGTTGGTCCTACAAAGCCAGAGCCCCCTGATGGGAGAGCATAATATACAAGGAAATTCTCAAAGCTGCTAATGAGAACCTTGACGACCTTTTACCTAGCCGGTGGGGATTCCGGTGGGGTACGCCCACCCAGGTAGTGGCAGTGCTGGCAACACTGGCTGCAGTAACCCATGGGGAGGGGGTCACACTCGGACGATCAGAGAGGGGGTTTATCATTGTGGCCCAGGTGGCACAAAATAATCAAAGGTCTGACCGCACGGAAATGCTTGGGAAAATGGTTACAACAGGGGATCAGAGTGTTTGTGTCTCAGGTGAAGAGGGTGGATCTGATCTCCATCACCCAGGACTTGACATAGATTAAGTAGATTAATCAAATCTCACATTGTTATCAATTTCTGCTCAATCTGCATGCTTTCTCAATCAGCTTTAACTGTATGTGCACTCGTAAATCAGGTTATTTCTCGAGTTGGGCTCTGGGATATAACAGCCGTTGAGTATCTGATTTTATGGTGGATTGTGGAGGAGGGGGGTTGAGTGTGTTGGAATATGTGATATGTGCGTGTGTGCTTGTCTGGCATCTGTTGTGGGGGGGTGGGGATATTGGGGGGGAGGGGGGGTATGGGATGGACCACGGGAATTATTTGCTAGGATAATAATTGCTTGTCAATGAATGAAATGTAATACAATGGCAATCCGGGTTATATGTTAGAATCCTACGCGTGAACTGCCAACATTATTACGCATATTAATTGATAATGATGGAAAATAGGATATGCATAATTTTTTTAAAATAGTTATATAGATATATATATAGAGAGGTGAAAGCATTGGAAATGCTTTTGGCGGTTAATCTGCTTCTGTTTTGTGGGTGGCACTGTGTGCTGTTTTCGATGGATGGGTCCTGGCCTCTCGGGGCCTTAGGGATCCGGAGGGATGTGGGTGGGATGCTGATCACTGGGATGACGGCTCAACTTGGGATGGGGATGGGCTTTAGCGGGGGAATTAGTGGAGAACAATTGAAGGGTTACTCCGTAGCAATGCAAACATCACGGTACAGCTATATGGACACTCAATTATTATGGTATTTTTTATTGGTAAATTTACAAAAATATATATAATGATAAATAGACTTGAAACTTGTATCTCATTATGGTGTATGGTGAAATAAGTATAGCCAGTTATAATTGTAATGGCTTAGCTGATAATAACAAAAGAAGAACAATATTTACATGGCTCAAAGAGAAGGAATATAATATATATTGTATACAGGAAACTCATTCAACAATTCGAGATGAAGTAGCGTGGAAAAAAGAATGGGGGGGGGGGGGGGGGGAAATATACTTCTCCCATGGGAAAATAAATTCAAAAGGGGTGATGATATTAATTAATAGTAATTTCGATCCGAATGTGCAAATTGTCCAAATAGATACGCAAGGTAGATGGATTATTTTAAATATGTTATTGGACCATAAACAGATATGGCTCATTAACCTTTACGGACCAAATAATGATGATCCACAATTCTTTGACAATATATATAATAAATTATCAACCCTGCAAGCAATTCAAGACAATATTATTATGGTGGGGGATTATAATACTGTTTTAAATAGCTCAATGGACCGTAAAGGAAATCACACCACAAACAATCACCCACATGCTCTTAAGGAAATTGTGAATGTCATGGATACATTAGAACTAGTAGATATACAGTGAGGGAAAAAAGTATTTGATCCCCTGCTGATTTTGTACGTTTGCCCACTGACAAAGAAATGATCAGTCTATAATTTTAATGGTAGATTTATTTGAACAGTGAGAGACAAAATAACAACAAAAAAATCCAGAAAAACGCATGTCAAAAATTATATAAATTGATTTGCATTTTAATGAGGGAAATAAGTATTTGACCCCCTCTCAATCAGAAAGATTTCTGGCTCCCAGGTGTCTTTTATACAGGTAACGAGCTGAGATTAGGAGCACACTCTTAAAGGGAGTGCTCCTAATCTCAGTTTGTTACCTGTATAAAAGACACCTGTCCACAGAAGCAATCAATCAATCAGATTCCAAACTCTCCACCATGGCCAAGACCAAAGAGCTCTCCAAGGATGTCAGGGGCAAGATTGTAGACCTACACCAGGCTGGAATGGGCTACAAGACCATCGCCAAGCAGCTTGGTGAGAAGGTGACAACAGTTGGTGCGATTATTCGCAAATGGAAGAAACACAAAAGAACTGTCAATCTCCCTCAGCCTGGGGCAAGATCTCACCTCGTGGAGTTGCAATGATAATGAGAACGGTGAAGAATCAGCCCAGAACTACACGGGAGGATCTTGTCAATGATCTCAAAGCAACTGGGACCATAGTCACCAAGAAAACAATTGGTAACACACTACGCCGTGAAGGATTGAAATTCTGCAGCGCCTGCAAGGTCCCCCTGCTCAAGAAAGCACATATACAGGGCCGTCTGAAGTTTGCCAATGAACATCTGAATGATTCAGAGGAGAACTGGGTGAAAGTGTTGTGGTCAGATGAGACCAAAATGGAGCTCTTTGGCATCAACTCAACTCGCCATGTTTGGAGGAGGAGGAATGCTGTCTATGACCTCAAGAACACCATCCCCACCGTCAAACATGGAGGTGGAAACATTAAGCTTTGGGGGTGTTTTTCTGCTAAGGGGACAGGACAACTTTATCATCAAAGGGACGATGGACGGGGCCATGTACCGTCAAATCTTGGGTGAGAACCTCCTTCCCTCAGCCAGGGCATTGAAAATGGGTCGTGGATGGGTATTCCAGCATGACAATGACCCAAAACACACGGCCAAGGCAACAAAGGAGTGGCTCAAGAAGAAGCACATTAAGGTCCTGGAGTGGCCTAGCCAGTCTCCAGACCTTAATCCCATAGAAAATCTGTGGAGGGAGCTGAAGGTTTGAGTTGCCAGACGTCAGCCTCGAAACCTTAATGACTTGGAGAAGATCTGCAAAGAGGAGTGGAACAAAATCCCTCCTGAGATGTGTGAAAACCTGGTGACCAACTACAAGAAACGTCTGACCTCTGTGATTGCCAACAAGGGTTTTGCCACCAAGTACTAAGTCATGTTTTGCAGAGGGGTCAAATACTCATTTCCCTCATTAAAATGCAAATCAATTTATAAAATTTTTGACATGCATTTTTCTGGATTTTTTTGTTGTTATTCTGTCTCTCACTGTTCAAATAAACCTACCATTAAAATTATAGACTGATCATGTCTTTGTCAGTGGGCAAACTTACAAAATCAGCAGGGGATCAAATACTTTTTTCACTCACTGTATGGAGGCTTAAATATACTGATCTAGTGAGATATACATGGCGGAGACTGAATCAAGCTAGTCGTCTTGACTTCTTTCTTATCTCATTCTCGTTGGCACCAAAAGTTAAAAAAAAGTGTTAATAGGGGACAGAATGCGGTCGGACCATCATATAATAGGCATATACATTACTCTTACTGAATTTCCATGTGGGCGAGGATATTGGAAATGTAATCAAAGCCTATTGGATGATAATTTATTCATAATTAGAACAAAGGAATTTATAACTGACTTTTTCCAACATAACATAGGTACAGCGAATCCCCTTATTGTATGTGCCTTTAGAGGCCATGCAATTCAGTACTCATCTCGAAAACAAAAGCAATTTAGGTCAAAAGAGTTTATACTAAGAAAGGAAATAGAAAGTCTAACAGAACAGATAGATGACAATAAAAACTGTAACATAGAGGCTCAGAATAAATTAGAGGAAAAACAAAAAGAAATGGAGAAACTTATTCAAGAAAGATCAAGTGTAATATATTATAAAAATAAAGCAAACTGGATGGAAAATGGGGAAAAATGCACAAAATTATTTTTTAATCTTCAACATAGAAATGCTACCAAAAATAACTTAATGAAACTGGTTACAATTGACGGAGTCACCCATAATTCACCAAATTATATTTTGAAGGAAGAAACAAAGTACTTTAAGCATATGTTTTCTTTTCAGTCGCCTCCATCTCCTCTAACTGAAGCTAATTGTAGAGATTTGTTTTCTATTGATAATGTCAAATTAACAGCCACACAGAAAGACTCATGTGAAGGTGAAATTACAGAGGAGGGACTTCTGGATGCAATTAAAGACTAAGTCTGGGAAAACTCCAGGGTTGGATGGCATACCAGTCGAGGTATACCAAACCTTTTTTGATATACTAAGAGGACCGTTATTAGCATGTTTTAACCACTCCTATGTAAATGGTAGATTATCTGACACTCAAGAAGAAGATCTCATTATTACTGAAACAGGATACAAGTGGAAAATATAAAGATCCAGTCCATTTACAAAATTGGAGGCCCCTTACACTTCAATGTTGTGATGCTAAAATTCTAGCAAAATGTGTAGCGCATAGAATTAAAAAGGTATTGTCGGATATTATTAATTCTAATCAGACAGGTTTTTTACATGGAAGATACATTGGAGATAATATAAAGCAAGTATTGGAAACAATAGAACACTATGGAAAATATGGGAAACCAGGCCTGCTATTCATAGCAGACTTCGAAAAGGCATTTGATAAAGTTCGACTGGGGTTTATATATAAATGCCTGGAGCATTTCAATTTTGGAGAATCTCTTATAAAATGGGTCAAAATCATGTATAGTAACCCTAGGTGTAAAATAGTAAATAATGGCTATTTCTCAGAAAGTTTTAAACTGTCAAGAGGAGTGAAACAAGGTTGTCCACTATCGGCATATCTATTTATTGTGGCCAAAATCAGATCCAATAATAATATCAGAGGATTAGAAATCCAGGGCTTAAAAACAAAGGTGTCATTGTACGCTGATGATTCATGTTTTCTTTTAAATCCACAACTAGAATCCCTCCACAGCCTCATAGAGGATCTAGATACATTTTCTAACCCCTCTGGATTACAACCAAATTATGAGAAATGTACTATATTACGTATTGGATCACTAAAAAATAAAAAAATTACATTACCATGTAGTTTACAAATAAAATGGTCTGATGGTGATGTGGATATACTCAGAATACATATCCCAAAGGAAATAAATGATCTCACTTCAATAAATTTTAATAGAAAGTTAGCAAAAATAGATAAGATCTTACTACCATGGAAAGGAAAATACCTGTCAATTTGTGGAAAAATCACCCTGATTAACTATTTAGTATTATCCCAGTTTACCTATTTGCTTATGGTCTTGCCTACGCCTAGCGAACAGTTTTTTAAATTATATGAGAAAAAAATATTCTATTTTATTTGGAACGGCAAGCCAGACAAAATTAAAAGGGCATATTTATATAATGAATATGAATTCGGAGGACAGACATTATTAAATATTAAAGCATTAGACCTATCACTAAAAGCTTCAGTCATACAAAAGTTATACTTAAATCCGAACTGGTTCTCAAGCAAATTAGTAAGATTGTCTCACCCAATGTTCAAGAAAGGCCTTTTTCCCTTTATTCAGATTACAACAACTCATTTGCAGTTATTTGAAAAGGAAATAATCTCCCAAATATCACTATTTCTAAAACAAGCCATAGAAAGTTGGTTGCAATTTCAATTTAATCCTCCAGAAATGACAGAACAAATAATGCAACAAATATTGTGGTTAAATTCAAATATACTAATTGACAAAAAACCTTTATTTTTTGACAGAATGTTTAAAAAAGGTATAATCTTCGTAAATGATATCATCGGTAGGACTGGTGGAGTTATGTCGCACATGCAGCTAACAAAAACATATGGAAATGTCTGCTCTACCCAAAATTACAACCAAATAATTGCAGCCTTACCGCAAAAGTGGAAGAGGAAAGTGGAAGGGGGAGAAAGTAAGGAACTTGTCTGTCGGCCTTGCATTAAAGAACATAATTGGTTAAGGAAAACTGTGATAAATAAAAAAGTATATCAGTTTCACTTAAGGACCAAAGGATTGACAGCCGTCCCATATAGATTGCAAAATAGTTGGGAAGAGATTTTTGACGTACCAATCCCATGGCATAGTGTTTATGAACTGACACGCAAAACGACACCGGATTCAAAAATTTGAATCTTTCAATTTAAATTATTATATAAAATTCTTGCTACCAATAGAATGTTATTTATATGGGCGATACAATCTTCCCAGCTCTGCAGATTTTGCTGTGAAGAGACAGAATCATTAGATCATTTGTTTTGGTTCTGTCCATTTGTAGCTTGTTTTTGGACACAGGTCCAGGAATGGCTAAAGGATTGCAATATTTACCTGGAGCTAACCTTGCAGATAGCATTACTGGGTGATCTGAAAAGTCATAGTCAATCGATCAATAATATAATAATACTTTTAGCACAATCTGTAGAAGCAATGAGAATAGAAAGGTTCAGAACTTTTGTTAAAACATCACAGTACGGTTGAAATATATATGGCAAATAGAAATCCTATATGGATGGTGTTAAGAGATAGATGGGAGGTATTGAATAGAGTTGAAGGATGGGACTAATAACAAATAACAACAAATAATAACAAAGATAGCTAATAATGTAAGCATACTGTGTCCATAATAAGTATATAGGTTGTATGTTGGGAGCTTTTGGGAAAGAGCACAGTTAGAAAGATATGGCATATAGAAGCAAACCGGATGGACATCATGAAAATGATCGGAGAGGTTGAGAGTAGAAGAAGTTCAGGAGCAAAAAAATAAATATATATATATATATAATATAATTATTGTAAAATTAACTGTGTCCATAAGGTGTAGATAGTAAGTATAGACCGGAAGTAGAGGCCTGGGCATTGTTGTTCACTAATTTACTCCAAGTAGGGAAAGGATGACGGGGTTGAAAAGTAATAAAGGGGAGTATAAATATAAAAAACATGGGGGATTGGAAGTGATGCAGACAATTACATTGATAGAAGATACAATCTATCTGCAATATTAAGCTGATCCATCCCCCCAATAAAAAATAAATAAAATAAAATGCTGATTAAGCAATTGGTTAAATAGGCTTTTTTTTTCTTTCTTTTTTTACAGTGTAGGCCTACTGTAAGGCCACCCTGTGTAAAAAGGAGTCTGAGATGAAATCACACTGACATTGAATCTCACTGGTTTTGTCTTTGTTCAGTAGACTTCAACAGTCCATGATGATACTATATAAACAGTACAGCAGCAATTGTAGACTGAATTCTAGAATAATGAGACCGTTGGAATCACTTTTCCTTAAACGTAAAAATGGGATTGTGCGAAAGCATCTGCCATCACCACTAATACCATCATGTTTCTTCCCTGACACGTTTGTATTCTCGGCAGTCCTCCGACATTTTTTATCTCAAGCGAGAAAGACGAGGAAAAAACAAAGGAAAAAAATCCTGCATCCAGCATGTCTTCAATATTCTGAAAGAACAATAAATCAATGAAGTTGATTTATAATAGAAGTTACAGTAACCAGTTGACACCAATATAATAAGAATTAGAGGAGATGTTTTAAGAGGCAGCACACAGTGATAATTCAGCCCAATTATGGAGGTACAGGAGCATCAGGATGCAGTTAACATATTTCATAGGGCAGAAGATTAAGTGTCCCAGCCAGTCTATCTATCTTAATCACGTAAACCTTGACTGCTTGTCGAGAGGAGAGCTGGCCCTAATGCTACTCCAGCCACCCCTGATGAAAGAATACACAAAGGATACCACACACACACCCATGCATGGGCGCTTAACTGTTGGGGGTAGTTGCAGCAAGCAGCTGTTTGGAAGAATTAGGCCGTCCCGATCATCCCCCTCCGTGGAATTCTGGTCAGCCCAGGGCAGGCACTGATAACATTCCTGCCCAGTCAAAGGTGGCTTCTGTTTGTCCAAGGATTATTTCCCCAGCAGGCCTGTAAAGAAGGGGGAATTGGACCAAATTGCCTGTGATCTTTGGGTATTTGTTGCAGGAAACTAGCCACTTAATGCATCCCCACTCCAGGCCATCACTGCAGGGCTTGGGAAAGTGTGCATGGTCAGTTGTAGAAGAGAGATCATTAAGTTTGCCTTAAAAGAATAACATTAAATCAAAGTTAAAATAACTTGGGCTGAGATGTTTCGTATCACTCACCTGATCACTTCCAGATGCATTCAACGTTTGAATGATATAAATCACCTACAGGAGTGATACACTCAAGATCCCTTTCCAATGCCTCAATATTTCAAGGACAACTCAAGTCATTGAAATTTGAACCAAGGTCAATTTCAAGGAGCCAAAAAAACATGTCTGCTCTTAGGGATTGAAAGTGATAGGTCTTCACACTTTCACTTTAGTGCAGAGCGTAGAAAGGGTTTCAAACCAATGTTTCTTCAGAGGGAGGCATTGCCAGAATAAGCTGTTGAAGTAAAAAGAGGAGAGACGATATCAGTGTTCACAGTGCTATCCCTGTGAAATTCCCATTGCTCTGCCTTTAAACTGAACATGGCCATGCTGGTTAGTGTAATCAGGATGCACAACATGGGTAGTTCCTAGTTTCCCTTCACCCCTTCGGGTTAATACAGCAAAAGGGTGAATATGTCTTAATGCTATCAGAAGGCCACACAGCATGCCTAAAGAGCCAAGGAAAGACTAAGCTATTTTAGGGGTGACTTCCTCTGTATCAAAGTTTATTTTTGCTAATAATGCAGGCCAAAACTAACAAATCGGACGATGCAGCGAGCTAGTGGACGCACAACAGACTGAGAAGCGCTTCCTTCCTGTCCCTCACAGAACTTGTAAGACCACAAAAATAGCAGAAGGGGCTGTTCTATTCTGCTACTGCTTCCATAAATTAATAATTGCCTCACTTGCACTAGCAGAGAAGGTGAATAGAAAACAGAGCTTTCTTCACAGCATGTCAAGGGAATATATAAGGAAGTCCATTACGGCAATACCACAGTATTTCCACATGGATGTGAACACTGAGGTTGACATGGTTATTGTTCTTTTCAGGAAATTGGCATTTAGTATGTTTGTCACAGTCAATATGGCAGCTCACTTAGTTTCAAACAATTTTTCCAGAAATCGTATTTCATTGTGGTCGTTAGCCTCGAACCTGTTAGAACTTTTGATATTGGGCAGAAAGGTCTTCTTAACTCTACGCCATGGTTATGCACCCAAAATTAATAGGGGAGTTAATTTCTCTGTAATGTTGCCCACGGTCTTGAGAGTCTCTCCAGTTTCTCTTGAGTCTCTCTGAGGCATCATGTGTACATGTGGTTAAACTTTCTGCATTCATTTTAATGAATGACCCTCCTGTGGGCACTTTGTACAGGATTTATCTAGCTTTAATTGCAATATTATTTTCGTATTTGCTTAGGTGCGCCAGTCATTTGTTATATACCGCTCAGAGACATTTTACTTACTGCTCTGCACTCACCAGTATATGTGTGGAATAAATTGAGAATGTCCTGTATTATGTTTGGGTTTCCTTGTGCCCCGAGTATATTCATTTCTTCAATGGAACACATTTTTCTTCCTGGGATTACCACAGGTATTATAAATAAGAGTGAGTGTGCTGCAGCATGTCACTCAGGTGATATGGATAGCTTTACCATAGGCCTACACTGTATATCAGGGGAACTGATATTTGGATACTTCAGTTCTCAATGACATTTGACCTTGTTTTGAATAATGGTTAAGTATGACATGCCTGTATAAGGAATTAACATACCTGGGGTGGCAGGTAGCCTTGTGGTTAAGAACGTAGTGCCAGTAATTGTAAGGTCGCTAGTTCGAATCCCTGAGCCGACTAGGTAAAACATTTGCTGATGTGCCCTTGAGCAAGGCAATTAACCCTAATTGCTCCTGGAAGTCCCTCTGGATAAAAGTGTCAGTCGTTATGCTTGTGTTTATAAGTTGTAGCTCACAAGCATTGCCAAATGTACAGCATACAGTGCAATGCCTGTATGGGTGAGTGATTCTGACCCAAATATAAGATAGTAGCCATTGTGGAATATTATACAACACTATAAAAACTGATTATTCGGTCAGTGGTCCAATAAATGCTGCTATCACAACATATCATTGAAATCCAGCTGTGATAAGAAAGAACCCAATGGTGTATCACTGCTTTCTATTATTTATATATGACATAGACTATAATTCATGTCATAATTTTTCTGGCTTGTTATGTTTCTGTCATACTTCTCTGAACTGTCCATCTGGGAGCCTGTTTGGGTTCATTTCAGCCCTGTAAAATTCCACGAGGCCCTACAAGACTCTGCCTTTATATAAATGTGTACCTTCAAATTTTACAGCTGTTTTTCTTCGAGGGACAGTGATCACAGGAAAAACATGTAGGCCTATGATTTCTATTTCTGTTTTCTGGCATGCGGTGAAATAGAAAGGAATGTAATGTTAAGTCGTTGTTTCTTTGTATCTCTTTTCGGGTTCAGCCAATCTTCAAGTTCACTGTAGCGTTTCATCCTCGACAAATTCCATCGGAATCCTCTTCCATCTGACAATTATTAATCTGAGAGATAAGGCTGACTGCGTGGAGTTGGGGAAAATTCCTGAAGCATCCCAAACACTGCCATTGAGCCCTACTCCCCTTAGAGGTTGTGTCCTATAGATGTTGCGTTGTGAGTGGTTGCCTTTGTCTGTCAGCACTGGGGCCGCTTGCCAAAGTTCCAAAGGACACCATTTCACCTTATCTGAGAGTTCAGCTTCTTAAACTTTTCCATGATTACAAATCAAAACATCACAATTGGAGATGAAAGAGAGCAATGGAATAGTTTCAGTCAAAGCGGAGAAGCTTTGAATAAACGAACAGAACAGCAGATAAATAACATGTAATAAAAGCACCCGCCGTGTGGGAAAACAAATGAAGAGAAGCAAGTGAAGGTGGAGAAAGAGGGAAAGAGTGTGCGAGATATTGTGTAACAGATAAGCAGTTCCACTCCCTCACAGCCAGAGTTGGATCTGTAAATGAAGAATAGCCGAGTTTTCCTTCTCTTACTCTGTTCTTGTATCGTTGTTGTGAAATGGGCCAATCGCATGTCAGGCTTCCATGTCACACTTTGCAATGACCTCAGTAATGTATTTGTTTTATGTCTTTGGTGTGGGTGAGGCTTAGGGAAAAGTTGCTTGATGAAGATGTTTTTGTGGTCCATATCTTAGGATATATTAACATACGGTTTGGAACTGCACAATATGGTAGGCCAGTCACAATTCCTTCCAGTGCGGTGGGTGGTTTTGTCTTGTGTGTGGGACGTGTTTGGGTCCTGGGTTAACGGTTTAGAGCTGTGATCGGCGTGACACCTCATCCACACCCCTCACACACACACACACAAACACACACACACACACACACACACACACACAATATTGGAACAGTTCTGGAGAACGTCTTAACCCTGTCCAGCACTGTGTTTGCCTTGTCTGGGACCCAAGCCAGGTTTCTCACATTCCACACAATACCAGGGCTGTGGCTGGCAGAGCCAACTGGAGGTAATTGGTGAATATGTAGATAGTGTGCTTACCCCCCTCCCTCTTTTCTTCCCTGTCACATAATATTAGACCTCTGCTTAGAATAGGAGTCAAAGGTCAATCCACCTTACACCCTGACCTTTTAGAGAATAACTGTACTAAATTTAGTCTCAATTATCCTTATGATAGAGCCCTAGCAGGCTTTGTTGGGTCAGGATAAGACTGACCTCTTGTACTATGATACTGTAAGTGTTTGTTTCTAGTAAATTGCAGGGATAAAGGGATAGTTTCAACAAGAGGTGTAACTGTAGTCAAGGGTAGAAATTCAGACACTACCAGACTGATGCAGACCACGACCAGAGAATCACTCAACGAGACAGCCCCAGAACACATGCCTGTAGCTGGAAAACGAATGGAGCTCTACGCCTGTTTAGTCATAAATGGGTGCAGATGTTTGTTTGAGTGGACATATCTGCCAGGGGGAGCTGCAGGCTGGGGTTGCGGGGGTTAATCCTCAGCAGGTCTGGAGGGGCTGTGTTTGGATGGACTGGAGGAGCAGGGGATGGGATTCAGTCTGATTAATGGTGGTCCAGAGATGGTCAGGTGGGATCTGCCTCTGTAGGCCCCCAGAACTCATTCATCGAGCTTGAAACATTATGCATTAAGTTCTCAAACTTCTTAATGTATAGTTTTGTATGTCATAGTGTCAATCTGCATAATAATATAGTGTTTTCTTTTACTTTACTTTACCTTATTTTATTTGTTTTACTATTCAGGACATTTCAGTAATGTTATGTTGCAGGTGACTACTGCAAGTCACATTTTTCCAATTTAAGAGGAATCTAAAGCATTCAAAAATTGGACTCTCAAATATTACATAATGATTTTGGAGTATTGTATTCTATAGCATACTATAATATGGTAACCATAGTCTAGCAGAATGGATCCCTAAGCATCCCTTATACTTCATCTCAGCCTGGGGATAATGGTCATACATTACTTGTCTATGGGGTGCGCTGGTTTCGATCATTTGATCTCTCCCCTGCTTGTCACTGTGTGTATACACACTTCTTTTGCACTTCAGTCTGAGAAAGCAAAAATAAACAGAGGTCCAGCCAGATGAAAGCCTAGGGATATGGCGACATTGTACTGCGTATGCTCTGGTCGTCTGCTGCTCCGCTCTGGGCCCTCTGAGGAGTCAGAGCTAAGTGACTGGAGAGGACCACGATGATGTTACAGGGTTCAAACATAGCTCCACTGAGCAGGTCTTGTCTGGTCTGCCTGGGGATATTCCAAATGATATGACTTTGAGCTTCCACAGCTCTAAGGGTTGGGTTTTGCTTGAAGTAACTGCTTTCTCTCCAAGTTGACATGTGGATTGTAGATTAGTAATAATAAAAACAAAGTGATTAATTAGTCAAAGTATTAGTATTTTACACAACATGACCTCTGGGTTGTTGGTTAGGATTTGAAACTAGCTGTTGGTTAGGATTTGAAATTGCAGGAACATTGGCATATCTTCTTATGATTTGTGACTTTAATTGTGTAAATACTGAAGTTATAGACATTTCAATCTATGAAAGTGACACACTGCCTCAGCAACCATTAGCATCCATTTTCCCTTCGTTACACTGGTATGAGCTGAGGTCAGACCAAAGCAGTTCCATCTGGTGAGGGCTACTGTACCTCTTCCTGCTGATTTGTTTTGATTCCACTGTTGTTCAGCATGCACCGTAACTGAGGAAAAAAGGGTCTGTTTCCAGCGACTGCCTCTGCGGCCTCCACGCCATTGACCCCCCATGCTGCCCCCTTCCGCCCCATACTGCCCCGGGGCATGATGACTACCGCTGTCAGCACAGACGTAGGACATCAAAGCTCCCTGTCCAGAGTCCAGAGTCCAGACCCACACAGCTGCAGATGATACATGGTTCAGTCTCATTGTGAGATGGGAAGTTGAGGCAAAGAAGAAGTGTCTCATAATTTAGACCTGATGTAACAGTGTGGCTCGTTGTGTGATGTATCCATAGCAAAGGAAGGAAGGGGGGCCCTGGTTTGACTTGGGAGTTTATATAGGAGGCTTTTCTGTTTGTGAGGGTAACCCTGGATGATAGAGAGTTTATAAACTATCGGCCTCTTTACTTAGTGGGATGTTAGGCGGAAAGATAAACATGGACATGACGCTGAATCTAACAATCACTGGTATTAAATGGCCATTCATTTTGAATAGAAGAGGCATCAGCTCTGATAGATGTTTAGCTGGCACTGGTAGTGAGGGAATGTAGTGGTTATTATTATATCATGAGAAAGGCCTACCATATTCACAAACTTTGAGATTGCACAAATAACAACTTTATTATGGCTTTCTTGAGGCAAACCAATTCCATCTATTTCTGAAATGTGCTGGCAGAGAGAGAGATACCCCAAATGTTTGTATGTAATCACCCACCTCCCGTGGTTAGAGATACCCCAAATGTTTGTATGTAATCACCCACCTCCCGTGGTTGGTATTCCTGTGTGTTCTAGGGCTAGAAAGATTGAAACGGCAGTGCCTAAGGGATTACTTAGATGAAACCCAGTGGAAACGTTCCGATGTTTGAGTGAATGACTAGTTCAATTCCTCTGAAAACTGTCCTGGTACTGGGGGTCAAACTCCTCCAAGCAGATTTGAATTTGTTTTGTTGTTTGGTTTGTGTCTGCATTCCCATGTCTTGGATGAATGCATATGTTTCCTCTCCCATACGTCCAGATACACATAATTAATTGGGGTAATTTGAGGGCCTGCTTTGACATAAGAGAGCTCCTTGTAACTCAAGGATTTGTGAAAATATACATCCATACACAATCACGGCTAGAAAATATTTATTTTCACTTTCGATGAATTCACATGAATTATGTTAAGTGCCTGAGCGCAACAGAAGGAAGCAAAACAGTAAAATATGGTTATTACTATGATAGCCTATAATTCAATTATATTATGAGTTATTAATAGACTATTACTGTTCTTTATCTAGTTTTTCGGACTGGGTGAAAACACGAATTTATTACCATACATGGGGCAAATATACAAAACTCAGTAGTAAAGGATTTTGGAGATTTATCAGAGTGTGTTGCCACTGGAATATGGTCATATAAGATAGCCAAATAATCCTTGTCTAGACCAACTCTAAAAAATCATTTTCAGAATCTTGATTGTAATAACAAGCAAACCTTCCACATCACAGCACCCGAATCAGAAAGAGAAAAGTCAACATTTCTGTTGGACGAGATCCCTGCGGCCGTTCAGAGAGGAGAGCTGAAATTTAAAGCAAACACTTTCTCCGTCCCTCTTCATGTTTCGAGTAAGTTCATGTTTATAAGGCAGGATATCAAAAATTAATTGCTTCTTGGTTATGTTAACTTATTTTGGGCTTTCTTGTGAAATTGGCTCCTATCTTAAACGTTTTACCCATCTGTCATTGTCTGTGAATTGGTAGTAGCTTGTTGCCTTGGTTGCCCAGGATGTGTTTCATTTAGTACATTATACCAACTGTTGAAGCCCTTGAATTGATGTGTGAGATTTCTCTGACTTTGGTTAATAATACACGTATACTAGATGGATAGGCAAAGTATTCAAACCGGATAAATGATTCCAATCACATAATAATTAATGTATCTAATGGAAGAAGTAAGATCAAATTTCCCTAAAGGAACAGAAAAATGTTGGCGGTCATGTTCAGATATAGTTTTACTTTTCTCAGGCTTTTTTCCATTTATAAATGTTTGACCTTTGTCTTTCTAAACTTTTGAATCTTTAATCTGATTCAAGTTATGCTAAATGTTACTGTTCAAGTAAATGATCTATATTTTGCAATATTTAAAACATACATATATATTTTATGTTACTAAAACATAAATAAATGTCCCACCAAGAAATATGCTAAATGTATCAAGTCTGGATTCAATCCTTCAGTCCAAAGAGAAATTCAAGTGTTGTTTAATTGATATTTTGATAAAAAAAAGTGCTATCTGTACTTTTCTCATGATCATTTTGTTTACATAATTGTACTAATGGATTTTATGTAGGATATCTCCAGGTATTGAAACATGCACTGGCTGCTCTGTGCTTGTCCTTCACAGAAATGTATATGAGCTGTTACACAACAGTAATAAGTGCCAACCTACACTCTAACTCCGTTACACTACAGTAGGCCACCTTATCATCCCCAGGTCCAAGCTCCCCCCCACCCCCCCCCCCCCCCCCGGGAAATGGGGAAGAGATTTAGTGTCTTAAATCGAATTGAGAAAATTCTGAAAGTGAATTTTCCACATTAGTTCCTGAAAATGCCATTTGTTTTTGATCATTTCAAATATTTATTTATTTATTTATTTATTTATTTATTTATTTATTGAGAGAGAGAGAGAGAGAGAGAGAGAGAGAGAGAGAGAGAGAGAGAGAGAGAGAGAGAGAGAGAGAGAGAGAGAGAGAGAGAGAGAGAGAGAGAGAGAGAGAGAGAGAGAGAGAGAGAGAGAGAGAGAGAGAGAGAGAGAGAGAGAGAGAGAGAGAGAGAGAGAGAGAGAGAGAGAGAGAGAGAGAGAGAGAGAGAGAGAGAGACAGAGAATTCGTACAGTCTCATTTGGATTGGAAATAATTATATTAGATAAGTAAATTAAATTGTAAATCAGCATTTGCCCAAAAGCATAAAAATAGGAGCCAATTGGTATTTGGAAGTCCTTATTTTCCTTACTGCACAAGACTCTAAATCAGATAGATTTTAGGGAGTTTTGGAAACAAAAGAAAACGCCAAGTCTTTAGAAGTTTTCACCAGTGGGCACGCTTCTCACTTCTGTCAATTTGTTGAGCCTAGGAGCCTTTGATGGACAGAAAGTGGTGTATTGGCTCTACTTGCCAAATTATTTTGGGCACTGGTTTTATATGCAATGATTTGGGTTGGAGATGGTTGGTTTGGTTTCAGGTTGTGTACACAAGACTAACTATATCCTTGGAAAAGGATAACGAAATGAAATCAACACAACAGCATCCTGACAGAAAGAGAGAGAAACAGAGAGGAGAGCTTTGGGTCCTGGCAGTGCACTGGTTGGCTAGAGTGTCACTCCCATGGGACTCTGGTCAAAAGTAGTGCACTTTATAGGGAATAGGGTACCATTTAGTTTTGGTACATGGCAGTCACACTCTCTCCATGGATGAGTTAAGCCCTGGAATCAGCATCCAGCAGGGCTTCAGTGATGAGTCAAAGCACTGGACCTCCATTCCAGCCGACCAGGGGCCTATTGATCGATCCCCATTCTGTCACGTTAAGGCAGAGGACGAGAGGTTTCAGAGAGCATATTAAATCCCCCATTCACCATCGTTTGGTGATAAGAAGGCATTAGCACATTTGCTGGCATCAGTCTCAAGGTGCCCTGTGCTATAGAGTGAGGTGCTCATCGACATTAATACCTCCTTTACAGTATCCATTAGAGGCTTCTCAGATTGTTGGGTCCCATCAGTGTGAAAGGCAACCCAGACCCCCACAGAGCCAGAGATAAGCTAGGCTACAACAGAGCACTACCAGTAAGTATTAGAACAGTCCAGGACAGGCCTACTGTCTGTCTCGTAGCTCTGCCTGCAGTGGCTCCCAGCACCACGGCTGTTTAGTTAACAAGCTCTAAAGTCTAACTATGTCCATCTCTCCTCTTGGCTGGAAAGCCCACAAATGGAAACTGTCAGGAAACCGGTAAACATTTTAGTGATCAGTTACAAGGGGCAGCTTGGCAGCCTCTGTTACCATATCAAGAACTTGGTCACGTATAGCCATTGATTGTCTTATGACAACATAACCAGTACAGAGGATAATTTTCTAAATGTTTGCCCTTATTCAATGATAAACTGTCCCTCTGGTCTGAGCCTCACGTTCCTTGCTGTTGTGCCGTCTTAATTTAGGTCCACACAGCTGAAAACAGATTGTTTTATCATTAACTGGGAGCCGTAATACACTTCCCACAGCTCATAAAGCTGCTAAAAGACCAAGGCAGGCTTGTACACACAGCTACAGTGGCGTTTGCAGCCCACTTAGTTCCCGCCAAGGAGCCCTGGACGCCGTGGCGAGGGGTCAACGTGTCAGGCAGTGTCGTTAGTGAAGCTACGGGTGGTCTAGATGTACCCAAAGCCGTCCAGACCAGAACTCCTTAACCTTTTACTGCAGTGGGCTAAATCCGGGTCACAGAGTGTTTCTTGGTAGTCTTAAACAAATCTACAGTGGCTTGCGAAAGTATTCACCCCCCTTGGCATTTTTCCTATTTTGTTGCCTTACAACCTGGAATTAAAATAGATTTTTGGGGGGTTTGTATCATTTGATTTACACAACATGCCTATCACTTTGAAGATGCAAAATATTTTTTCTGTGTGAAACAAACAAGAAATAAGACAAAAAAACTGAAACCTTGAGCGTGCATAACTATTCACCCCACCCCAAAGCCACCCTTTGCAGCAATTACACAGCTGCAAGTCTCTTGGGGTATGTCTCTATAAGCTTGGCACATCTAGCCACTGGGATTTTTGCCCATTCTTCAAGGCAAAACTGCTCCAGCTCCTTCAAGTTGGATGGGTTCCGCTGGTGTACAGCAATCTTTAAGTCATACCACAGATTCTCAATTGGATTGAAGTCTGGGCGTTGACTAGGCCATTCCAAGACATTTAAATGTTTCCCCTTAAACCATTCGAGTGTTGTTTTAGCAGTATGCTTAGGGTCATTGTCCTGCTGGAAGGTGAACCTCCGTCCCAGTCTCAAATCTCTGGAAGACTGAAACAGGTTTCCCTCAAGAATTTCCCTGTATTTAGCACCATCCATCATTCCTTCAATTCTGACCAGTTTCCCAGTCCCTGCCGATGAAAAACATCCCCACAGCATGATGCTGCCACCACCATGCTTCACTGTGGGGATGGTGTTCTCGGGGTGATGAGAGGTGTTGGGTTTGCGCCAGACATTTTCCTTGATGTCTCTTTGTTGCTTCTCTGATTAATGCCCTCCTTGCCTGGTCCGTGAGTTTTGGTGGGCGAACCTCTCTTGGCAGGTTTGTTGTGGTGCCATATTCTTTCCATTTTTTAATAATGGATTTAATGGTGCTCCATGGGATGTTCAAAGTTTCTGAGATTTTTTTATAACCCAACCCTGATCTGTACTTCTCCACAACTTTGTCCCTGACCTGTTTGGAGAGCTCCTTGGTATTCAGGGTGCTGCTTGCTTCGTGGTGCCCCTTGCTTAGTGATGTTGCAGACTCTGGGGCCTTTCAGAACAGATGTATATATACTGAGATCATGTGACAGATCATGTGACACTTAGATTGCACACAGGTGGACTTTATTTAACCAATTATGTGACTTCTGGAGGTAATTGGTTGCACCAGATCTTATTTAGGGGCTTCATAGCAAAGGGGGTGAATACATATGTACGCACTACTTTTCCGTTATTTATTTTTTAGAATTTTTTTGAAACAAGTTCTTTTTTTCATTTCACTTCACCAATTTGGGCTATTTTGTTGCATTACAGGTTGTAATGCAACAAAATAGGAAAAACGCCAAGGGGGATGAATACTTTGGCAAGGCACTGTACTTTGAAACAAAAGTACACACCTTACACACATGGCTATGGGCTTTTAAAAAAAGGAGCCTGTACCATGTCAGATATGGAGTTGAAATGTTTTCAATTTTGAGTTTGCATCCCAATATTACACTTTATATACATCACAGAAGACTGAACTATAACAACACCGTTTGACATAGTAACACAGTTTTAAAAAAAAGAATGTTTATTAACTATAAAAAATATTTATAACATTACACCCATGAGGTCACTAGAGGGCGATTTGGTCATTTGACTGCAGGAAAGGGTTTTAACCTTCATGCCTTTTTGCAAAGTAGCAGTCTGTTCATGTGGCTCTCACTTAGCTAACAGTGATTACGTAAAAAGAGGGCAAGATTTAGTTGTTCTCAAAGAAGGCTATTGTTATTGCACCTTGTGGAATGTCCCAAAGAATAAATCCTACTTTGTCAACTCGAAAAAAGCGAGGGGAAAAAGAGAAGGCGCTAATATACAGTGGGGAGAACAAGTATTTGATACACTGCCGATTTTGCAGGTTTTCCTACTTACAAAGCATGTAGAGGTCTGTAATTTTTATCATAGGTACACTTCAACTGTGAGAGACGGAATCTAAAACAAAAATCCAGAAAATCACATTGTATGATTTTTAAGTAATTAATTTGCATTTTATTGCATGACATAAGTATTTGATACATCAGAAAAGCAGAACTTAATATTTGGTACAGAAACCTTTGTTTGCAATTACAGAGATCATACGTTTCCTGTAGGTCTTGACCAGGTTTGCACACACTGCAGCAGGGATTTTGGCCCACTCCTCCATACAGACCTTTTCCAGATCCTTCAGGTTTCGGGGCTGTCGCTGGGCAATACAGACTTTCAGCTCCCTCCAAAGATTTTCTATTGGGTTCAGGTCTGGAGACTGGCTAGGCCACTCCAGGACCTTGAGATGCTTCTTACGGAGCCACTCCTTAGTTGCCCTGGCTGTGTCTTTCGGGTCGTTGTCATGCTGGAAGACCCAGCCACGACCCATCTTCAATGCTCTTACTGAGGGAAGGAGGTTGTTGGCCAAGATCTCGTGATACATGGCCCCATCCATCCTCCCCTCAATACGGTGCAGTTGTCCTGTCCCCTTTGCAGAAAAGCATCCCCAAAGAATGATGTTTCCACCTCCATGCTTCACGGTTGGGATGATGTTCTTGGGGTTGTACTCATCCTTCTTCTTCCTCCAAACACGGCGATTGGAGTTTAGACCAAATAGCTCTATTTTTGTCTCATCAGACCACATGACCTTTTCCCATTCCTCCTCTGGATCATCCAGATGGTCATTGGCAAACTTCAGACGGGCCTGGACATGCGCTAGCTTGAGCAGGGGGACCTTGCGTGCGCTGCAGGATTTTAATCCAGGACGGCGTAGTGTGTTACTAATGGTTTTCTTTGAGACTGTGGTCCCAGCTCTCTTCAGGTCATTGACCAGGTCCTGCCGTGTAGTTCTGGGCTGATCCCTCACCTTCCTCATGATCATTGATGCCCCACGAGGTGAGATCTTGCATGGAGCCCCAGACGAGGGTGATTGACCGTCATCTTGAACTTCTTCCATTTTCTAATAATTGCACCAACAGTTGTTGCCTTCTCACCAAGCTGCTTGCCTATTGTCCTGTAGCCCATCCCAGCCTTGTGCAGGTCTACAATTTTATCCCTGATGTCCTTACACAGCTCTCTGGTCTTGGCCATTGTGGAGAGGTTGGAGTCTGTTTGATTGAGTGTGTGGACAGGTGTCTTTTATACAGGTAACGAGTTCAAACAGGTGCAGTTAATACAGGTAATGAGTGGAGAACAGGAGGGCTTCTTAAAGAAAAACTAACAGGTCTGTGAGAGCCGGAATTCTTACTGGTTGGTAGGTGATCTAATACTTATGTCATGCAATAAAATGAAAATTAATTACTTAAAAATCATACAATGTGATTTTCTGGATTTTTGTTTTAGATTCCGTCTCTCACAGTTGAAGTGTACCTATGATAAAAATTACAGACCTCTACATGCTTTGTAAGTAGGAAAACCTGCAAAATCGGCAGTGTATCAAATACTTGTTCTCCCCACTGTATATGGTGTATTTTTTATTTATTTCGTGGTGTTACATTTGTGGTGTTACATTTTAATTTCGTTCTGGTTTCAAACTGTCAAATGTTTGCGTTTTAATTTTGATTGTGAAATGACAGTGTTCAGGACATAAAGAAATGAAACTTCTAGAAGAAGTTAATGACAGCAAAACGTAGATATGAACTTGACAAAGTTTCAGATTGTCTAGATTCGGACACAATGATGAATGGGTTTTTGATAACCCTAATGAGGAAAGACCTTGTGATGATATATTGCTTAAACTGGTATGTAGGGGGACGAAACATTGCACATAGCAAAATATATAAAACAGTCTGAGTAAATCCGCTCTGTTTTTCCTTATTACATGAACGAACTACTAACATGTATAACATGTTAAAATAATGTAACATGTGTAAGAGATAGCTAATTAATGAGGGGCTATGCGTTCTATGGAAAATAATGAACAACATGGAAGGTGTATTTCACTTCGCGCTAGCGGAGTGGAACTGACCTTCCACGGAGTTGCATTATTTTCCAGAGAAAGTATAGAGCCCCGAGTTGATTACCCCTTTTATACCATGGCAATAATTTAACACATTTGCCACTAGAAATGTGTTCATTTGCAGGTAGAAATGTGTTCAACATCCACTGAAGTAGATAGCAAGTTTACTATAGAGCTACAGCAGTTGCCGTGGTAACCAAACAAACAGACTTGCTAGTTTAGCTAACCAAACTATCAGTCCTAGCTTGCTATTATGAAAATCGAATTCAACAATAACAATTCGACTTTTGCTTTTAAAAGCAGACCAAACAAAACATGAACTATAGCCATTGAATTCTACTGTGAAAATATACTGTGAGTTATAGGGAAATAATGCACGCTCTAGAATGCCCTTCAAGCCAATCAGAAAGGAGTATTCAACAATGCCATGGTATACATGTAAGTAAGCAACAAGCAATGCGTAAATCAATCACACAACCTTTACCACCTTTCTCCTCATGCCTCTGATAATGATCCACAGTCCAGGTAAGAGGTTAAACCTGACACCACAGTTATGGCTGACCTTGACTGATTTGGAGTGACCCTCAGCCGGTGGGCTGCGTGTGGAGTTTAACCAAGTCCTCCAACTGCTGCTAAACCAAGCTGAACTGGTCCCAAACATGGTTCCTCTGATCAGATAATAGCCCAGATTCCTCTCTACCAAATGTGAATTTCGATCAGAGAATCAGAATGATTCATTGGCCTACTGCTATTTGTATTTGTCTGTTGCATTTAGATGGAACATGAATTCAATTTGAAACAAGATAATGTAATTTGAATAGAAACTACAAAGAAATAAAAATATGAGTGGATTTTTAGGATGACTTGTGTTTTTTGTCTGGTCAGATGTCATGAAGAATCAGACTTTGGCATTTTAGCCAACCCTCTTGAGAGTGGAGTGCACCAGCACTGCATGCATATCATGCACTTTTATTTATTTCATCATCGCTTTCCCAATTCCCAGCAAGGGTGTGCCTCTCTACTCACTTTCTACCACTGAAGGACACTATTTACTTTCTCATGCTTTCTAATCCTGTGCTGTTCACTGTCTGGAAAAGCACAGTGGTCAGTTTGCAGTGGGCGTAGAACAGCCAAATAACTTAACACCCACATTGGGCTATTTTGCTTCTTCCCATGTGGTATTTTTACATGATGGGCCGTGTTTTTGTAATCTTGTTTCTCCTTGGTACTTTCCGTTTATGACCCTCGCCAGATTGAGTCGTGAGTCAGGCACATTCCCTGGCAGACCAGCCATATGTCGATGAGCGCTGAGCTTAAGTTTCTGGAGGGCCACCGGTGTCACTTCCACCGTGGTCTTTCAAGGTGACTTATGCAGGGTGCAAGCAAGGCATATCAGACAACATTTACACAGGTTAGTCTTAACGGATTGACAAACTGCTATAAAGAGTACAAGCTGCTTTGAAGCATTGGAGAGGAATACAGTATATCACCATTAAAGACACAGGTCTCCAAAGACAAGTACTTGCCTTCTAAGTCGTGCAATGAGCCTGAGCTTATCGATTCAGACTGTTTCAATCCGTTGTAATATCTGTGTTCCTAACCATGTAGGTTCCAGACTCTTCATGTTCTTTCCAAACTCCTGGACCAGAGTTTGGAGGTTTTGTGGGAAGTGACACTTAAATCAGTCTGCTGTGCTTCACAGCCAAATGAGCTCTATTGTATCTGAAAGTGGGCCTGAAACAATGCTACACTTAGCTTTTATATCAACGCCAAGACAGAGATATTGCACTGAAACACTAATTCCACGTGGCAGACATTTGCTGATGGCTGATGGGTAGAAAGATGTCATAGTTGTAGAATTGAAAGGAGCTGTCTCTGCTCTGTCTGTGTTATTGTATGTTCACTCAATGGTTGATCGAAACGTTGAAATCCATCCTTTATATAGGCAAGCAATATGACAGTTGAGTATTTCCCTATTTATAAGTGCCAATCATTTGAATATATTATACACATTAAAGTGACTTCACTCTCCCAGCTTTAACCCTTTCGACACCAATATTCTAGAATGCTGCTGTAGATTACTGAGAATTTTCATGATAAAGCTAATTTTCTCACATATTTCAAACAAACAGACATAGCTCAAAAACAAAGAACAAATGACAATTACAAGTTAACTTAGTTTTAAAGAGCACATTCTTTAATATGACACCACATTCATGTCAATAGGAATAATACTCATTTTGTCTTCCATTGTGTAAAGACTCTCACTAACAAAAACCTATTAACACTGAACACACAAAAAAATAGAGTATTTAAATTGTAGTAAATTTGACTAAATTACTTACTTAAAATGTACCAAGTATAATATATAATACTTATAAATATTATGTACATATCCAAAATATGACCAGAGGACAATATTCAGAAAGTATTTCAAAACCTTACTTCTGTAACAATGTAAAAATGCAAACAACTATTCAGAGACTATTTAAAAAATCTAGGTAACCTCTCTCAATTAGATATAGTACAGTCCAGGCCTGACACAAAATGTAGAAATAGTAGCCTACTTTGACAACAATTCAGTGATGCAACAAGTATTAGATAGAGACAGATAAAGAGAGAAGATACAAAACACAACAACTGTTCAGAGACAATAAAAGATTTGTAGGACAAATTCATATTTCACACTGTCACTTTAGTGTTTGCATTTAGCCTACAACATGTCATGGAACTTCTGGAAGCACTGCAAAGTGGCACAGAACACGTAGATCACCCAAAGGAGGTTTCTACACATCTCCCACACTTTGCCCTGTGTCCACTCCGGATGCACATCACACACCCTCTCTTGTGCCCTTCAAACTTCACCTGCTTTCAAATGAATTACAACTCAGTCCACATGCCCTGGTGCCACAGTCTTGGCTCCCCTCTTCCTGCCACTGTAGCCATATCACAAAGTGAATGCACAAGCTTCATTTTGAATGCCTTCAGGAACCAGCGCCTGTGGTTTCTGGGAAGGTCCCCCACACAATGTATGCATTTATGATGGCAATGTTGAGCATCCCCCAAAACACATACTTCCACCATTTTCTGCCTGTGCGTCCAACATTGTAATAGCTCCTCAGTTGGTCAAGATGGTCAACTCCGCTCATTTTCTTGTTGTAACCATTATAAGTTATGGAACAGATATAAGTTCCTAACACTTTTAAAAACAACTCAAAAACCCCTGCCACTATCACTTTAGGCCCAGGCTGTGTGGTACAAGGGTGAATGGTGGGACTTAGGGCAGACACACACCATGGAAACATAGGCTCCTCTCTCTGATGTGCTCTCCCTCTTTCCCTCCATCTTCCTCCTCCTCTCCCTCTCCCTCCTCATGTACCTCTCCATCCACTCTTTTCTCCATCCTCTTCACTCTCATCTTCCTCTCTCCCTCCACTCTCCTCTCCTTCACTCTCCCTTCCTCTCTCCCTCCTCTTCCTCTCTCCCTCCAACCTCCTCGCTCCACATCTCTATCCCTCCAATCATCTCTAACTCCTCTTCCTCCCTGACTCTCCACATCACTTCCCTCACTTTCACTGACCTAGAGGAACAGAGTAACAGAGGGAGGGGAGAGGAGAGGAGAGGAGCAACAAATAGGATACAATTGTAGTCAGGAACATAATCTCTCTCTCTCCCTCTCACACTGTCTCTCTCTTCCTCCCTCTCTTTCTTTTTCTCAACCATACACATACTCTCTTCCTAATGAGGGGTTTACATGATAAATTGTGTGATACAGTTACACGCCTCCCATTTCCACACACACACACACACTCTCTCTCTCCTCCAATCAACTCTTGCTTTCTTGCCTGACAGACTAACTACAGAGTTGGCCAATGTTAGCTGATTAGTTACGAAGCTGGGACAGTTTCCAAATGAATTGCATTGGTAGAAACAGGATAGAACTAGCAACTTGTTAGCTGGCTATGTAAATAATTATAAACTGGGTAGTTCAAGCCCTGAATGCTGATTGGCTGACAGCAGTGACATATCAGATATTTATTTTTAATTACATTGGTAACCAGTTTATAATAGCAATAAGGCACCTTGGGGGTTTGTGGTATATGGCCAATATACCACGGCTAAGGGCTGTGTCCAGGCACTCCGCTATGCGTTGTGCGTAAGAACAGCCCTTAGTCGTGGTAATTTGGCCATATACCTGTCACGCCCTGACTCAGGGGACTCGTATATGTTGAGTCAGGGTGTGTATATTCCTTGTTGTGCTTTTTCTATGTTGTCGATCTAGTATGTGTGGATCTATGTTGGCCGGTGTGGTTCCCAATCAGAGGCAGCTGTCGCTCGTTGTCTCTGATTGGGGATCATACTTAGGCAGCCTATTGGCACTGTCTAGTTTTGGGATCTTGTTCCTTGTAAGGTATGTTGTGTGTTCTACCTTGGACTTCACATTTTGTTTTGTTTCCTTTGTTGTTTTGTCGTGTGTTTATAGATCAATAAACATGTACGCATATCACGCTGCGCCTTGGTCTGACCCGTCATTCAACGAACGTGACAATACCACACCCGCTCGTGCCTTATTGCTTAAATATCCAACTCATCATATGAGCTCCACCTCGCGGGCATCTACTACCCTAACACAACAGCTAAGCTGTCAAATAATAGGAAAACAAGGCAATGTATAGCCTATAAATATCTGCACCTAGAAAACATGACAACCCATAACCTAACACAGATTACGCTAGCCTTCATTTCGGTGGCTAGTAAGCAGGTTGTCTGTATGGCTAGCTAGTGAAAGTGACAGCTGAGGTTGACGCTTCGTGAGCGCTGTCCAAATTTACCACTACACACAACTTTTCTTGCCTGACAGGCTAACTAGTTAGCTAGCTAGCTATAGCAAGCAGCTTGGGCCATTTCCATATGAATTAAATCTGTAGAAACAAGACAAAACAACCAACTAGTTAGCTGACTATGTACAGCTAAACACTGCAACTATTTCCATGAGACAGTGCGTAATCATTCGAGCTCCACCGCTGATGTGCTCGCCTGTACCAACCAAATTATCATGACATGACAGGACTTGCTAATCTGTGAGCTATTCCTCAAGTTTCACAGCATTAAACATCGACAACACCAAACATATATCATCAGATGAGGATTAACGGCGGTTGGCATCCAATAAATGTTGCATTACCGCCACCTATTAGACTGGAGTATAACTCCCTTATACTTTGCTTAAAAAAATAAAAATACAATAAATAAATCAACAAATACTCTACCATCTAACCCTACACTCACAATCTATTTAGCCCTACCTCAAGCCAACAGCCTGAAAGGATGGGACACCACCCCTTAACACACCCTGTAACTCTTCTGACGTCAAGCCTCGTACACCCAAATACCTCTCTGCAGCTGCCACCAAAACCTCAATTTTCTGCGACTTACGTTCCATCCCTGCAGTACAGTTGATAACCATTGCTATAAATGCTAAAAATCCAATCTTACTGAAACATATATCACTTGTTGGCCTATCCCTCTGTACTGATACAGCTCTATTACTCACACCACTCCTCTCAGGATGCCCCCCCTTGACCGACCTCTACTTTCTTCACTGCCTCAGCATACGACAACTTCTGCACTACTCTTACCCTGGAAACCTCAACCTGCCTCTCTCGCACCAGACATTTCTGATCCCCAGCCCCATGGGCAGCCCTACAATTCACACATACCACTACTTTCCCCATGCTCCACATTCCTTTGTTTCATGCCCTTCTGCACACTTCTCACACCTAGGAACCTCCCTCCTACACATTGCTGCCACATGCCCATAAGCTTAACACCTGTAACACCATAATGTATCCGACACAAAAGCTCATACGGGATAACTTATATATCCTAACATCACTTTGTCAGGTAAAGACTCAACATCAAAACTCAGAAGGACAGACAACGACTCTTCTGTTTCACCACTCACGCCACCCTGTCTACGTCGCACCAAACGACGAGCGTCACAAACACCGGGAATCTTCCCCTTCAGTTTGTCAACTTTCACATTTACCCCTACTCCAGTAATCACTCCTCTCAATGGCGCCCTTTCCTTGAGAGCAAAACAATTCACCTCTCTTGTCCCCATTCGTTTAACTCAGAGCACCTGCTCCCTCTGACCAGCAGAAACACAAACAATTATCACAAGACCACTTCTGGTTACCTTCACCGATTCCACAGCACCCAACTCTGTTTTCACCCACCCTGAAACCACAAATGGATCAGCCAAAAGGCAAGGGTCCACTTTTTCAAAAAATTTCACTCCTACTGTCACAGACTCATCTTTATCCTGACCCTCGGTGCAAGCCACAGGCTCCGATAACTTTCTACCATTCTTCTTTAACAAATCATCTCCCTTTTTTCCGCCATTTTTAACCAACTCAAGCTCACCATCTTCCTCCCAATCTCTCTTCGACCTCCTCTGCCTCTCTTTTTCCCTCCATTCCTCCTCAGTATTCCAAGTATAGTCTCCTTATGATAAACCTGCGCTTCTCCTGACATACATCTTGTTCTTGTCTTGTCAAGGGACGCCATTTAACTGGCCGTTGGGATGTAGCACTCAACATTGCAAAAGTCATGTCTGCTTCGGCGCTGTCATTTTGAGTAATGAAGTTTAAAAAACTTTGAAAAGTCAGATGAGAGCATACCCTGTTTCCGGTTTCTGGTTGATGACAACAGCCACACGAAAATATGACAACGGGTTGTTAGCAAGAACATTTTGCGATGTTGACACAGATATTATTGTTAGAAAAACAAGGCCATTCGTGGCCGCTATAGTAATTATTTAAAAGGCAGTCGACAGCCGCTGTGGGTTCTAAATTAATGACCTTGGTTTTCTCACTCTACTGATGCAGATTCAGCCGAATATACAGTGGGGGAAAAAAGTATTTAGTCAGCCACCAATTGTGCAAGTTCTCCCACTTAAAAAGATGAGAGAGGCCTGTAGTTTTCATCATAGGTACACGTCAACTATGACAGACAAATTGAGAATTATTTTTCCAGAAAATCACATTGTAGGATTTTTAATGAATTTATTTGCAAATTATGGTGGAAAATAAGTATTTGGTCACCTACAAACAAGCAAGATTTCTGGCTCTCACAGACCTGTAACTTCTTCTTTAAGAGGCTCCTCTGTCCTCCACTCGTTACCTGTATTAATGGCACCTGTTTGAACTTGTTATCAGTATAAAAGACACCTGACTACAACCTCAAACAGTCACACTCCAAACTCCACTATGGCCAAGACCAAAGAGCTGTCAAAGGACACCAGAAACAAAATTGTAGACCTGCACCAGGCTGGGAAGACTGAATCTGCAATAGGTAAGCAGCTTGGTTTGAAGAAATCAACTGTGGGAGCAATTATTAGAAAATGGAAGACATACAAGACCACTGATAATCTCCCTCGATCTGGGGCTCCACGCAAGATCTCACCCCGTGGGGTCAAAATGATCACAAGAACGATGAGCAAAAATCCTAGAACCACACGGGGGGACCTAGTGAATGACCTGCAGAGAGCTGGGACCAAAGTAACAAAGCCTACCATCAGTAACATACTACGCCGCCAGGGACTCAAATCCTGCAGTGCCAGACGTGTCCCCCTGCTTAAGCCAGTACATGTCCAGGCCCGTCTGAAGTTTGCTAGAGTGCATTTGGATGATCCAGAAGAGGATTGGGAGAATGTCATATGGTCAGATGAAACCAAAATATAACCTTTTGGTAAAAACTAAACTCGTCGTGTTTGGAGGATAAAGAATGCTGAGTTGCATCCAAAGAACACCATACCTACTGTGAAGCATGGGGGTGGAAACATCATGCTTTGGGGCTGTTTTTCTGCAAAGGGACCAGGATGACTGATCCGTGTAAAGGAAAGAATGAATGGGGCCATGTATCGTGAGATTTTGAGTGAAAACCTCCTTCCATCAGCAAGGGCATTGAAGATGAAACGTGGCTGGGTCTTTCAGCATGACAATGATCCCAAACACACCGCCCGGGCAACGAAGGAGTGGCTTCGTAAGATGCATTTCAAGGTCCTGGAGTGGCCTAGCCAGTCTCCAGATCTCAACCCCATAGAAAATCTTTGGAGGGAGTTGAAAGTCCGTGTTGCCCAGCGACAGCCCCAAAACATCACTGCTCTAGAGGAGATCTGCATCGAAGAATGGGCCAAAATACCAGCAACAGTGTGTGAAAACCTTGTGAAGACTTACAGAAAACGTTTGACCTGTGTCATTGCCAACAAAGGGTATATAACAAAGTATTGAGAAACTTTTGTTATTGACCAAATACTTATTTTCCACCATAATTTGCAAATAAATTCATTAAAAATAATTTTGTCTGTCATAGTTGACGTGTACCTATGATGAAAATTACAGGCCTCTCTCATCTTTTTAAGTGGGAGAACTTGCACAATTGGTGGCTGACTAAATACTTTTTTCCCCCACTGTACTTATGTTCTTTAGCTAAATACATATTTTCCATTTTGTCTATTTTGTAATAAACATGATAAATGAAATATAAAAAATATGAAGTAATATCATACAATGATATAATTGTTTAATTTATTGTGATACATTGTACAGATTTACATGTTTTTTCCATGATAATTTAGTTGGAAACATCATTACTACTGTGGGAATACAAATGTGTCAGTTTTGTACACATTACCTTAAAAACTGTAATTGAAGACACACGTAATAAACTTTTAATACCTTACAGTCTTTAAAGTTTAAACTTCTACAGTCTATAGCCCGTTACAATCGTACCTGTATACGGGTTGAAAATGGCAGATTTGGTCACTGATAGGAGCCTGTACAGTAATACGCTATAAATGACGTCAGCACTCAGGCTCTGAGCTTTAAAGTGCTTTATGGTCTTTGACTGACAGCCATTCTGAACTTGAGCACCGCATGAGACAAGAATTCGTCCCCATCCCTCCCGCTAATTGGGCGATCTTGGCACATTTTATGTTGTCTGAGCGAGGGAAATGCTGTCAATTAAGAGGACTCAATGTATTTTGAAAGATGAGATGTTGAGGATTATAATAAATACCGCTTTGATGTCATAAAAGCAAGCCAGTCTAAATGTGCACTTCACATTTCCATATCATAAAACTCACGTCATATACAGTGTCAAGATTTATGATCACTATGTTTGATGTACAGTTACAAGATGACATGGGTTGTTCTGAACAGAATGAGCCTATGTTTGTCTATTGTCAAGATTTGCCGCAGAACACTCACCTGAATGCACGCATGACTCCTTTCTATGCGTACCAAAATTACGATCTCTTTCTCTGAATTGCCCTGTGAATGCCTAACACTGTAAGATTGTATTTTATAACTTAGCTAGTCATTTTGGCAATAGAACAATCACTCAGATGATGCCCACTTGACCCAGATTGCGATTTATAATGGACCATGTTTAGATTGCGTGAAAACAACAGTAATTGTGTAATGGCGGGGATACAGGGTTGTGTTCCAAAAAAAACAACTACAAGTGTGCTTGCACTAGTTCCTCATTGACACAGCTAGGAGAGCTAAAAAAAAAAAAAAGCAGCTTATAGTTGAAGACTCTTCTTTGAGTCATAAAGGTGCATTGAAAATACTTAGGAACTGTGCACACTTTGGAGAGGTGTGTGGCCACTTTGAGACACCAGTTAGTCCTCTCACTCAAACCTGTGTAATGTTTTTGTCTTATGTTGCACCTACCTCAAATTTTCCAGGAATATTCTTATCATGTTACTGACTGTATCGAGAGTATTTTCAGATTTTTCGTTATCAACAAATGCGGCACAAACTACAGTAAATGTAAAATGCACATAAAATCAACAGTGTAATGTTTGGATTCAGTCTTGTACCAGGTGAACTGTTGTGTCCTCAACTTTGGTCTAATAATTTTCCCACAATCTCCAAATTGCTCCCTTTCAATTGCTACCATGCATATGCATATGCATTTCATATTTCTTCTTCATGAAACATTTCAATTTAACCCTATCCATAAAGGCCAATTCCCACAAGTGTAAAGGGTTAAAGATTAAACTTCAACGGTCTTTAAAGTTTCAACTACCACTCATACACAAGCTATAATGGGCATGATAAACAACAACTGCATCATTCTTCCACTGAAATCTAACATAAAGTCTGAGCATGAAAGTCTAGACTATCCCAGTGCCTGTGTTATCTAGAATAGGACTAAGGACCTTTTAACGTGAGTCACTCAGTCATAGTGCAAGTCAGGTCCCTGGAGGCCACACATGTAAGGTTCCTTTAACCATGTTGGCATAGGGTATCACCGGACATCATGGCTAATGTGACAATAGGAACAATCTGTATTTTCAGAGGGATGGAAAAATAAAGTGAGAGACTTTGATGTCACAAATGCTTTCTTTAAGAGTCTCACAGAAAAAAAATCATTCACCATCGAGTGAGTAGTGGAGTTGGGCTGGTGACGTCTCCATGTGTGCTGTACTCTTCGTTCAACAAAGTGTATATGTGCCAGGAACAGTTGCTGAGTAAGGGCATCAGCGCATGCGACACTATAATGTTTGTAACTGGCTGGTGCATTTCTGAAAATACCCTATTAGAGAGTGAGCTCAGAAGGGCCACTGTCAGATTGACCAAATCAAACAGGCCATCCAGATTATTCATGAATGTTTTGAAAAGTGTCAGTGCAGATGGTGAAACATGTAACAGGCCGAACATCACCGCACGTGCATGAACTGATGCTGATTCAAACCCTGTCTCGGCCTTGTATCCGTTCACTTTTGGGGAATGAAAGAGTGCTTTCAAGATAAGCACCAGTGAGTATCTGGCCATCTCTGTCTCTTCCTTCCTTAGCTAATTACCTACATATGGATCCACCTATATTCTGAAGCTCATTCTTCACTTGGTGGTTCCCCAATGAAGAGGTTTTGTGTTAGAATAATGTGGTGGAAAGACAGAATCAACTCTGTTGATCTATGACATGGAGATACTGATAAGAAGGCCTTTGAAATGTCCACTTAAGGGAATATTACAATGATTACAGAATGTATGAGATTTTAATCTTGATCAATGTGGATGGTATCCATTTGTCAGGCATGTTCTTTCTTTCAACTAAAGTGATTGAATGCTTTCTCTCAACTGTCACTGTTTTCAAACGTATCTCTATTTTGTTGTGTCTGTGTGATTTATAGCGTCTGTTTATCCTCTGCTACCTTTGTTTTTCAACATACCCCATTTTTGCTGCTTCTGCATTATGGGCCATCTGTTTTAGTCTGTTTCATGCTCTGTGTCTCATCCATCCTCTCATAATCTTTCTTCAGATTGAAAACGACATAAAGGAGAGCATGAAGACAGAGATGGCCCAGCTGCAGCAGAGTGCCGTTCACAAACACACGGCCGCCATGTTGGAGATGGGCACCAACCTCCTGTCCCAGACGGCCGAGCAGACGCGCAAGCTAACGGATGTGGAGACGCAGGTACTATATCCCCCCAAACTCCTCGCACTCCCACCGGGATCCATCTCACGCACCATTGACTCAGCTATTCCACATTAAACCACCCCAAAAAAGCAAAGGGGGAACTGGCCAAAGAAAATATGGATGCCATATAAATACCTACGCTCTCTTTATGTGATGTGCATATCAGTGGAGGCTCTTCAGAGGAGGAAGGCGAGGACCATCCTCCTCAGTGAATTTCATAAAATAAAACATTTAAAACATTAAAAAAGTTATCCTTTTTAGATAAAACTATACTAAATACAATCATGTCACCAAATAATTGATTAAAACGCCCTATTTTGCAAAGAAGGTCTACAGTAGCCTCAACAGCACTATGTAGGGTAGCACCATGGTGTAGCCGGAGGACAGCTAGCTTCAGTTCTCCTCTGGGTACATTGACTTCAATACAAAACTTAGGAGGCTCATGGTTCTCACCCCCTTCCATAGACACACAGTAATTATGACAACTTCCGGAGGATGTCCTCCAACCTATCAGAGCTCTTGCAGCATGAACTGACATGTTGTCCAACCACTCAAAGGATCAGAGAATTAATCTAGTACTGAAAGCATAAACTACAGCTAGCTAGCACTGCAATGCAAAAACGTTTGTTAAACGGAAGCAAACAGAACAAAACAGGGATAAACATACTTGAATTTGTCCAATGGAAACTCTCGTTTGCAACAGTTAGACTAATGATAACATGCTTTATCAGCTAGATGCAGGCAATAGTGTGCAAGGCAGTATTGAATGTCGACCTGTGTGCACCTACCTTGTAAACTTGTATTCATAGGCTAGGTTGTAGCAACCTCATGATGGGTATAGGGAAAATTAGAGTATCATGTAGTAGTAGCCTAAACCTGTCGTTGTTACATTGAACTGGGTGAATGGAATATGAATCACAGTCATCCAATATGCTGTAATAGAAATAAGGCCATGCTCATGAAAAAATTTAACAGCACTGACCGCCACTTGTGCATATGTATGTTTAGGTTTCAACTTCGCTTGATACTTGGGGAGCTTTAGAAGGAATGGGACAAAAGTAGTACTTGTGGGGGTAGATTTTTGCTGATGTGCCCCAAAAAAAGGTTGCTAAGCAAAATCACTGAGTATTGCCATGTGAGTACTACCATGTGTCAGAAGAACAACCTCACTTTATGCAAAACCTATACTTTATTACCTCTTCCTAAAGAGGAGCTGATCATTTACATCTTACCTACATTTTGTTTTGCTGGAACACCTCTACAAGGCAGGATACCACTAACCTATTTCTGTCTTGGGACAGGTTCTGAATCAAACCTCCAGACTAGAGATTCAGCTGCTTGAGAACTCCCTGTCCACCAACAAGCTGGAGAAGCAGCTCATGGTGCAGACCAACGAGATCAGAAAGCTCCACGACAAGAACGGGTAAACTCACAGGCCGCTAACACAATGTGAAACTTCATTTAAAGACATCAGGCCTTTTGTCCAGAGACTCCAGACACAAACTCCGTCATAGACAGATCAACTCAATGTGCAATAAGACACCCAATCCCCTGATGTATAACAGTATGAAGTGCATGAGGCCATATTTTCCAAGATGAGCTCGTCTTTGAAAGCTGCACTTTAATGATGTTGCAATGGGAGCAATCGAATGTGGCTTTTGGATGGCTTTTCAGAGTCCAGTTTGTTGATTGGTCCAGTGGGACTGTCTCTCATCGTCCACTTAAAAGCTCCCTCCCATCCCTAGTGCTCACTGTAAATACAGGAACACAACTGTACTGAATTCTTCCATTCATATGTCTTCTGAACAAAAAATATATATATATATACTGATTCCTATATTTGAGACCTGCACTCAAGGTTTATAGACATGGGTTCCACAGGAGGTTGGTGGCACCTTAATTGGGGAGGACGGGCTCGTGGTAATGGCTGGAGCGGAATGAGTGAAATGGTATCAAATACATCAAACACATGGTTTCCATGTGTTTGATGCCATTCCATTTGCGCTGTTCCAGCCATTATTATGAGCCGTCCTCCCCTCAGCAGCCTCCACAGAGGATTCCTTTACTGAGAGCAATTTTCAAAGATTGTGCAATTATGAAATCCCCTCCTATTTAAACGTTTTATTTTATTTATCAATTTAATGCAAGCGGAGTAGTTCTGAATTTGTTAATCAATATGACGTCAGACTATATCATCTTTCAGACATTATTTATAAAATGGAAGACCATAGGATACAGTTAGGGCTTACGTTAATCTGCAAAGTGAATGATGAAATGTATTTATATATGTTTATTGTCTGTGTGCAACTCATGGTGACTGAATCCACTGACATAAACATTTGTATTTCTACTAAGTCTGGGCGTAATGTATATAGTTGGGTTTCCATACCACATGTTGCCATGGATACAGTTCAGAACATGTTTTGGGGTCGGGAGAAGGGGATATGCCGGAGCGGATTTGGTATGATAATTCACTTGCTTGATCTATCAAAAGGATGCATGTAGAAAATAACTTAGAAAGTGATGGAATTCGACTGTTTTTGACAATTATGTAACTACCATACAACTACGTAAGCACCAAATCACGAATAGAGGACTAAACTGATAGAGAAAAGTTGGTTATAGCTTTAGTTTACAGTCATCTATAAACTAAAGCCATAGGCCTAACAAACCTTCCTATGTCGGGTCTTCCGACTCCCAAGGTTCCTGGAGCAGAAGATGCAGGAGATGGAGTCTCGTCATCGGGAGGAGCTGGGGACGCTGCGGGAGCAGAAGGGCAGCCTGCAGGTTCTGGTGGGGAAACAGAGTGGGGTGATCCGTGAGCTGGAGACCCAGCTGACCAGGGCCACGGGCAACAGCACCGCCATGCAGAGGCAGCAGCAGGAAATGATGGACACAGTGCACAACCTCATCAGCCTCTGCAACAAGGACGGAGGTATAGTAGCTAAGGGTCTCGTGTTGACAGACATAACACTGTATTCTCTTTCAAGAAGATGCCTAGTTGGGAGCTACACCCTGAAGAGAAAAGTAAAAACACATGCATGTGTGTTATTACAGGTGCAAGAAGAAAAGAAGGTGCTTGGAAACTGGGCTACCAAATATGACATTTGATTGCGATAGAAAAAAACATGTTTTGTCCAGACTGTGCAGTCATATCATATACTCTGGCTTCCTCTGAGAGAGAGCAAGAGCTGTCATGATGCCAATACCATAAACATGGTTCCATACAGGGAGGCATAGTGAAGCCCTGTCCCTTGAACTCTGCTTGAGGGAGAAACCAAAGTGGTCGTTCTTTTCCGGGAAGCACTCGTGACTCTAGCTGCTCAGTGTGGTGCTCTCTTTACGGTAATGGCTTATCACGCTTTACTGTGACAGCCTAGGCTGTGGTTACTGCTTGAGTGAAATGTCAGCCACCATTTTGAGTAATCAACTATTTTTCTTCCTTCGTGTCTCCCCGTGGTGATAATTAGGGACCTGGGATTTCCCTTTGGTCCATATCTTGACCCCGACAGCAACATGACCCTCACTTTTAGTCAATGCAGTGAACTCATTACACCCCCTCCATCTCAACACAACAGCACAATCCCAAACCCACTTGATCCCAAGTCTTCCCTCGATCACATTCAGTCATAGGAGATTTCAAGTAAATGTGTGTGCTGGGATTAGTGGAGTGGTCTAGCGAGAAACCTTGCAGCCTGTTCATGTTCCCTACTTCCTGCTTCCGGCCCAAGACCCCACACTTCTTCCTGTGGCTGTTCACCCGTCTAACAGGAAATGAGCAGGCATGAATGGATATCTGAGACATGGAGAGTGGATATGTGCATGACATGATTAACACGTGCTACTCCATAGCTTTAATGTTCTATGCAAAAAGAGTCCCCAGCGGCCTCTTTTCATAGCTCTGACAGTAGGAACACTTTATGGCAGGAGATCCTTTGAGTGTCGTTAAAGCTCTCGACTCATTGGCTCATATTAACTAATCCCTGTGCCGTGCCATATTGTGACCCACATATGTTATTAGGGTTTATTAAGTCGCTAAACCAAGTCACCAAATGAAAAACAAGTCATTAACTGACCTGGCAAGTAGCCTACCATGTTCCATTAGTTGCCAGGAATCCATTTAGTGAACACCTCTGCAACTTTGTCACCTAGTCAGCCATGTTATCTCTCTGTCAGCTCTGGGTGTTTCTGGGGTCACTGGGGCATCCAGCCTCCCGCCTTGATTGGTGGCTGCTTTAACGAGAGGAGAGTGAAATTAAACATGAACGTCCTGGCTCCGGGGTTGGTCCCGTCCTCCTCCACGGTGGCAATGAGGGCCAACCGGGCGCTGGGGTCACCCTCTTCACCCCTGCCAAATAATTCAACCTATAATGGCTCCTAGGGGAGGTCGCAACACTTCCGTTCCCCACGGTGTCTAAATCTAGATGTGATGATGCTCCGTTACAGGGGAGGATTTTCAGGGGAGGATTTGTTTGTTTACCAATCAGATTTGTGTTTTCATTCGGGGACGGTTAGCTTTTCGTGCCATTGGATGGCGTCTAATCGAGTTAGGCTCTGTTTTGAAAACTGACCCCTAGCATTTCCTTTAATGCTCGGATTCAAATCATCACTGACAGTTACTATGGGGAAAAGTTTAAAAAGGGAGATTATATTCTAAAATGTCACTGAAGTTTGTCTAGAAACATACTTCTCATTTACAGTGGCTTGCAAAAGTATTCACCCCCCTTGGCATTTTTCCTATTTTGTTGCCTTACAACCTGGAATTAAAATTGATTTTTTGAGGGTTTGTATCATTTGATTTACACAACATGCCTACCACTTTGAAAATGCAAAATATTTTTTATTGTGAAACAAACAAGAAATAAGACAAAAAAACAGAAACCTTGAGCATGCATAACCAAACCACTCAAGTGTTGCTTTAGCAGTATGCTTAGGGTCATTGTCCTGCTGGAAAGTGAACCTCCGTCCCAGTCTCAAATCTCTGGAAGACTGAAACAGGTTTCCCTCAAGAATTTCCCTGTATTTAGCGCCATCCATCATTCCTTCAATTCTGACCAGTTTCCCAGTCCCTGCCGATGAAAAACATCCCCACAGCATGATGCTGCCACCACCATGCTTCACTTTGGGATGGTGTTTTCGGGGTGATGAGAGGTGTTGGGTTTGCGCCAGACATCGCAACAGTACCTTCTTCCATATGTTTGGGGAGTCTCCCACATGCCTTTTGGCGAACACCAAAGTTTGGGGAGTCTCCCACATGCCTTTTGGCGAACACCAAACGTGTTTGCTTATTTTTTTCTTTAAGCAATGGCTTTTTTTCTGGCCACTCTTCCATAAAGCCCAGCTCTGTGGAGTGTACGGCTTAAAGTGGTCCTATGGACAGATACTCCAATCTCTGCTGTGGAGCTTTGCAGCTCCTTCAGGGTTATCTTTGGTCTCTTTGTTGCCTCTCTGATTAATGCCCTCCTTGCCTGGTCCGTAAGTATTGGTGGGCGGACCTCTCTTGGCATGTTTGTTGTGGTGCCATATTCTTTCCATTTTTTAATAATGAATTTAATGGTGCTCCGTGGGATGTTAAAAGTTTCTGATATTTTTTTATAACCCAACCCTGATCTGTACTTCTCCACAACTTTGTCCCTGACCTGTTTGGAGAGCTCCTTGGTCTTCATGGTGCCGCTTTCTTGGTGGTGCCCCTTGCTTAGTGATGTTGCAGACTCTGAGGCCTTTCAGAACAGGTGTATATATACTGAGATCATGTGACACTTAGATTGCACACAGGTGGACTTTATTTAACTAATTATGTGACTTCTGAAGGTAATTGGTTGCACCAGATCTTATTTAGGGGCTTCATAGCAAAGGGGGTGAATACATATGCACGCACCACTTTTCCGTTATTTATTTTTTAGTTCTTTTTTAAATTTCACTTCACCAATTTTGGCTATTTTTTGTATGTCCATTACATAAAAATCAATTTAAATTACAGGTTGTAATGCAACAAAATAGGAAAAACGCCAAGGGGGATGAATACTTTTGCAAGGCACTGTATTTATGCTTATTTATACTGAACAAAAATATAAAAGTAACATGCAACAATTTCAAAGATTTTACTAAGTTACAGTTCAGTCAATTGAAATAAATTCATTAAGTCCTAATCTATGGATTTCACATGACTGGGCAGGGGTGTAGCCATGGCGATCCCGCAGGTGAAGAAGCCGGATGTGGAGGTCCTGGGCTGGCGTGGTTACACGTGGTCTGCAGTTGTGAGGCCAGTTGGACGACGTTGGAGGCAGCTTATGGTAGAGAAATTAACAAATTCTCTGGCAACAGCTCGTGTGGACAATCCCAGCAATCAGCATGCCAATTGCACGCTCCCTCAAAACTTGAGACATTTGTGGTATTGTGTTGTGTGACAAACTGCAGATTTTAAAGTGGCCTTTTATTGTCCCCAGCAGAAGGTAATGATCATGCTGTTGTATAATTATCATGCTGTTTAATCAGCTTCTTGATATGCCACAGCAGTCAGGTGTTTGGATTATATTGGCAAAGGAGAAATGCTAATTAATAGGGATGAAAACTAATTTGTGCACAAAATTTGAGAGAAATAAACGTTTTGTGCGTATGGAACATTTCTGGGATTTTTTATTTCAGCTCATGAAACATGGGACCAACACTTTAAATGTTGCATTTATATTTTTGTTCAGTGTACATTTTCAATGCCTTTTCCACTGTTGTACGGCATTCTGAACTCTAATCCAACCATCTCATACAGCCAGATGCCACTGAGCTCACATTTGGGTCATCATTATAACCTCAATCTTTTGAAAGCTCAAAGAGCCAAATACCGTTAGTAGTGGTAATTGAGCTCAGTGTTGGAACGCTCTTCAAAATCTCTGGCCACTAAATGTGATTTTCTTTCACAGTATTCTATCATCCCACCTAATGAAAGCCATCAATCATTTTTACAGCCGGGATAGCCATGTCTGGAGGGAATATGATCTTATTTTAATTAGCCGCATTTAGCTCAGAGTTCTATGCAAAATGGTACATAGTGTACAGTAAATCATCAGATGGCTTCTATTAAGGCTTTTTATGATTTAACTATGCTCATGTTTAAGCATACTCATTTGTCTTGAAGTGACACCTGACACTGCAAAGATATTCTGGAGCAAGTAGAGAGAATATCCATGAGGTGTGTAATGGCACCATCTATCATGGACTTATTCCAGACTTCTATTGACCCTATTTGGGTTTGCTTGTCTTTCCCTCAGATCTTTGTTTGTGGGTTTGAGTCAATTTTATTTGGTTTTTAACATCCTTTCAAATTTAATTGAGTCTGCTAGATCTGTCACAGTCCATTTTGGTTCCTTTGTGTCCACGTGTGTCCATTTGACTCCATGAGGTGTCTTCTGGGTCCACACTCCACAGTGGGATGTATAAGGGACCTTTTTAATCCCCAAGGGTCTTTGAGGGGCCTCCCGGGTCTGCTTGGGTCCATGTAGGTTCATGAGAGTCCTTTTAGCTCTGCGTCACGTCCTCTCTGGGTCCATTTGGGCTCATTTGGCAAGGGTACTGATTTATGCAAACACCCCAGCCCTGCTGTCCTTTTCACATGAACCCCCTACTGAATACAAGTCCCCACTGAACCACAAAGTATTTGTCTGTAAATAAATATTGGGAAATAAATAATATTTTCAGAGCCATGCTGCAAGCTCTTCAAGGGTGCCACTCCTATAGCAGGGAGTCCCCAGTCTCTGGTAGACTTAGACTGCGCCATTGATTGTGAAATGTGTCCTTACTGTGACAGACTGTGAGTCAGAAAGTTCCCCTTTGACACCGATCTCTCCCGCCTCTCTAATGCGTCCTGCCATCTCCCAGCATGAGGTAAATTGCGGCACGACAGGGCCGGCCTTTAGTTGTGTTAGACTCCACAGTGCAAGGTCCCACTCTGTCAACCTGTCACGGCGGGATATTCTTGTCGCTGCCACTCAATACTTCATAAAAATGGCCAAAATAATACGCCTAACCTGCAGCCTGTGTCTCCACTGACTGTTCAGCTGAGGAAGGGGGATCAAAGGGGAGTCGAAGGATCACTGACACATTTCGCTTTCCAGTGACATCCCCTTTGCGTAAACAATCCCAATAGGAAAAACAATGGTGTGAAAACTGAGATGCGCCCCCTCATTTTGGAATTGGAATTTCCATCGATATAACAAGGGCTTGGAGGGTAAATATAAACCACTTGTTATAACAGGAACTTGAAATGTATAGCTTGTAGTATTTTGTCCTCAGCCCCTTGCTTGGTTTCAAAATATTGCCGCCATAATTATCTACAGATGGAAATAGACACAGCTGCCTCTTTGAACAGGCCTGTCAAAGTTAGACGCACTCTCTCCCTGGGCGAGAGATCATCCACTTGACAAACTGCTTTTCTCTTGCTAATAAGCCAGCCAGTCACCCTCTGATTTTATCATGAGCTATATGGATATCCACACGGAGACCTTGTAGTTCGGCTTCTGTGTCACTTTTCTTACATGTTCATTTTCTGGAATGTAAAGATGGTAATCATGATAAATGGACAAGGTCGGTTTTGATATTACAAAAACCCCACTGCTTGATGGCTCATATGTGACATGAAACTAAAGGTAGTTCATTATTTATTTAAATACTGTGATCAAAAATGACATACTGGTCTATGCACTGAACAAAAATATAAACGCAATATGTAAAGTACTGGTCCCATGTTTCATGAGCTGAAATAAAAGATCACAGAAATGTTCCATAAGCACAAAAAGCTTATTTCTCTCAAATGTTGTGCACAAATTTGTTTACATCCCTGTTAGTGAGCATTTTATCATTTTTCAAGATAATCCATCCACCTGACAGGTATGGCATATCAATAAACTGATTAAACAGCATGATCATTACACAGGTGCACCTTGTGCTGGGGACAATAAAAGGCCACTGTAAAATGTGCAGTTTTGTCACACAACACAATGATACAGATGTCTCAAGTTTTGAGGGAGGGGAGGGGGGATACTGAGGAGTATTCCTGTCTGTAATAAAGCCCTTTTGTGGGGTAAAACTCATTCTGATTGGGTTGGCCTGGCTCCCCAGTGGGTGGGCCTATGCCCACCCATGGCTGTGCCACTTCCAAGTTATGTGAAATCCACAGATTAGCGCCTAGATGTCCTTATATTAACTGTAATTAAGCAAAATCGTTGAAATTGTTGCATGTTGCGTTTATACTGGACAAAAATATAAACTTAACATACAAACATTTCAAAGATTTTACTGAGTTACAGTTCATATAAGGAAATCAGTCAATTGAAAGAATTCATTAGGCCCTGACACAGCCAAGTCCAGCCAATCCAGCCAATCAGAATGAGTTTTCCCCCACAAAAGGGCTTTATTACAGACAGAAATCCTCCTCAGCACGTGGTTACACGTGGTCTGCGGTTGTGAGGCCGGTTGGACGTACTGCCAAATTCTCTAAAACTACGTTGGAGGCAGCTTATGGTAGAGAAATGAACATTCAATTCTCTGGCAACAGCTCTGGTGGACATTCCTGCAGTCAGCATGCCAATTGCACGCTCCCTCAAAACTTGAGACATCTATGGTATTGTGTTGTGTGACAAAACTGTACATTTTAGAGTGGCCTTTTATTGTCCCCAGCACAAGGTGCACCTGTATAACGATCATGCTGTTTAATCAGCTTCTTGATATGCTACACCTGTAAGGTGGATGGATTATCTTGGTAAAGGAGAAATGGTCACTAACAGGGATGTAAACAAATTTGTGCACAACATTTGAGAGAAATAAGCTTTTTGTCCATATGAAAAATGTCAGGGATTTTTATTTGTTGCTCATGGAACATGGGACCAACACTTTACATGTTGCGTTTATATTTTTATTCAATGTATATTTTTGTTCAGTATATTAAGCTAATAGAAAAACCTCCCTTGGGTCAGTCACCGGGTATAGATTTTTAAGCCTTGAGACAATTGAGACATGGATGTTGTATGTATGCCATTCAGAGGGTGAATGGGCAAGACAAAATATTTAAGTGCCGTTGAACGGGGTGTGGTAGTAGGTGCCAGGGGTACCGGTTCAAGAACTGCAACGTTGCTGGGTCTTTCATGCTCAACAGTTTCCCGTTTGTATCAAGACTGATCCATCACCCAAAGGACATGCTGCCAACTTGACACAACTATGGGAAGCATTGGAGTCAGAATGGGCCAGCATCCCTGTGGAACGCTTTCGACACCTTGTAGAGTCCATGCCCCGACGAATTGAGACTGTTCTGAGGGCAAGGTGTTCCTAATTTTTGGTATACTCAGTGTATTTTGGTAATGGATAGAAAACAGCGTCCAAGTGCTGAGCACAGGGCTTTTAAAGACCTAATTGACACCTGTCAGTCAAATATGACATTTGAAAATAATGACATATGGAAGTTGCTTGTTGACAGATTGTTTGACAGTCTTTGAAAGTAATTTAACTTTGACAGTTTAACATTGAAACACTACATCTGAGCGACTACATCTGAGCGACTGTTTTTTTAGCTTAGAAGTACTAAGTCTTTCTAGTATCAGCCTGAATTTCCACAGCCTGAAGTTGTGATACCAAATATGTATCCCATGTTTCCTCAGTAGTCCCAAACAGCACGAAGCGGGTGGACGAAGAGAAGAAGTTTCGGGACTGTGCCGATCTGTACCAAGCTGGTTTCTACAAGAATGGGGTCTACACCATACATATTAATGTCCAGGAGACCAAAAAGGTGGGCAGCCAGTCAGAGCTTTATATAGGGATTGCCATGTGAAAATATCTACCATTTCATCACTTTAGGCAGCTCTTTGATGGGTGTTTAATGGAGTTTAGTGTCTTTCTGTTACTAGAGTCAGCTTCAACTCTGTCCAAGAAAGCCAAAGACATTGACCCACTGGAGAGCAGCCAGTGAAATGGGACTATGATAGTTATTGGCTGCTTCAGTGCTTCATGAATAATCGAAGGCTCAAAATATACACTTGGCAGCCTGATGAGGACAAGGGTTTACAAGAGGGTGGCAGGGGAGGGGGAGGGGGTGAAACATGTCTTCACCACCTCAACAGGGTGCTGCCAGACCTCAGACGGATGGCAGGGAGGTACGAGGGGGAAGGTTGGCGGAGGAGTGAGGGATGAGGGGGAGAGAAAGGAGAAAGCCTCGTGTCTGGTTTCTGAGAATAATTCTGTCAGGGGGTATACCTCCTTAATTATACCCAGACTGGGCACTGTGTGTTCAGCTGGGGTCTTGGCCGAGGTGAGAGACCTCCTCCAGACCTTCTCCACTCCTCAAACAAAGAGCACCACAGCAGATAGATACCCCTGTTATCAGCTTACACAGGACAGAGGCCAAGGGTTAAGGGTCATGTTCCACCCAGGTGTCCACTGGTATGTGTCCAGCTCCACTCCACTGGCCCCCTCCACTTTTATCTGAACCAGGCCTGGGATTGGGATCACCTCCTGGGAGTTGTTGGAGGATCAGGAGACGTTGATTATGTTTGAGGAGGACTCACAATACTTCAAATTTGCCCTGATGATTCATGAGAAGGACTGTGTCCTGGAACCGATGATTAATAGAAAGGAATCACTAGTTAGGCCCGCAGTATTTTAGAATGATGGTTCACAACAGCAAGTTTAACCTATCATGTCTATATTTGTGCTCTAAAATGTAAGATAAGAGCATGTAGATTGTGTTTGTAGGCAGTCTAAGAACTTAATGATTGTCCGTTTATGTGTGTTTACAGGTATATTGTAACATGGAGACCGCTGGCGGTGGATGGACGATCATCCAGCAAAGAGAGGATGGCAGCGTGGACTTCCAGAAAACATGGAAGGAGTACAAGATGGTAAGACAAGAATAATAACAAACAACCCAACTCTACAGCACCATACGCACAAGATAAAGCCATGCATGGATGAGGAGTCTGTTTCCAACACACATCCTCTGTTACAGTAAATGATGACAAATGGGTGTACTCTTGCCCCTCTCTCTCTCTTTGATTTAACATGTTGAAAAGCGTGAGGTAGGATTCTCTTGTATTCTCAAGAGTGGACAGGCCCATGTGTAACACTCCTACAAAATGTTGTCCTACCCGGCAACACCAGCTGTATCTCTGGAACATCTGTACACTGGGAGGGATTCCCCAGCCCTCAGACTAGAGACGCTAGCTTGGGTGTTCTTCATTTCAAACAGGACAGCATTAGTCCGAAAACGATACATTTGTTTAGTCTTATATAACTGTGGCAGGTGTTGTGATCATCATCGTCTGTTGGATACGGGAATATTGTAGATATCGACTGGTGTACTAAAAGAGGCTAAGCTCTGTTTGCTTTTAGGTGCGATGAGCTACCCCATTGCCGTTCCAATTAGCTGTAGCGTATACTAACATAACGTAGTTAGCATAGCAGCCGGAGACCAGATTCAAAATGGAGGGTATTTTAATTACCAATCTGAGCAGATGGGAATAGATGATTTGCAGAGGGTAAATATAGATTTGACAAGGGTGAAGAGGGTTGGGCTCATTTGGAGGGTAAAGAGGTACGGACAGAGAGTCCAGCTGGTTAGAAGCAGTGAGGGAGTCATGGCACCCCTCCAGCCAAGCATGGAGAGCATGGGATACATGTGGCAATGGAATCAGGACGGACCCTGGCACCGCCACCGAATACTGGCACAACATCGGTGTGGTCTTTTGCCTCCCTCAGAGTCCCTCCCTTGAAGAGCCTGAAGGTGATTGATATTGTTTTATTGTGTTGGTCTCTGTGGGCTTGTGCACGTAAATTCAATACACTTGAAGGATTCATAAACCTTTCAGGCAAACTTCAATGGGCTATTCCCATTTTGTGGGAGGATGGAGAGCACTCTGGCAGTGACCCCTACTATTAGTCTTCAAGTATGTGAGCTTATGACTGTAATGTTTATAATTACATTAGCAGTACTAGATAGAGTATGTGTAGCAGGATAATAAATGGTGCATGTGTTCTTTAACCGGTATGAGACACAAATCAATTTGACAATTTGCAATACCTTATTAAATAAGTATTTGTCTAAAATAATATTTATCAGAATGTATGGCAAACTTTATGATAGAGCACTTTCTATCAATCTTTATCATTTTAGGAAAATATTTACATCTCTACCCAACAATACTTCAAACCTCCTCTCTGAAATTCCCAGTAGATGCATTCAGCCAGGTTTGCGTGTGAATGAACACTCTGGTGTGGAACAATAGGGGGGAAGCACTAGTGTTTGAGTCCAACTATCCCAACCTTCAGCCAGGTTTCCAGAGGTGAAACAGAATCACAGCGCTAAAAGGCAGATCGGTTGGAAGTCAGATTGAGTTAGGGCCGTGGCCCAGCCACTTTCTCCTTCCACCCACACAGCAGGACGTGTCTCAGGCTGGAGGAATGCCCCATATTTACTTTCCCCCTTCCATTCTCCTAATCATCACACGCTCTCGGCACATCTCCCCCTTCAACCCACCCTCAACCCTTCCCGACAATCATTAATGGAACAGTCCAGAGCTCCAGACCAGTCTCTTTGAGTCATCATGTCATCCTAGTTTCTAATGCTCCCCATTGCAAGTTAGTTACTGCTGCTGCTGTCAAAAGCACTTTGTCTACAATGGGAGTCATTGTGATCACATATAAACATTGTAATTGTTGAGAAGGCACGCATGGCGTTGTGTGCGTCTGTTGTCATTCTTATGGACTGTGTAATAAAGTGGGTTTATTACGCGTTTGGTTTGGGTGGGGAGAGGAAGGGTGGAAAAGGTGCTTTGTGTGCCTTTTTCAGCTGGTCCCAATTTTACGCTATCATAAACAGGTAGGGCTATTCATGTGCGGTTTCATGCTTTGTGTTGCATTTGCTTAGGCGTCAATTCTGAATTGACGCCTAAGTTATCAATAAATTCCATGGTGGAGAGATTGCATATTTTCCAGGAAGACCTCGGAAGGGATCGGGAATGACTTATATTACAGTAAGATTCCCTATGGGCCTCATTCAAGACTCTGGCCTCCTCTTCCTCTTCTTTCTCTGTTGCAGGGCTTTGGGATGGTTTCTGCAGAGCACTGGCTGGGGAATGAGTTTGTATACCTGCTGACCAGCCAGAGGCAGTACGCCCTCCGTGTGGAGCTCACTGACTGGGACGGACACCAGGCCTTCTCCCTGTATGACCGCTTTCACATCGACAGTGAGAAACGCAACTACAGGTACTATTAAAGAGCTGTATCTATGTATTTTGATAAGCCTTGAATTCATGTTGCCACTACTGACTGATATCTGAAATGGAGACATTGCTGACATTCTCCAGTCCAAATTCCCATTTAATGGTATCATGCCATAACAGATATTTACATAAAGCAACTGATACTTGGTCCTTGAATAAGAATAAGGGGTTAAACTTTTTGCTTCTTCAAGAGCGTTAAATATGCTTCAAACTGTGGCAGATGCTTGGATTCGTTAGATGTGGAAAACTACTGGAACACTACCGAGCAATCAAAGGTCTCTGAGAGGAGATGGTCTGACAATTCCAATTGAGGTGATTGGTCGGATTTGTAGTCCCTTCTGATAAGAAGCTACTTCAGTTTCTAAATGTCCTCTTTTCAACTTTAGATGGATTTCTGTTTGTTTTCCGAAGACATTACAGCCATTTATGCTGCCGGGAAGGGAGACACTTCAATGGTGTTTCGCAACGTTCAGATTTTTGGAGAAAGTGGTGGTGTCGGGTTGAGAGTGAGGCGATTGTCATATCTAATTTGTGGAAATGTATTGGATTATGTGACGACAGGATTTACTTTAAGAAGTCTTCCTCTTAAAGTGTTAGGACCTGGTGCACACACTCTCCGGGTTTTCTCTGTGGGCTACTGAAATTGATTTTACGGCAACGCTATAGGGAGATGTCAACCGATTTGTTTTGTTATGCGCTGAGACTAAATTCGGGTTTATATGTCCCATTGTGAGGATTGGATAACTGCATCCCTTTTTACCTCTCAGAGTTTAATACTGACCGCACAGGCACTGACTTCTTTCTCCCTATGGCACGGTCAGTATTTGTCAAGGGGAGATTTGTTAAGTGCAGAGAAGGACCGTCTAGGATACGGTTCAAGGGGTGATAATTCAGGTATGTTTATCTACACTATATGTAAAAGGACACTTGAACAGGGATAGTGATTTATTTGCACTCAAAGTAGATTATTTTTGACATAACGATGTGGTCTCCCTCCCTCCCTCTCTCTCTCTCTGTTTTTCTCTCTCCCTCTCTCTCTCTCTCCCTCACACACACAAATAAGCAAAGTGCCGCACACATACTGTAACCTCTTGCTATTTTGATGGGGGAAACTGTGGTTGTTTGTTTCTTCAGGTCAAATCAAATCAAATCAAATTTTATTTGTCACATGCGCCGAATACAACAGGTGCAGACATTACAGTGAAATGCTTACTTACAGCCCTTAACCAACAGTGCATTTATTTTAAACAAAAAAAGTAAAAATAAAACAACAAAAAAAGTGTTGAGAAAAAAAAGAGCAGAAGTAAAATAAAGTGACAGTAGGGAGGCTATATATACAGGGGGGTACCGTTGCAGAGTCAATGTGCGGGGGCACCGGCTAGTTGAGGTAGTTGAGGTAATATGTACATGTGGGTAGAGTTAAAGTGACTATGCATAAATACTTAACAGAGTAGCAGGAGCGTAAAAAGGATGGGGTGGGGGAGCAGTGCAAATAGTCCGGGTAGCCATGATTAGCTGTTCAGGAGTCTTATGGCTTGGGGGTAGAAGCTGTTGAGAAGTCTTTTGGACCTAGACTTGGCACTCCGGTACCGCTTGCCGTGCGGTAGCAGAGAGAACAGTCTATGACTAGGGTGGCTGGAGTCTTTGACAATTTTGAGGGCCTTCCTCTGACACCGCCTGGTATAGAGGTCCTGGATGGCAGGAAGCTTTGCCCCAGTGATGTACTGGGCCGTACGCACTACCCTCTGTAGTGCCTTGCGGTCGGAGGCCAAGCAGTTGCCATACCAGGCGGTGATGCAACCAGTCAGGATGCTCTCGATGGTGCAGCTGTAGAATTTTTTGAGGATCTGAGGACCCATGCCAAATCTTTTTAGTCTCCTGAGGGGGAATAGGCTTTGTCATGCCCTCTTCACGACTGTCTTGGTGTGTTTGGACCAGGTCAGGGCAGCAAGAGGCGTCTTTGGGCCTACAGTGGGCTTTAGTTTAGGGAAGGAAGGTTCGACGGCGCTCGGACTGCTAGATTTCTGAGTGGAGAAATCTAATCGGCCTGCTGTTCACTATAAATCAATTTGTTCTCACAAATAATTGTGGTATGATTGCTTCTCCAGGCCACAAACAAACTGGTTGGAGAGGGCTGCCGTCTATGTTCTGTTCTCCTCTGCTCTGGTTCTTCCACTTCGGAATCCCAAACAATCTGGGACAAGTTCTTCAATTTGCATTTGTTGTACTAAGAAGCACGAGATTGTAGCGAAAGATAGCATGACATTTTGTTTTGTTTTTGGATTATTTTGGGCATCGGTGGTGGGGTCTTTACTGGAATGGTATAATCTACACTGATGCAGACAGACACATTTGTTAAGACATGTAAACGAAAATAGCACGGTCATGCACACACACACACACACACACACACACACACACACACACACACACACACACAGGCCCACAAACCTACACGCACTCATTGGATATCGCAGATGGTAATTTAAAACTGTAGTCCACCGATGCACAAGTGTGCGCATTTATCATAAACAATGTGAAGCTTTGCCAGGAAATGTTTGCTTTACTGCCAGCTCCTTGGTTGTGCCAGACGGAAATGACTTGGTTAGAAAGAAGTGCAATTATTGCCCAGAGAAATATAGGATTCTAATCCTTAATCTAAATCATATACAGCAAGGACTAACTGTCACATTTATTACTGTTCTCCCTATTTAAATGATTTCCAAAGTACAGAGGCTGAGTAAGACTCCCCAACGCTGTTTGATTTAGTATCCAGCCAGCATAATAAATACAATATAATAAAGCTATTCAATCAATACATCGTAATGTAGATCTTGGTTATTCAAAACATATTTGTGAGTAAGTAGTTGGATAAGTAAGTAAGTTGGCCTGGTTCTCTTCTCATGGTGTAACTAATGCCACGTTCAAGTGCTAGTTAGAACTAGGAAACTCTGAAATTTCCCGACCTGTTAACTGGTTGTAGTTATACACGTGACACTTTCAACGAATCAGCAAGTTGGACATTTCAGAGTTTCCTAGTTCCGACTAGCATCTGAATGTGGCAATAGTCATTTCCAGATGACACAGTATTATGGGATTGATGCAGAAGTCTTGGAGAGTCTGTGCTACACTTCCCTTTTTATTGTGTTGAAGCCTTGCTTAATGATGTTTGTACTGGCAATAGCTTGCATCCTTATAAACATGAAACAGCATCTTAGTGTCAATATTACAGCAAGGGAATACAGTGTTTGTGAAAATATTATCACTTGTTCTGTCTTTTAAATATGAGTCAGTGTGTGCAGCTAACTTTCTTCTTCTAATTTTACCCCAAAAGGACAATGCCTACCATGCCCATATATTACAATATACTGTAAGCTGGAGTCAACAATGCTGCTTAACCTATACTGTACAAATACTGTTGACATTGCTGAAAGAGTATTTACAGGCTGACCTTGTAGCTCATAACTACACAGCTCCCACTGAACCATGACCACACAGGCTTGTGAAATTAGCTTTTTGGTTTTCGCTCCATTGTGAATCAAGTTACCATAATTGCTATAACCTATGTTTCTCTGTAAACAATACAAAGGATCAGTCTTTATAATGGACTGAAATTGTTAGCTTGGCGAAATAGTGGGTTGAAATTGTTAGCTTGGCGAAATAGTGGGTTGCAACTGAAATAGTGGGTTGTACAGTAATTTAGTCGTTTGATAACACTAATTTATCAACATTTACAGTATGGGCCTCAAAATGAGGCCTTAGAACCTGTTAGGTGTCTTATTAGAGAAAGATGGAGGGAGGAAAGAGCAGGAAAGGAAATACAGACTGATAGAAAGAGAGAGAGAGAGAGAGAGAGAGAGAGAGAGAGAGAGAGAGAGAGAGAGAGAGAGAGAGAGAGAGAGAGAGAGAGAGAGAGAGAGAGAGAGAGAGAGAGAGAGAGAGAGAGAGAGAGAGAGAGAGAGAGAGAGAGAGAGAGAGAGAGAGAGAGAGAGAGAGAGAGAGAGAGAGAGAGAGAGAGAGAGAGAGAGAGAGAGAGAGAGAGAGAGAGAGAGAGAGAGAGAGAGAGAGAGAGAACAGAAAGATGGGAATAAATACATTCTTACTGCAGAGGGGCAGGGAGGGGAAGTATAGATGTCCATAACACAGCCGGAAATTGTGGAACGACCATTCAAATTACATAATAAGTGAATTTAGTCTATAATTCCTAGGAATGTAACAATCAGCTCAATGGATTTGGGTTCAAATTGTAATTTAGCTAAGAGGATCAATACTGTCGTATTGTCAGGTTGGCAGCCCTCTTGCAACATGACTTACTGTTGTTGGATTGAACAACCATTCACACTGCCAATCTGTGGACAGATCTTATTCATAATAGATTTGTGTCTAATCTTGTTTAATAAGATAGTTTTGAAGGATCGAAGAGGGCGAGGGAAACGATAGTTGTGTATAATCACTTTCTAAGAAAATGATGGTTGTAAGTTGTTTAGAAGGTTTGCTGTGAACCGAAATATTAGTGTTGTTGCAAAGTTTGACTAACAACTGGATAGGACCTCACATGAAGGTTTTTAGTTTCCAGGACTGGTGTGTGCATGTGTGTGTGTGTGTGTGTGTGTGTGTGTGGTGGACTGGGTGGTCAGGGAGAGTATTTCCGGGGGTCGGCCGGGCATGAGATAGCGCCAGATACATGTTATTTCTCATGGGACGGGTCAGGGGTCAGAGCAATCAGTCAGGGGTCAGAGTTGATAACATGACACAGGCTACAGAAGGGCTCTGACCAATGGCTTACATCCTTTTCAACATGGGTCTGAGTAGTGGCGCTGCACCACAGTGGTCCAGGGGGAACATTTTACATATTAACAATGCATATTGAAGTATTGAATTATGTAACTGTTTAGGCTACTTGTTAATCCTTTATAAGCTATTTAGAGTTTCCTTGAAAGTTAAATGCCCTTAGGTATACTAACTACAGTATGAGTTATGATTATTATTTTTTCTACATTATAAATAGAATCTTTGCAAGGATTCAAATGTCATGTTAGTTTCTGCTTGCATGCATGTACCATACTGTATTTGGGTCAGTAAATGTGTCTGAGTATATTTCATTGCAGTTGTGCTTTAATGTTGTATGTGAGGATTTAAGACAGCACCCTAGGCATTGAATAAAACCATCATCTCCGGAACATTTTGAAATAGAACTATGTTAAAAAGCTGTGTAGGGGTTGCTGAACATATGCACGGACACAAGTGAGGTTTACAGCTAAACGCTCTCCTTCTCTGCATGTATGCCGAAATTCTCTCCCTATTATGTTTACTCTTCAACTGACTGTTACATCTTTATTCAATATCCTTCCTCTTCAACCAGCCAAGTTCCCTAAATCCTGGGATTTCTCCATATGGTAATGGTAAGATCCCGGGTGGAATCAGACAATCCCCTCAGATGTATTTGATGTGGGGATTTGGAGGAGGACTTGGCAAAGGAGGGATTGTCTAGCTCGACTGTGACCCCTCTGTCCTAGCCTCACACTGAGATGGGATCCCTGATACCCCTAACTCCTAGAGCTCAGTTTACTCATCCAACACTCATTCGGACTGCATTCTGACTGATAACCACAGTACAATGGGGAGGCAGCAACACTGAATACTGTCTGTATGTAAATCAAATGCTAAGGTAGCTGTGTGAATCTAAAATCTAAAGATGAATTAGGTGAGAGGCGGTAGTATTATTCTGATATTTTATGAACCTTTTGTTGGGTTGCAGTTTAAGGTTTTAGTTTAAAGAAATTAACAGGGATGCATACAGTATGATCTACCTCAGTGATTGTAGTCGGTGACAACTTGGAAAGTAAAAAATGGTGAGTGTGTGTGCACATACGTGTGTGTGTCCATATATTCGTCTGTCTCCATGGTGTTAAATGACAGCCAGCGGCAGGCGAGCGAATGGGCTACAGCCAGACACCTCTGGGTAGGAAGTGATCCATTGGGCATGGTGATTAACCTCTGCTATGAGCCAATCAGGCTGCGGTTCAGCAGGCTAATGACTGCCAGGTATGCGACAGCATGCACTGCCTGGACCTCAGAAGGTTTGGTCGTCTCCAACCTCCTTCTCAGACTGAGATAAAAGGAAGGAAGCCAGCATGCTAGGTTGAACTGTGTCAGTCAAGAGATGAAAGACGTCAATTTGAAAGACTGCCACAATTAGTGCTATGTTACACACATACAAAATGTTGTACAGGCAGACATACTGTATATAATAAAAGTACACCTGTAGGTTACATGTTACGATGTGCTTCAAACATCTCTGGGGGAATCCCTTCAGAATGTCAGTACATACAATCAAGTACAACAGCATACCCCTTTTGGGATAACATGGGGCCTTTCGAAATGGGACATGGCAAGCAGATAATAGACGGGCTGTGGAAGTGTCAGTGGGTCCCTTGCCTATCCACAGTGTGTTTAGCCGCAGTCTGACACGTCTCACTGGTGCGGAGGAGAAAGACATATTTATGATTTTCTTTATTTTGCAGTGTTTGGGGAGGAATGCCGCCTTCACTGAGAGCCCCTGATGTATGGACCCCTATGGCACGCATGACTTATAGTACTTTGGGGAGTGGAAGTCTCTGTTAACTTTAACTGTCGCTGGCTGAGCCTGGGTGGTTTGATGCAGCCTTACAGATACAGGAACTCAATTACTGCTGGCTTCATTGCAGGCAGAAGGCTGAATTAAATGTAAACTGTACTGCGAAATAAACAGCAATGTTCTTATGCTGCATAAATGCAGGTTTCAGGTAGGCCTAATGCAAGTGGTTGAAACAAAAGAGAAGTGAGATTGATTGCAACAATTCTATGTTGATGCATCATGATGTAATTCAGCCTAGAATGAGCAAACTCTACATACTTTGTATGCCCAATATAGCCTAGTAGCCTAGCCGTAAAGTGTTATTGTCAGTGGAGGTTCCTCAGAGGAGGAAGGGGTTATCCTTTTTAGATAAAACTATACTAAAAATATTCACGTCACCATATAGCTGATTAAAACACACTGTTTTGCAATGAAGGTCGACGTTTTCCGTCCTCCTCTGGGTACATTGACTTCAATACAAAACCTAAGAGGCTCATGATTCTCACCCCCTTCCATACTTACACTGTAATTATTATGACTTCCGGAGGACGTCCTCCAACCTATCAGAGCTCTTGCAGCATGAACTGACATGTTGTCCACCCAATCAAAGGATCAGAGAATTACTCTAGTACTGAAAGCATAAGCTACAGCTAGCTAACACTGCAGTGCATAAAATGTGGTGAATAGTTGACTCAAAGAGAGAAAAAGACAATAGTTGAACAGTTTTGAACAAATTAATGTATTCAAAAATTAAGGACAAGCTGCAGAAAGAGAGAGAAAGAGCTAGTTATATTTCGTTGTATTTTTTTTTCACTTTTACTTTTACTTACTTAGCTAGCTAATGCAGCTAGCTAATTTAGCCTACTCAAACACCCAGCTCAAACAGAGAGGAATGCTATTTATGTTAGCTAGCTGGCTAAAGCTATCCAACACTGGCACTCTTCCAAGTCAAGGTAAGCTTTCGGTTTTATGAATTTATTGCCACCGGGGCCCGCCGGTGTATCTGCTAAACTGCTTACTGTACACTGTACTATGTGATTGTAGCGGGTTTACTAACGTGTTACTTCTAGTAGCTATGTTGACTATGACGTTAGCTAATTGGTGACAACGATGTAGGCTGTGTGTCTTGACCTCTGAATGCTCGGCTATGAAAAGCCAACTGACATTTTCTCCTGAGGTACTGACCTGTTGCACCCTCTACAACCACTGTGATTATTATTTGAGCCTGCTGGTCATCTATGAACGTTTGAACATCTTGAGGAACAATCTGGCCTTAATGGCCATGTACTTTTATAATCGCCACCCAGCACAGCCAGAAGAGGACTGGCCACCCCTCAGAGCCTGGTTCCTCTCTAGGTTTCTTCCTGGGTTCCTGCCTTTCTAGGGAGTATTTCCTAGCCACCGTGCTTCTACATCTGCATTGCTTGCTGTTTGGGGTTTTAGGCAGGGTTTCTGTATAAGCACTTTGTGACATCTGCTGATGTAAAAAGGGCTTTATAAATAAAGTTGATTGATTGATTGATTGATTAATAGAAATAAGGCCATGCTAAAAGAAATCATACAAAAATTCCTCCCTAATCTTAAACAGCACCGACCGCCACTTTGTCTCTCATCATGGTGTTGTAGGTTTGCAGACTTTGCACTAATGATAGTGATGCCCTCGTGCATTCCCTCATGCATGTTGGAGTGGGCTTTAAAAACATTGTTAAAGACTACAGTGGAGTAGTCGATGCATACCGTGTAATTTAGCAAAATAGAATCCTCTATTTGAAAATATATGTAATGTAATTGGTTCGCCAAGGATATATTTTGGGAAAGCTTGGTTATTGTTGTCCCTTCAAGTTTCCAATGATCTTGTATTATCATAAAACAATGATCCTCAACTGAGTCCATTCCTTATTGCGATTAAAATCAAATCTGCAACAAAGCGGTAATAATGATGTGTAGTATTAATACTATTACCATTTGTATAACATTTTTATATATCTTAATATCCAACATCCGGCGAAGAAAGAACACTAACAAACCAGCATCCCCTTTGGATATTAGCTGAATTAAATGGCAGGATACCAACACTTCTTCCCTCGGGGTGTCATTGAGAAAGCTCAAATCAATCCCCCACAATCCAACATTGTGTTTATTAATGAGCCTTGGCCAATCTAATTTGCTCGTTATTCCAACAAAAGCCAATCAGAACGGCACAGTTGGCCTTCAAAGGCTGTAAGGGCCCGCATCGGTTGCGCAGATGTTTGACCCTGGAGATTAAATACAGCCTGTGACATGACACGCTAAACGTTTCTGCCGAGAAATAGACACGGCAGAACAACTGTACTCACACAGGAAAACCGTCTCTTCCTCTTGAGTGACTGTTACTGCTGCCTCAGATCGCCCTACTTATCACTTGAGTACTTAATTTTTTATTTAATTTTATTTCACCTTTATTTAACCAGGTAAGCCAGTTGAGAACAAGTTCTCATTTACAACTGCGACCTTGGCCAAGATAAAGCAAAGCAGTGCGGAAAAAACAACAACAACACAGAGTTACATATGGAATAAACAAAACGTACAGTCAATAACACAATAGAAAATCGATATACAGTGTGTGCAAATGTAGTAAGTTATGGAGGTAAGGCAATAAATAGGCGATAGTGCAAAATAATTACAATTATAATTTAGTATTAACACTGGAGGGATAGATGTGCAGAAGATGATGTGCAAATAGAGATACTGGGGTGCAAATGAGCAAAATAAATAACAATGCAAATAACAATATGGGGATGAGGTAGTTGGGTGGGCTAATTACATATGGGCTGTGTACAGGTGCAGTGATCAGTAAGCTGCTCTGACAACTGATGCTTAAAGATAGTGAGGGAGATAAGTGTCTCCAGCTTCAGAGATTTTTGCAGTTCGTTCCAGTCATTTGCAGCAGAGAACTGGAAGGAATGGCGACCCAAGGAGGTGTTGGCTTTGGGGATGACCAGTGAGATATACCTGCTGGAACGCATACTACGGGTGGGGGTTGCTATGGTGACCAATGAGCTAAGATAAGGCGGGGATTTGCCTAGAAGGGATTTATAGATGACCTGGAGCTATTGGGTTTGGCGACGAATATGTAGTGAGGGCCAGCCAACGAGAGCATACAGGTCACAATGGTGGGTAGTATATGGGGCTTTGGTGACAAAACGGATGGCACTTGAGTACTTAATGGACTCGACATGACAGGATGCAGATGTCAATTGAGGTGGATTATCCGGTAAATTGTCTGGTAAATACACAACAAACCCAGTAAATACAGACAAAAACTATTTGACGTGTCTTGGCAATGTTTCTGTGTGCGGTCAAAAGGCTGTGTAAATGTCTTCTAAATACACAGCCTGTGTCTGTTCTTTATCAGAGCAATAGCAGGCTACATCCTGGATTGTGTGGGTCAGGAATTAACAGAAGTTAAACTGCCAGGAACTCGAGCTGTGTTTTGTGATATGAGTGGTATAGGCCTACAGTAGACTATCTGCGAGGACTTCTGTAGTCTTAAAGGGTCAGAGTCGTGCTTCAGCACATGTCACAGATGAAGACTCACTACCCCCACCCCTCCACTACCCATACCCCTTCACTACCCACACACCCACCCACACACACACAGCTGTGTTTTCGTGAAATTTCAGGTATTTTTGGAGTGTACATTTTTTTCACCATTAAAAGTCCTATTTTCCCTAACCCCTAACCCTAACCCTTAACCTAACCCTAAAAACCCTAACCCTAAACCTAACCCCAAAACCCTAACCCTTAAGTTTAAAATAGCATTTGAACAAATTCAGGACAAAAAAGTTATTGTTTTCCTATCTTTTCAGGACATTACGGTGAAATGTTACAACATTTGGGTCCTGATAATGTAGGAAAACAAGTGCACACACACACACACACACCAACACACACACTCAACACCCTACACTATTTCATCACCCCACTACCTAGTTTCAACATGTTTTATTCATCCAACCTTTCTTTGATTCAGATAAAACCACTGATTAGAGCTATGACTCTCCACTACATAATACAGTATTGGTTTAGTGGCTAAGTTGAATTCCCAACAGTGACATAGTCACTTCTTTCCTCTCTCGCTCTGTACAAATCATCCATTTACACAGCTGTGTATATACAGGAGTCATGTTCATGTTAAAAGACTTGCTCCAAGAATAAACACCAGTGACCAGTGTCTCCACTTCATGAATCTAACCTGAAACCACACAGCTACAAGCAGATGTGTCAGTCATTGACAGTTCGAGAGGCATCAGAATGTAATATCTTTGCATTAATTAGTTGTACACATATTTTGTAGGCTACATTTCACCCCCCCTCATTTTCATTGGGCATGATGTCTCTGGCTACAAACATTTCTTATCCACACACTGCCACCAGTTGGTGAATATACAGTGGGCTCCAGAATTACTGGCATACCTGTCTGGCAATGCACAAACAATACTTAAAAAAATATAATCAATATAATTATAGAGATAATCTGAAAATACCAACATGTGAGAAATACTGTACTATATTAATGTTCCAATGGAACCCACCAAAATCATTTATTGATTTAATTAAAAATCAATGTCCTCCAAATCAAGGTTTCACAATTAATGGCACCCTTAAAGATTATTGTAAATAACATCTACCAAAGTTAAACCAGGAATTAAATTCCACTTATTTCAGTTTATCTAAGTCTTAAGGAACTATATTGTGCCATTACATCACTTCCTGTTTCACTAGGGTATAAAAATGAGGTAACACGCATACAATATCCCTTTGTCATCCAACACCATGAAGAAAACAAAAGAACTGGCAGTTGAAAAGAGACAGATGGTCGTAGACCTTTATAAATCTGGTAATGGCTACACGAAGATCCACAAACGATTGAATATACCACTGAGCACTGTCAGGGCAATTATTAAAAAATATTTAAAAAAAAGATATGGAACAGTTGAAAACCTCACAGGTAGAGGACGCAAATGCATTTTGCCTCCCAGGATAGGGAGGAGGATGGTGAGAGAAGCAACAAAATCCCCAAGAATCACTGTGAAAGAATTGCAGGCCTTGGTGGCGTCTTGGGGTCACCAGGTTTAAAAAAGCACCATCAGATGCCACCTCCACAACCACAGGCACTTTGGATGGGTTGCCAGAAGAAAGCCCTTTCTGACCCCAAGACACAGACGCAAGCGCTTAGAGTTTGCCAAACGTAATTTAAATTATGACTGGAAGAAGGTGCTCTGGTCAGATGAGACCAAAATTGAACATTTTGGTCAGATACAGCATCGGCATGTTTGGCGTCGAAACAGAGATGCATATAAGGAGAGGCACCTCATGCCCACGGTGAAATATGGTGGTGGGTCAGTGATGATTTGGGGCTGTTTTCATTCCAGAGGTCCAGGGGCACTGGTTAAGATTGATGGCATAATGAATTCCACCAAGTATCAGGCAATTTTGGCTGACAATCTGGTTTTCTCTGCCAGAAGGCTGGGACTTCGCCGTAGGTGGACTTTCCAACAAGACAATGACCCAAAACATACCTCAAGATCCACACAGAAATGGTTCTGTGACAACAAAATCAATGTTCTGCCATGGCCATCTCAGTCGCAGGACCTCAATCCAATCAAATCTGTGGGCTGAGTTGAAGAGGGCAGTTGATAAGCGCAAACCCAAGAATGTGAAGGATCTTGAAAGGATCTGCATAGAGGAATGGTCCAAAAATATCTCCAAATGTGTTCCTTAACCTTGTCAAACATTACAGGAAAAGACTCCATGCTGTTATCCTTGCCAGAGGTGGTTGCACTAAGTACTAAATGAGGAGTGCCAATAATTATGAAATCTTGATTTTGGTGAAATTTATTTTGTATTAAATAATTGTATGATTTTGGTTGGTTCCATTGAAACATTAATAAAGTACAGTATTTCTCACATGCTGGTATTTTGAGTTTCTCTCTATAATTATATTGTTTATATTTTTTAAAGTATTGTTTGTGCATTGCCAGTCAGAGGTGCCAGTAATTTTGGAGCCCACTGTGTATATATATATACAGTTGAAGTCGGAGGTTTACAAACACCTTAGCCAAATACATTTAAACTCAGTTTTTCACAATTCCTGACATTTAATCCTAGTAAAAATTCCCTGTCTTAGGTCAGTTAGGATCACCACTTTATTTTAAGAATGTGAAATGTCAAAATAATTGTAGAGAGAATGATTTATTTCAGCTTTTATTTATTTAATCACATTCCCAGTGGGTCAGAAGTTTACATACACTCAATTAGTATTTGGTAGCATTGCCTTTAAATTGTTTAACTTGGGTCAAACGTTTCAGGTAGCCTTCCACAAGCTTCCCACAATAAGTTGGGTGAATTTTGGCCCATTCCTCCTGACATAGCTGGTGTAACTGAGTCATGTTTGTAGGCCTCCTTGCTCGCACACGCTTTTTCAGTTCTGCCCACACATTTTCTATAGGATTGAGGTCAGGGCTTTGTGATGGCCACTCCAATACCTTGACTTTGTTGTCCTTACGCCATTTTGCCACAACTTTGGAAGTATGCTTGGTGTCATTGTCCATTTGGAAGACCCATTTGCGACCAAGCTTTAACTTCCTGACTGATGTCTTGAGATGTTGCTTCAATATATCCACATAATTTTCCTTCCTCATGATGCCATCTATTTTGTGAAGTGCACCAGTCCCTCCTGCAGCAAAGCACCCCCACAGCATGATGCTGCCACCCCTGTGCTTCACGGTTGGGATGGTGTCCTTTGGCTTGCAAGACCCCCCTTTTTCCTCCAAACATAAAGATGGTCATTATGGCCAAACAGTTCTATTTTTGTTTCATCAGACCAGAGGACATTTCTCCAAAAAGTATGATCTTTGTCCCCATGTGCAGTTGCAAACCGTAGTCTGACTTTTCTATGGCGGTTTTGGAGCAGTAGCTTCTTCCTTGCTGAGCGGCCTTTCAGGTTATGTCGATATAGGACTCGTTTTACTGTGGATATAGATACTTTTGTACCCATTTCCTACAGCATCTTCACAAGGTCCTTTGCTGTTGTTCTGGGATTGATTTGCACTTTTCGCACCAAAGTACGTTCATCTGTAGGAGACAGAACGCATCTCCTTCCTGAGCGGTATGACGGCTGTGTCACGGATACAGCCGAGGCTGCCCCTCCTCCTTGCTCGGGCAGGCTTCGGCGTTCGTCGTCAACGGAGTACTAGCTGCCACCGATCGATGTTTCTGTGTCACACTAGTCCTGTCTTTATTATTCACACCTGTTACTCATTAGGTTTATTGGTTTCCCTATATTACCTCTGTTTTCCCTCCTGGGTTTGTGCGTAATTGTTCTTTGTTACGTCGTCTGTTGAGCTGTTGTTTTGCTCTTCCCTGCATGGAGGGTTTGTTATGGTTTACTTTGTGTTTAGTAAAGCCATACTTTTCTCAGTTCTGTGTCCTGCGCCTGATTCCGTTTCACCACTTCACCCAGACGCTGACAGAATCACGCACCATTATGGAGTCAGCAGGCACGTCCGGTCCCAGCGACTCGGTGGAGGAACACATCCAACAGCACTCGACCATGCTGCAGAGACTAGGTTCGGCTATGGATCGAGTAATCAACACCATGGATCGATGGGAGAGAGTTGGGTTTTCTACACCTCCTCCTCCTCCGAGTTCTCCTCCATCAAGACCATCAAACCCTGGGTCCAGTGGTATTCGGCTCTCGCTCCCAAGGGAATATGATGGGGTCAGCTGCCGGGTGTAAGGGTTTCCTGCTCCAGGTGGAGCTCTATCTGGCAACCATCCACCCGGCTCCCTCAGGATACGAGAGCGTGTCCGCCCTCATCTCCTGTCTGTCGGGCAGAGCGCTGGAATGGGCCAACGCAGAGTGGGGTGGAATAGACGCTGAGTCCGTTCGTTATGAGGATTTTACCCGCCGTTTCCGGGCAGTATTCGATCATCCGCCAGAGGAGAGAGCGGCTGGGGAGCGTCTGTTTCACCTCCGACAGGGGAGGAGGAGCGCACAGGACTTTGCCCTGGATTTCAGGACACTGGCAGCCAGCGCGGGATGGAATGAGAGGGCCCTGATTGACCACTACCGATGCAGTCTACGGGAGGACATTCGTAGGGAGCTGGCCTGCAGGGACACTAATCTGAACCTGGACCAGTTGGTAGATTTATCGATCCGGCTGGATAACCTGTTGGCCACCCGCGGACGTCCAGATCTGGGTCCGTCCAGTCCATCCCCCAGGCCTTCCGACTCCACACCTATGGAGCTTGGAGGTGCTGATGTGGAGAGAACGAGCAAGGGGGTGGTCCCTCATGGAACCGAGGCAGCAGGCAGGGTGCTGATGGACCATCCCAGGTGTGTAGGCACCCAACTCACCCAGATCTCCCTGTTGCTCACATGAAGGTAAATGTTATTTTCCCTGAGTTTTCCCCACATTCCCAGCATAGGGCGCTCGTAGATTCCGTGCAGCTGGGAATTTCATGGATAGGCTGGTTGCGCATAGATTAGGGATTCCTATATTGCCTTTAGATGTGCCCTTCCCCATACGTGCCCTAGATAGTCACCCTTTAGGGTCGGGTATGGTTACGTAGGTCACTGTTCCACTCCGGATGGAGACGCAGGGGGGTCATGAGGAGAGAATTAGTCTCTTCCTTATTGATTCTCCTGCGTTTCCCGTGGTGCTGGGGCTTCCCTGGCTAACCACCCATGACCCCAGTATTTCGTGGCAACAGAGGGCTCTTAAGGGATGGTCACCTCAGTGCTCGGGAAGGTGTGTAGGGGTTTCCGTAGGGGCAACCACGGTGGAGAGTCCAAACCATGTCTCCACAATGCACATTCCCTCAGAAAATGCCGATTTGGCTCTCGCCTTCTGTAAAAGGAAGGCAACTCAATTACCACCCCATCGACGAGGGGATTGTGCGATAGATCTCCGTGAGGGCGCTGCACTTCCCAGGAGTCATGTGTATCCTCTGTCACAGGAGGAGACGGTGGCTATGGAGACATATGTCACCGAATCTCTGGAACAGGGATACATTCGGCCCTCCACTTCCCCTGCCTCCTCAAGTTAATTTTTTGTGAAGAAGAAGGATGGAGGTTTACGCCCATGCATTGACTATCGAGGTCTAAATCAGATAATCGTAAAATACAGCTATCCTCTTCCTCTCATAGCTAGTATGACGGAGTCATTGCACGGGGCGCGCTTCTTCACAAAAGGAGCGTGTACAATCTGATCCGTATCCGGGAGGGGGACGAGTGGAAGACGGCATTTAGTACCACCTCTGGTCACTATGAGTACCTCGTCATGCCGTACGGTTTGATGAATGCTCCCTCAGTCTTTTAATCCTTTGTCGATGAGATTTTCAGGGATCTGCATGGACATGGTGTAGTGGTGTGTATATAGATTATATTCTCATCTACTCCGCTACACGCGACGAGCATGTGTCCCTGGTGCGCAAGGTGCTTGGTAGACTGTTGGAGCATGACCTGTACGTTAAGGCTGAGAAATGTCTGTTCTTCAAACAGTCCGTCTCTTTCTTAGGATACCGCTTGTCAGAGTCAGGGGTCGAGATGGAGTGTGACCGCATTTCAGCCGTGCATAATTGGCCGACTCCTACCACGGTAAAAGAGGTGCAGCGATTTTGGGGTTTTGCCAACTACTACCGGAGATTTATCCGGAGCTTTGGCCAGGTAGCAGCTCCCATCACCTATTTGCTAAAGGGCAGACCGGTGCGCTTGCAGTGGTCAGCTGAGGCGAACAGGGCTTTTGGTCAGCTGAAGGCGCTGTTCACCTCGGCTCCCGTGCTGGCTCATATGGATCCTTCCTTGCAATTCACAGTCGAGGTGGACGCATCTGAGGCTGGGATAGGAGCTGTACTGTCTCAGCACTCGGGTACACCTTCCAAACTCCGCCCCTGTGCTTTCTTTTCGAAGAAGCTCAGCCCGGCGGAGCAAAACTATGACGTGGGGGATCGGGAGCTGTCAGCTATTGTGAAAGCTCTTAAGGTGTGGAGACATTGGCTTGAGGGGGCTAAACACCCTTTTGTCATTTTGACTGACCACCGCAATCTGGAGTACTTACGGGCAGCGAGGAGACTGAATCCTCGTCAGGCAAGGTGGGCCATGTTTTTCACGCGTTTTGAGTTCACCCTATCATATAGACCAGGTTCCCAGAATGCTAAGGCAGACGCTCTGTCCCGGCTGTATGACTCAGAGGAGCGGACCAGGGAGCCCACTCCCATACTTCCGGCTTCTTGTCTGGTGGCCCCGGTGGTATGGGAGGTTAACGCGGACATCGAGCGGGCATTACGCACAGAGCCCACTCCCCCCCCCCAGTGTCCAGTGGGTCGTGTGTACGTTCCGTCTGAGGTTCGCGATCGTTTGATCTATTGGGCTCACACGTCACCCTCTTCTGGCCATCCTGGCATCGGTCGGACAGTGCGCTGTCTTAGCTCAGGACGTGAGGGTTTATGTTTCTTCCTGTTCGGTGTGCGCCCAGTGCAAGGCACCTAGACACCTGCCCAGAGGTAAATTACAACCTCTCCCCGTGCCACAATGGCCGTGGTCACACCTATTGGTGGACTTTGTTACGGATCTTCCTTCGTCACAAGGTAACACCACAATCCTGGTCGTTGTGGATTGGTTTTCTAAGTCCTGTCGTCTCATTCCTTTGCCCGGTCTCCCTACTGCCCTACAGACCGCAGAGGCCCTGTTTACACACATCTTCCAGGACTACGGGGTACCTGAGGATATAGTGTCTGATCGGGGTCCCCAGTTTACATCGAGGGTATGGAGGGCGTTTATGGACCATCTGGGGGTCTCAGTCAGCCTAACCTCAGGGTTTCACCCCGAGAGTAATGGGCAGGTGAAGAGAGTAAACCAGAATGTGGGTAGGTTTCTGAGGTCGTATTACCAGGACTGGCAGGGGGATTGGTCAGTTTACATCCCCTGGGCAGAGATGGCACAAAATTCCCTCCGCCACTCCTCCACTGACCTGTCTCCCTTTCAGTGTGTACTAGGTTACCAGCCGGTCCTGGCACCGTGGTATCAGAGCCAGATCGAGGCACCTGCGGTGGATGAATGGTTTCGGCGCTCAGAGGAGACATGGAACGCTGCCCATGTACGCCTGCAAAGGGCTATTAGGAGACAGAAGGCGAGTGCCAACCGCCACCGCAGTGAGGCTCCTGTGTATGCACCGGGGGACCGGTTCTGGCTCTCGACCCGAAATCTGCCCCTTCGCCTGCCCTGCCGGAAGCTGGGTCTGCGTTTTGTGGGGCCCTTTAAAGTCCTGAGGAGGTTGAACGATGTTTGTTATAGGTTACAGCTCCCCCCTGATTACCGTATTAACCCCTCGTTCCATGTGTCTCTCCTCAGGCCGGTGGTAGCTGGTCCACTCCAGGAGTCTGAGGTGCGGGAGGTTCCTCCGCCCCCATTGGACATTGAGGGGGCACCGGCGTACTCGGTCCGTTCCATCCTGGATTCGAGGCGTCGGGTTGGAGGCCTGCAGTATCTCGTGGAGTGGGAGGGGTACGGTCCGGAGGAACGGAGCTGGGTTCCCAGGAGGGACATCCTCGATCCCTCCTTGTTAAGGGAGTTCCATTGTCATCATCCGACTCGCCCTGCTCCGTGTCCTCCTGGCTGTCCCCGAGGCCGGTGTCGGCGCACGGCTGGAGCCGCACATCGGGGGGGGGGGGGGGTACTGTCACAGATACAACCGAGGCTGCCCCTGCTACTTGCTCGGGCAGGCTTCGGCGTTCGTCGTGACCGGAGTACTAGCTGCCACCGATCGATGTTTCTGTGTCACACTAGTCCTGTCTTTATTATTCACACCTGTTACTCATTAGGCTTATTGGTTTCCCTATATTACCTCTGTTTTCCCTCCTGGGTTTGTGCGTGATTGTTCGTTGTTACGTCGTCTGTTGAGCTGTTGTTTTGCTCTTCCCTGCGTGGAGGGTTTGTTATGGTTTACTTTGTGTTTAGTGAAGCCATAATTTTCTCCGTTCTGTGTCCTGCGCCTGATTCCGTTTTACCACCACCCAGACGCTGACAGGCTGCGTGGTCCCATGGTGTTTATACTTGCGTACTATTGTTTGTACAGATGAATGTGGTACCTTCAGGCGTTTCGAAATTGCTCCCAAGGATGAACCAGACTTGTGGAGGTCTAAAAATCAATTTCTGAGGTCTTGGCTGATTTCCTTAGATTTTCCCATGATGTCAAGCAAAGAGTCACTGAGTTTGAAGGTAGGCCTTGAAATACATCCACAGGTACACCTCTAATTGACTCAAATGATGTAAATTATTCTATCAGAAGCTTCTAAAGCCATGAAATCATTTTCTGAAATGTTCCAAGCTGTTTAAAGGCACAGTCAACTTAGTGTATGTAAACTTCTGACCCACTGGAATTGTGATACAGTGAATTATAAGTGAAATAATCTGTCTGTAAACAATTGTTGGAAAAATGACTTGTGTCATGCACAAAGTAGATGTTCAAACCGACTTGCCAAAACGATAGTTTGTTAACAAGAAATGTGTGGAGTGGTTGAAATACGAGTTTTAATGACTCCAACCTAAGTGTATGTAACCTTCCGACTTCAACTGTATATATATATATACATTGACTCTATTTGATCATTGAATAAATATTCAACAAGCTTCCAACATTAGTTGATGTCAAGTATCCTAATGACATCATAGCACAAATCTCAATTTGAGATTTGAATTGTAAGATTGCGCTTGTCAATCACCTCATCAATAGACAATGTCTTGTGGCCTTGCAATGCCAGTCATTCAACTTAAAAATAGAACACCACAAAACACACTATTCTAGCGAGATGGCTGATGTCCATGGATCAGCATGAGACAACATTACGTTACCCCTCCACCCAACCAACCTTCCAGAGACATCCATCTCAACCCACCCCAGCCACGGTGCCCCCAGACAGGGGCTCCATGATGCTGGTCCCCCCTCCCCTTCCTGTATGTGCCCGCTGGTTCACTACATCTTTCACCAGTACAGCTGAGGCCCTGGTTGATTTACAGGTTCCACATGTGCAGGTTAGACTGAGCCGCCCTGCAGGCAGCAGGCCTGCCATACTGTAACATACAATGTATTTGGGTTAATATGCTTTATCTCCACAAAAAGGCCTGCCATAGTAAGCGCAGCAGGCCTATGATCATTCTGACAGAGAAGAATGTATCATACTGTACTGTATGATCACAGGAGGGAAGACAGTGGGCATAGTGCATACACACAAGGAGGGACATTGTGTATCTGAGACATACAGGACTAGGACCAGTGGCCTACTTGATGGTGCCTCGTTGCGCTGTACCTGGGTCAGCCCTTAATGACCTGGTCTTTGGTCTCTCTGCTCCTGTTATACTGTAAATAGCTGCTCTGAGGCTTGCAGGTGAAAAACGTGCTTCCCAGACAACTTTGTCTACACTTCTCTCACTCTTCTCTCTCTTTATTTCATTCATGTTGATCCAGGTGGAGAGACTGTCTGCTGAAAATATAACTTTCTCGGGAGGTCTCTTACAGTGTGTTATGTCTTCTTCTCTCCCTCTAAATCCCCTCTTCAATTCTGTCCTCCTTTTCTTGTCTTCCTCTTCCTCCTCCTTTCAGACTGTTCCTGAAGAGTCACAGTGGGACAGCGGGCAGGCAGAGCAGTCTGGTGATCCACGGAGCAGACTTCAGCACCAAGGACATGGACAACGACAATTGCATGTGCAAGTGTGCCCTCATGCTCACAGGGGGTAAGTACCAGGGTGTCCCCATAATGCACCACACTGCAGTGTTGAAAATATACACTGCTCAAAAAAATTAAGGGAACACTAAAATAACACATCCTAGATCTGAATGAATGAAATAATCTTATTAAATACTTTTTTCTTTACATAGTTGAATGTGCTGACAACAAAATCACACAAAAATGATCAATGGAAATCAAATGTATCAACCCATGGAGGTCTGGATTTGGAGTCACCCTCAAAATTAAAGTGGAAAACCACACTACAGGCTGATCCAACTTTGATGTAATGTCCTTAAAACAAGTCAAAATGAGGCTCAGTAGTGTGTGTGGCCTCCACGTGCCTGTATGACCTCCCTACAGCGCCTGGGCATGCTCCTGATGAGGTGGCGGATGGTCTCCTGAGGGATCTCCTCCCAGACCTGGACTAAAGCATCCGCCAACTCCTGGACAGTCTGTGGTGCAACGTGGCGTTGGTGGATGGAGCGAGACATGATGTCCCAGATGTGCTCAATTGGATTCAGGTCCGGGGAACGGGCGGGCCAGTCCATAGCATCAATGCCTTCCTCTTGCAGGAACTGCTGACACACTCCAGCCACATGAGGTCTAGCATTGTCTTGCATTAGGAGGAACCCAGGGCCAACCGCACCAGCATATGGTCTCACAAGGGGTCTGAGGATCTCATCTCGGTACCTAATGGCAGTCAGGCTACCTCTGGCGAGCACATGGAGGGCTGTGCGGCCCCCCAAAGAAATGCCACCCCACACCATGACTGACCCACCGCCAAACTGGTCATGCTGGGGGATGTTGCAGGCAGCAGAACGTTCTCCACGGCGTCTCCAGACTCTGTCACGTCTGTCACATGTGCTCAGTGTGAACCTGCTTTCATCTATGAAGAGCACAGGGCGCCAGTGGCGAATTTGCCAATCTTGGTGTTCTCTGGCAAATGCCAAACGTCCTGCACGGTGTTGAGCTGTAAGCACAACCCCCACCTGTGGACATCGGGCCCTCATACCACCCTCATGGAGTCTGTTTCTGACCGTTTGAGCAGACACATGCACATTTGTGGCCTGCTGGAGGTCATTTTGCAGGGCTCTGGCAGTGCTCCTCCTGCTCCTCCTTGCACAAAGGCGGAGGTAACAGTCCTGCTGCTGGGTTGTTGCCCTCCTACGGCCTCCTCCACGTCTCCTGATGTACTGGCCTGTCTCCTGGTAGCGCCTCCATGCTCTGGACACTACGCTGACAGACACAGCAAACCTTTTTGCCACAGCTCGCATTGATGTGCCATCCTGGATGAGCTTTACTACCTGAGCCACTTGTGTGGGTTGTAGACTCCGTCTCATGCTACCACTAGAGTGAAAGCACCGCCAGCATTCAAAAGTGACCAAAACATCAGCCAGGAAGCATAGGAACGGAGAAGTGGTCTGTGGTCACTACCTGCAAAACCAGTCCTTTATTGGGGGTGTCTTGCTAATTGCCTATAATTTCCACCTGTTGTCTATTCCATTTGCACAACAGCATGTGAAATTTATTGTCAATCAGTGTTGCTTCCTAAGTGGACAGTTTGATTTCACAGAAGTGTGATTGACTTGGAGTTACATTGTGTTGTTTAAGTGTTCCCTTTATTTTTTTGAGCAGTGTAGTTTACCTAGCTACCAATTACTTCACAATGGAAGAAGTTAAGCTACACTGAAGCTACCCTTAAAGTTACATTGAAAAAGTAGTTCACTACATCCAAAATACTTAGTGATAAATTATCATATCTAAATCTGAATGTCATAGACTACAAATTGCAAGAACATATCACTCTGGGGTCATATCTTAACAGAAAGTGTAATTTAGCCAATTAAACACAAAAACTATGTTTGAATTGAGAATTAGGCAGGTCTGATGCCGAAAAAGAAAGGAAATTCTTGCCTACTTTACCCATATTTTATTTTGGCAAACAAAAAGTGTGTAGTTCCAGTAGTTAGCTATTCCGCTACATGGCAAAAAAAAGTAATTCACTACTGAAAACACTACCTAGATTTAAATTGAGTTCAACTACCATCAAGCTACTGCATGAAGTTAAATGTAGTTAAATTACTAGTTGAACTATACTGAACAAAAATATAAATGCAACATGATACAATTTCCACGATTTTACTGAGTTACGGTTCATATAAGGAAATCAGTCAATTGAAATAAATTCATTAGGGCCTAATCTATGGATTTCAAATGACAGGGCAGGGGTGCAGCCATGGGTGGGCCTGGGAGAGCATAGGCCCACCTACTTGGGAGCCAGGCCCACCCACTAGGGAGCCAGACCCAGCCAATCAGAATGAGTTTTTCCCCACAAAATACAGACAGAAATACTCCTCAGTTCCATCAGCTGTCCGAGTGGCTGGTCTCAGATGATCCCACAGGTGAAGAAGCCAGATCTGGAGGTCTGGGATGGCGTGGTTACACGTGGTCTGTGGTTGTGAGGCCGGTTGGATGTATGCCAAATTCTCTAAAACGATGTTGGAGGCGGCTTATGGTAGAGAAATTAGCATTCTATTCTCTGGCAACAGCTCTGGTGGACATTCCTGCAGTCAGCATGCCAATTGCACACTCCCTCAAAACTTGAGACATCTGTGGCATTGTGTTGTGTGACAAAACGGTATATTTTAGAGTGACCGTTTATTATCCCCAGCACAAGGTGCACCTGTGTAATGATCATGCTGTTTAATCAGCTTCTTGATATGCCAAACTTGTCAGGTGTTTGGATTATTTTGGCAAAGGAGAATTGCTCACTAAAAGGGATGTAAACAAATTTGTGCACAACACTTGAGATAAATAATTTCTGGGATATTTTATTTCAGCTCATGAAACATGGGACCAACACTTTCCATTTTGCGTTATTATTTTTGTTCAGTATACATTTAGTTCACTCCTCCCCAACACTGCCACACTGTGACATGGTACAAAGAGAACCCCATAATGTACTATTTAGTGATCTGGCAGGTGTCAGGAGCTGATGTGGATGTGGTGTAGGAGTCAGGCGCAGGACACAGAGGCTTAGTCCAACAGACTTTACTTGTCATAAAGTGACAAAATACAAAATACGGGCCTCGAACAAACAGAGGCGAGCGATTACGCAAACTGTGCGTAAAAACACCAAAACAAATAAACAGAGCAGAAACTCGCAGCTCCTACGGACAGGCGGACAATAACACACAACACAAGACTAACCAAACAAGAAACTTATAGGAGACATAATCAACCAAACAGGAAACAGGTGTACACAATCAGACAAAACCAAACAGACATCGAAAACATCAAACGGTGATAGCTAGTACTCCGGGGACGACGACCGCCGAAGCCTGCCCGAACAAAGAGGAGGAGCAGCCTCGGCCGAAACCATGACAGTACCCCCACCTTGACGCGCGGCTCCAGCCGTGCGCCGACCCCGGCCTCGGGGACGACCAGGAGGACGCGGAGCAGGGCGCGTAGGGTGTCCACGGTGGAACTCCGTCAGGAGAGACGGGTCTAGGATGTCTCTCCTCGGCACCCAGCACCGTTCCTCCGGACCGTACCCCTCCCACTCCACGAGATATTGGAGACCCCCCATCCGACGTCTCGAATCGAAGATGGACCGAACTGTGTACGCCGGAGCCCCCTCGATGTCCAGTGGGGGCGGAGGAGTCTCTCTTATCTCATCGTCCTGGAGTGGACCAGCTACCACCGGCCTGAGAAGAGACACATGGAACGAGGGGTTAATATTCTTATAATCAATAGGCAGTTGTAACCTGTAACACACCTCGTTCAATCTTCTCAGGACTTTAAAAGACCCCACAAACCGCCGACCCAGTTTCCGGCAGGGCAGGCGGAGGGGTAGGTTTCTGGTAGAGAGCCAGACTCGATCACCAGGTGCGTACACCGGCCCCTCACTGCGGTGGAGATCGGCGCTCGCTTTCTGACGATGGATGGCCCGCTGCAAGTGGACGTGTGCAGCGTTCCACGTCTCCTCCGAGCGCCGCACCCACTCATCCACCGCAGGAGCCTCGATCTGGCTCTGCTGCCACGGTGCCAGAACCGGCTAGTAACCTAACACACATTGGAAAGGGGTTAGATTGGTTGAGGAGTGGCGGAGAGAGTTCTGGGCCATCTCTGCCCAGGGGACATACCTCGCCCACTCCTCCGGCCGGCCCTGGCAATACGATCTAAGAAACCTACCCACATCCTGGTTCACACGTTCCACCTGCCCATTACTCTCCAGGTGGTAACCCGAGGTCAGGCTCACCGAGACCCCCAAACGCTCCATAAACGCCCTCCAGACTCTGGAGGTAAACTGGGGACCTCGATCAGACACTATATCCTCGGGTACCCCGTAGTGCCGGAACACGTGGGTGAATAGTGCTTCGGCGGTCTGTAGGGCAGTAGGAAGACCCGGCATTGGGAGCAGACGACAGGCCTTAGAGAACCGATCCACAACGACCAGTATAGTAGTACTCCCCTGTGAGGGGGGAAGGTCTGTGACGAAATCCACCGAGAGGTGAGACCATGGTCGTTGTGGAACGGGCAGGGGTTGTAACTTTCCCCTGGGCAGGTGTCTAGGCGCCTTACACTGGGCGCACACCGAGCAGGAGGAGACATAAACCCTCACATCCCTGGCTAACGTTGGCCACCAGTACTTAGCGCTAAGGCAGTGCACAGTCCGGCCAATACCAGGATGTCCAGAGGAGGGTGACGTGTGAGCCCAATATATCAGTCGATCCCGAACCTCGAGCGGAACGTACGTCCGACCCACCGGGCACTGTGGAGGACTAGGGTCGGTACGCAACGCCCGCTCGATTTCAGCATCGACCTCCCACACTACCGGTGCCACCAGACAAGACTCCGGCAGTATGGGAGTGGGCTCAACGGACCTCTCCTCCGTGTCATACCGCCGAGACAGTGCGTCTGCCTTACCGTTCTGGGACCCAGGGATGTACGTGATCTTAAATACGAACCGGGCTAAAAACATGTTCCACCGCGCCTGGCGAGGGTTCAATCTCCTAGCTGCCCGGATGTACTCCAGGTTACGGTGGTCAGTCAAAATGAGAAAAGGGTGTTGAGCCCCCTCAAGCCAATGCCTCCACACCTTTAGGGCCTGTACCACGGCTAACAGCTCCCTGTCCCCTACGTCATAATTTTGCTCCGCCGGGCTGAGCTTTTTGGAGTAAAAAGCACAGGGGCGGAGTTTAGGTGGCGTGCCGGACCGTTGCGAAAGTACGCCCCCAATACCGGCCTCTGACGCGTCAACCTCTACCTGAAATGGTAAAGCGGGATCCGGATGCGCCAGCACCGGAGCCGAAGTAAACAGGTCCTTCAGTCTCCCAAAAGCCCTGTCTGCCTCGGCTGACCACTGCAAACGCACCGGACCCCCCTTCAACAGAGACGTTATGGGAGCTGCCACCTGTCCAAAACCCCGGATAAACCTCCGGTAGTAATTTGCAAACCCCAAAAACCGCTGCACCTCTTTAACAGTGGTTGCAGTTTGCAAATTACGCATGGCTGACACTCGGTCAACCTCCATCTTCACCCCTGACGCAGACAACTGATAACCCAAAAAGGAGATTGACTCCTGGAAAAACAGACATTTCTCTGCCTTGACATACAGGTCATGCTCCAACAGCCTCCTCAACACTCGGCGCACCAGGGCTACATGCTTGGCTTGGGTAGAAGAGTACACAAGAATGTCATCAATGTACACGACCACACCCTGCCCCTGCATGTCCCTGAAGATCTCATCTACGAAGGATTGGAAGACTGAAGGAGCGTTCATCAACCCGTATGGCATGACGAGATACTCGTAATGACCTGAGGTGGTACTAAATGCTGTCTTCCATTCATCGCCCCCTCTAATGCGCACCAACTTGTATGCGCTCCTGAGATCTAATTTTGTGAAGAAACGCGCCCCGTGCAATGACTCCGTCATAGTCGCAATCAGCGGGAGTGGATAACTGTATTTCACCGTGATCTGATTGAGACTACGGTAAACAATGCACGGGCGCAAACCTCCATCCTTCTTCTTCACAAAAGAGAAGCTCGAGGACGCAGGGGAAGTGGATGGCCGTATGTATCCTTGTCTCAGAGATTCGGCTATGTAAGTCTCCATAGCTCTCTTCTCCTCTTGAGACAGAGGATACACATGGCTCCGTGGAAGGGCTGCTCCTGCCTGGAGGTCTATCGCACAATCTCCCTGCCTATGAGGAGGCAACTGCGTCGCCCTCGATTTACTGAACACGATTGCCAAATCCTCATACTCAGGGGGAATGTGCAGTGCGGGCACCTGGTTTGGACTCTCCACCGAGGTCGCCCCCACGGAAACACCTAGACATCGCCCCACACACTGGGCAGACCACTCCTTAAGAGCCCTCTGTTGCCACGAAATAGAAGGATTATGGGTAATCAACCAGGGAAGCCCCAACACCACCGGATACGCAGGAGAGTCAATCAGATATAGCTGAATAGTTTCCTCATGACCCCCCTGCGTCCTCATCCTAAGTGGCGCTGTGACCTCCCTAATCAACCCCGATCCCAAGGGACGGCTGTCTAAAGCATGGACAGGAAATGGGGCGTCGACTGGAAGAAGGGGAATTCCTAGTTTTAAACAAAAATGTTGATCAACAAAATTCCCAGCTGCGCCTGAATCTACTAGCGCCTTATGCTGGGAATGAGGTGCAACCTGTGGAAAATGTACAGGTAAACAGACGTGCACAACAGAGAGCTCTGGGTAAGTGGGACGCCGATTCACCTGGAATGACTCCCCAGTGCGTGGCCTGTCGTCCTCTCCCCTAGGAGACCCTCCCCAGCACCTGGCCGCAGTGTGCCCTCCACGGCCACAGTTGGTGCAGGGGACAGCCCCCCTCGGGCTCCTCCTCCTCCTCTCTCTAGCGCCAGCACCTCCGAGCTCCATAGGGCTCGGCTCGGAGGTGCTGGAGGGTGGAATGGACGACCCCCACTCGGAACGTCCGCGGGTTGCCAGCAGGGTGTCAAGCCGGATGGACATGTCCACCAGCTGGTCGAAGGTGAGGTGGGCATCCCTGCAGGCCAACTGTCGACGGACGTCCTCCCGTAGACTACATCGGTAGTGGTCGATGAGGGCCCGCTCATTCCACCCTGCATCCGCCGCTAAAGTCCGGAACTCCAGGGCGAACTCCTGTGCACTCCTCCTCCCCTGTCGGAGGTGGAACAGACGCTCCCCCGCCGCCTTCCCCTCAGGTGGATGGTCGAACACTGCCCTGAAGCGGCGGGAGAACTCTGCGTAGGTGATGGTGGCGGCGTCTATTCCCCTCCATTCGGCGTTGGCCCACTCCAACGCCTTGCCGGTGAGACAGGAGATGAGGGCGGAGACGCTCTCGTATCCCGAGGGCGCCGGGTGTATGGTGGCCAGGTAGAGTTCCACCTGCAGGAGGAACCCCTGACACCCGGCTGCGGTACCATCATATGCCCTCGGGAGCGAGAGCCGAATACCACTGGGTTCCGGTGCTGGAAGAGGAGGACTGGCCGATGGTGATGGTAAGGTGTGCGGAGGTGTGGGCACCTCTCCGGTGACCAAACGGCGCAGAGTGTTAGACACCTCATTCATGGCGGCCCCAAGTTGCCGGACCATGGTGTCCTGATCGCTGATCCGTTCCTCCAGCGACTTGGGTGCCGCCGCTGCTCCTGCTGACTCCATGGGGGTGTGTTATTCTGTCAGGAGCTGATGTGGATGTGGTGTAGGAGTCAGGCGCAAGACTGAGGAGCAGCCTCGGCCGAAACCGTGACAGCAGGGGAGACCCCATAATGCACCACACTGAGAGATGGCACAAGAAGAGTCCCCACAAACCACTACATCATGGCAGAAAGGAAGATTCATCTCAGTAATGCATCCTTGTCAATTGTCTAGAGAACTTGGTTCCACTACAAGACTAGCCTGACTCCTCCTAGCTCAAACCCTGAGACTGGGTTGTGTCATTTTAACACGGACCTGTGCAGGTGGCATTGTACCACAGTACAGAGTAATGAGGCGTGTGTGGAGCTTACTCCATCCCCTAACTTCTGCATTCCCACTACAGCACATTTGGGGTTTCAAATGAGCACCATAAATGTCCATTTGCCGAGTACCAAGTGTCAGGGAGATTCAAAATGACTCTAATTCTCTGGCTGTGTAAGTGGAGCGAGGTGGCCCTACTCACTGTATGACAGTTCCCCAGTGGAGGACTGGGCTTGTAGACAGTCTATGGTCGATGGCAGGAGAAGCAAGACAACATCAGGGATCAGGGAATTCTGTCCACCCCGATCTAAGGACTGCATATTTCCCCTATTCAACAAGCCAGTCTCACAATCCATCAGTGTGGTTAGCAGGGCACTGACTTAGATTTGTTTGACCATATTCACTGAAATAACATTGACATATGATCAGTGCAGTAGACACAGTAAGAAAAACATTAGTAACCAAAGAGGAGAAAAAGATTAGTAACCAAAGAGGAGAAAAACAAACAGTGCCTTCAGAAAGTATTTACACCCCCTGACTTTTTCCACATTTTGTTGTTTTAAATGGATTACATTGGATTAAATTGAGATTTTGTGTCACTGATTTACACACAATACCCCATTATGTCAAAGTGGAATTATTTGCAAATTCATGAAGAATTCAAAGCTGAAATGTCTTGAGTCAATAAGTATTCAACCCTTTTGTTATGGCAAGCCTAAATAAGTTCAGCAGTACAAATGTGCTTAACAAGTCACATAATAAGTGGCATGGACTAACTCTGTGTGCAATAATGGTGTTTAACGTGATTTCTAAATGACTACCCGATTTCTGTACCCCACACACAATTATCTGTAAGGTCCCTCAGTCGAGCAGTGAATTTCAAGCACAGATTAAACCACGAAGACCAGGGAGGTTTTCCAATGGTTCCCAAAGGGCACCTATTGGTAGATAAAAATAAAATACATTGAATATCTCTTTGAGCATGGTGAAGTTATTAATTATGCTTTTGATGGTGTATCAATACACCCAGTCACTACTAAGATACAGGCACCCTTCCTAACTCAGTTGCCGGAGAGGAAGGAAACCACTCAGGGATTTGACCATGAGGCCAGTGATTTTAAAACAGTTACAGAGTTTAATGGCTGTGATAGGAGATAACTGAGAATGGATCAACGACATTGTAGTTACTCCACAATACTAACATAAATGGCAGAGTGAAAAGAAGGAAGCCTGTACAGAATAAAAAATATTCCAAAGCATGCATCCTGTTTGCAATAAGGCACTAAAGTAATACTGCAAAACATGTGGCAAAGAAATTAACTTTTTGTCCTGAATACAAAGCATTATGTTTGTGGCAAATCCAACACAACGCATCATTGAGCAGTCATCTTTTCAAGCATGGTGGTGGCTGCATCATGTTATGGGTATGCTTGTCAGTTTTCTTTTTTGGATAAAAATAAATGAAATAGAGCTAAGCACAGGCAAAAATCATAGAGGAACAGACACTGGGAGACAAAATTCACCTTTCAGCAGGACAATTACATAAAACATAAGGCCAAATATACACCGGAGTTGCTTACCAAGACAACATTGAATGTTCCTGAGTGGCCTAGTTACAGTTTTGACTTAAATCGGCTTGAAGATCTATGGCAAGAAATGGCTGTCTAGCAATGATCAACAACCAACTTGTCAGAGCTTTAATTATTTTTTAAAGAACAATGGGCAAATATTGTACAATCCATGTGTGCAAAGCTCTTACAGACTTACCCAGAAAGATTCACAGCTGTAATTGCTGCCAAAGGTGATTCTAATATGTATTGACTTAGGGGGTTGAATACTTATCTAATCAAGATATATTAGTGTTTTATTTTCCAGTAATTAAAAAAACAATATTAGACTTGTTATTCTACTTTGACATTAGAGTATTTTTGTGTAGATCATTGACAAAAATGACAATTAAATCCATTTGAATCCCACTTCGTAACACAACAAAATGTGAAAGAAGTCAAGGTGTGTGAATACTTTCTGAAGGCACTGTACACACAAGCTCAGTCATACTGAACAGACCTAACCCAGACCTACTGTATGTTCACTAATGTACTGAGGTGACAATGACAAAAGACTATCCGGTTCTGGAAATAGATCACCAAGTGTTTCTAGCAGGGGCATCTGTTTTTATAAGACAGTAAAAGCTCGGCCCTGGAATAAATGCCCATGGATTTAGTCACAAGGTACCAATGGGAAACCTTTGCCACCGTGACCCCCATGCCAAAGACAAGAACAGCAGTACAAACTGTGGGACTCAGTGGGAGGTCTTCTGTGAAATGTCACAGCTCACACTGGCACTGGCACTGGCATTTAGACCTGAGGGGAAAGGCTGTGCCTCACAATATATCACCCATCGATTGACACATGCCTCACCAGCCACACTGTGCCAACCTGAAAATAAAATATTTGTGTTGCTCATTTTCATGTGCTCTTTGGTGCTAGGGGTAAAGAAAAACATTACCTTTGAGGGAGAAAACAATGTATTTTGTTGAAATTAGTAAGAGGATAAAAAATACATACAAAGGTTAAGCATGAAGAAGAAAGGGGTGCATTGCAACAGCATTATATGCAGTGAATGTCATTATTCTGAATGCCATTCCCAACAGAGCCTATTTGAGCCCATGCACATCTACCCTTTCTCTAAATACCATTGAGAGTAAACAGGTCCTTAACTAACCTCTCAAAGAGCTTCATGATGACAGAAGTGAGTGCTACGGGGCGAAAGTCAATTAGTTCAGTTACCTTTGCTTTCTTGTGTACAGGAACAATGGTGGACATCTTGAAGCAAGTGGGGACAGCAGACTGGGATAGGGAGAGATGTCTGTAAACACTCTAGCCAGCTGGTCTGCGCATGCTCTGAGGACGCGGCTAGGGATGCCGTCTGGGCCGGCAGCCTTACGAGGGTTAACGCTTAAATACCTTTGTAATGATGTCTAAACAACTGCCATAGCTAGTGTTGGAGTTCACTGTGGCATTCTGTCAAGGTTCAACATTGCAGAACCAGAATAGAGAAACTCAATGTGAAGTTTACGGTCTAAGGACCGTTTAGGGGCCATTTAGATTTAAGCAATGGCGTTTCATACACACTTACAGTGGGGAAAAAAAGTATTTAGTCAGCCACCAATTGTGCAAGTTCTCCCACTTAAAAAGATGAGAGAGGACTGTAATTTTCATCATAGGTACATGTCAACTATGACAGACAAATTGATAAATAAAAATCCAGAAAATCACATTGTAGGATTTTTAATGAATTTATTTGCAAATTATGGTGGAAAATAAGTATTTGGTCACCTACAAACAAGCAAGATTTCTGGCTCTCACAGACCTGTAACTTCTTCTTTAAGAGGCTCCTCTGTCCTCCACTCGTTACCTGTATTAATGGCACCAGTTTGAACTTGTTATCAGTATAAAAGACACCTGTCCACATCCTCAACCAGTCACACTCCAAACTCCACTATGGCCAAGACCAAAGAGCTGTCAAAGGACACCAGAAACAAAATTGTAGATCTGCACCAGGCTGGGAAGACTGAATCTGCAATAGGTAAGCAGCTTGGTTTGAAGAAATCAACTGTGGGAGCAATTATTAGGAAATGGAAGACATACAAGACCACTGATAATCTCCCTCGATCTGGGGCTCCACGCAAGATCTCACCCCGTGGGGTCAAAATGATCACAAGAACGGTGAGCAAAAATCCCAGAACCACACGGGGGGACATAGTGAATGACCTGCAGAGAGCTGGGACCAAAGTAACAAAGCCTACCATCAGTAACACACTACGCCGCCAGGGACTCAAATCCTGCAGTGCCAGACGTGTCCCCCTGCTTAAGCCAGTACATGTCCAGGCCCGTCTGAAGTTTGCTAGAGTGCATTTGGATGATCCAGAAGAGGATTGGGAGAATGTCATATGGTCAGATGAAACCAAAATATAACTTTTTGGTAAAAACTCAACTCGTCGTGTTTGGAGGACAAAGAATGCTGAGTTGCATCCAAAGAACACCATACCTACTGTGAAGCATGGGGGTGGAAACATCATGCTTTGGGGCTGTTTTTCTGCAAAGGGACCAGGACGACTGATCCGTGTAAAGGAAAGAATGAATGGGGCCATGTATCGTGAGATTTTGAGTGAAAACCTCCTTCCATCAGCAAGGGCATTGAAGATGAAACGTGGCTGGGTCTTTCAGCATGACAATGATCCCAAACACACCGCCCGGGCAACGAAGGAGTGGCTTCGTAAGAAGCATTTCAAGGTCCTGGAGTGGCCTAGCCAGTCTCCAGATCTCAACCCCATAGAAAATCTTTGGAGGGAGTTGAAAGTCCGTGTTGCCCAGCGACAGCCCCAAAACATCACTGCTCTAGAGGAGATCTGCATGGAGGAATGGGCCAAAATACCAGCAACAGTGTGTGAAAACCTTGTGAAGACTTACAGAAAACGTTTGACCTGTGTCATTGCCAACAAAGGGTATATAACAAAGTATTGAGAAACTTTTGTTGTTGACCAAATACTTATCTTCCACCATAATTTGCAAATAAATTCATTAAAAATCCTACAATGTGATTTTCTGGATTTCTTTCCCTCATTTTGTCTGTCATAGTTGACGTGTACCTATGATGAAAATTACAGGCCTCTCTCATCTTTTTAAGTGGGAGAACTTGCACAATTGGTGGCTGACTAAATACTTTTTTTCCCCACTCCCCACTCTGTGCGTCTGTCTTTGGTTGTTTTAATCTTTTTGTCATAGGGATTTATAAAATTATCTGATTCTCTCCGTCTGTTCTTTGCTCTACCCAGGTTGGTGGTTCGACGCCTGCGGCCCGTCCAACCTCAACGGAATGTACTTTACCAAAGGGCAACACGTCGGGAAGCTAAATGGCATCAAGTGGCACTACTTTAAGGGTCCCAGCTACTCGCTACGAGCAACAACCATGATGATTCGTCCACTGGACTTCTCATAGACATTGAGTGCGTCCGAAATGGCACCCTATTCCCTATATAGTGCAATACTTCAAATTAGTGCACTATATAGGGAATAGGGCGCCATTTCAGATGCAACGTTAGACTTTCTGCCCAGGCTCTCTGTAAGGCCAATGGGACAACTATATTAGGAGGAACGCTTCCTGCTTTACCCTGTTACTATCGTCTCACCATAACGACTTTGGAGTTTGTCCGGGGGTGAACTCTACACCACCTGGCTGTTGCTTGGTAACTTTACTCCAGGAGTCAGCCTGGAAGTGTAGTTGGAGAGAAGAGGGCTTGTGGAATGAGAGAGGGTCTCGTCTTATCACAGAGCTAAACTGCGAAGTTGGAGGACAAACTGCTCTTTTTGATATTTGAGGCATGAAATCAAGTAGAGTTCAGCTCTCACCCCAGGCCTGTGGACTCTCACCTCAGGCCTGTGGACTATTGGGGTAGACTTTTCTCCTTTTTGGGAACTGACTGCAACATGGCAGCTTTGTCTGCATATGTAGACTACATGACAGACTACACAACTACCCATAGACTACATGACAGACTGCATAGACTCCTTCAGACTACATGACTCCCTATGAACTCTGTGCATCTGGAATGTCCTCACAACCATACGGGAGATATAGACGTTGCACAAAGACATTGGGACTTTGAACAATGTTTTGTATTTCATGCTTTTTATTCCTATATAGCCTAATACATTTGGAATGACATTATGTTTTTTGCATAAGTCTCTCTGGATCGTTTCTGGAGAGGAAAAGTCACAAGCTTACAGCTTACAAGGTCAACTTCAGTATAATGTTGGTCTTATATGTACTGCGGACTCCAAAGGCAGTTCTGCGAACAAGCCTGGCTGAGTCGATGGTTTTGCTGCCACTTATATAGTTGTTGTCCTGCCAGAGTGTGCTGATTATTTTTAAAGTTCAAGATGCCACGTTATTATTGGATTTGGCCACTGATGGAGATTTATCTGCATTTGCTATTGGCTGACAACCAATGGCTGCCAAGGCTAAAAATGTTGTGATCTTCTTTCCTCATTTAAAAAGAATATACTGTAATGAATACATGTAAATAATATTAAAGCATTGCCATACAGTAACTGGTAGAACTGTGTATGAGAAGGACAACATTATTTGTTACACCAAACCAATTGAAGGTAGTGCACATTATATCATATTTATCTTTAGATTTTGTATGAATATGGTAAGTTTTCCATCTCAAGTATTGTTATACATCTACCCCGCCTAAAGCGTATAGAAATGGATGGTGTTATTATACATTTTCTGAGAGATTTGGAACCCTTTGAACATCAGATTGTGATTTTTCATTTGAAAACACTATACAGTACAGTGAGGGAAAAAGGTATTTGATCCCCTGCTGATTTTGTACGTTTGCCCACTGACAAAGACATTATCAGTCTATAATATTAATGGTAGGTTTATTTGAACAGTGAGAGACTGAATAACAACAAAAAAATCCAGAAAAACGCATGTCAAACATTTTATAAATTGATTTGCATTTTAATGAGGGAAATAAGTATTTGACCCCTCTGCAAAACATGACTTAGTACTTGGTGTCAAAACCCAAGTTGGCAATCACAGAGGTCAGACGTTTCTTGTAGTTGGCCACCAGGTTTGCACACATCTCAGGAGGGATTTTGTCCCACTCCTCTTTGCAGATCTTCTCCAAGTCATTAAGGTTTCGAGGCTGACGTTTGGCAACTCGAACCTTCAGCTCCCTCCACAGATGTTCTATGGGATTAAGGTCTGGAGACTGGCTAGGCCACTCCAGGACCTTAATGTGCTTCTTCTTAAGCCACTCCTTTGTTGCCTTGGCCATGTGTTTTGGGTCATTGTCATGCTGGAATACCCATCCACGACCCATTTTCAATGCCCTGGCTGAGGGAAGGAGGTTCTCACCCAAGATTTGACGGTACATGGCCCCGTCCATCGTCCCTTTGATGCGGTGAAGTTGTCCTGTCCCCTTAGCAGAAAAACACCCCCAAAGCATAATGTTTCCACCTCCATGTTTGACGGTGGGGATGGTGTTCTTGGGGTCATAGACAGCATTCCTCCTCCTCCAAACACGGCGAGTTGAGACCTTGATTTTGGTCTCATCTGACCACAACACTTTCACACAGTTCTCCTCTGAATCATTCAGATGTTCATTGGCAAACTTCAGACGGGCCTGTATATGTGCTTTCTTGAGCAGGGGGACCTTGCTGGCGCTGCAGGATTTCAGTTCTTCACGGCATAGTGCAGGGTTCTTCAATTCCGGTCCTGGAGGGCCGAAACACTTCTGTTTTTTATTTCTACCTGGTAGTTAATTGCACTCACCTGGTGTCCCAGGTCTGAATTAGCCCCTAATTAGAAGGAGAGGATGAAAAACAGGCGTTTCGGCCCTCCAGGACCGGAATTGAAGAACCCTGGCGTAGTGTGTTACCAATTGTTTTCTTGGTGACTATGGTCCCAGCTGCCTTGAGATCATTGACAAGATCCTCCCGTGTAGTTCTGGGCTGATTCCTCACCGTTCTCATGATCATTGCAACTCCACAAGGTGAGATCTTGCATGGAGCCCCAGGCCGAGTGAGATTGACAGTTATTTTGTGTTTCTTCCATTTGCGAATAATCTCACCAACTGTTGTCACGTTCTCACCAAGCTGCTTGGTGATGGTCTTGTAGCCCATTCCAGCCTTGTGTATGTCTACAATCTTGTCCCTGACATCCTTGGAGAGCTCTTTGGTCTTGGCCATGGGGGAGAGTTTGGAATCTGATTGATTGCTTCTGTGGACAGGTGTTTTTTATACAGGTAACAAACTGAGATTAGGAGCACTCCCTTTAAGAGTGTGCTCCTAATCTCAGCTCGTTACCTGTATAAAAGACACCTGGGAGCCAGAAATCTTTCTGATTGAGAGGGGGTCAAATACGTATTTCCCTCATTAAAATGCAAATCAATTTATAACATTTTTGACATGCATTTTTCTGGATTATTTTGTTGTTATTCTGTCTCTCACTGTTCAAATAAACCTACCATTAAAATTGATGACTGATCATTTCATTGTCAGTGGGCAAACGTACAAAATCAGCAGGGGATCAAATACTTTTTTCCCTCACTGTATATAGTATTGGGCTATAGCAAAGTGTAGATGATTTGGACCATTCCAACCACATAAAAAACCCTACCTAGCCATCGTGTGTGCTTGGATCATAGCTTCATAAATGTTCCCTTCAAATGGTACTCCTCAGTTTGCTTTGCTTTTGCAATCCTATTGTTTTAAAAAGGGGAAGAGGTTATGTTATGAATAATCACCTTTTTATGACCGGAGGTAGCTATAGGGCCTTGACAGAAATATGGTCTGTCCATATTTTGAAACTCTAACCACTGACCAAAAGACAAGTCCCATTTTATTGGAAACACCCCACAATGTCCCTGGAATGTTTCTTTGCTTAGACAGACACCCGCACTGAACCCCAGATCCAGACAAGTCTTTCTCTTTCATCAATGCAGCTTGGAAACTGTTGTTTTAATAACGTTTGGCTGAAGCATAAAATTGGTGATTCATTTAAGTGTACTGTGTGTACTTGTGTTGCATTACTACCAGCATGAAACAACAATAAATAATGTATGGTTTAATATACAGTATTACTAAAGGTAGGCTACATGTTGAGGAAAGACACATGGTATCTGTAACTTATAAAACTATGAAATTACATGTTTATTAACATACTAAAATTGTATAATTTAAGTGTATATGTAAAATAACTTTCCTGAGGAAAGCTACACCATTTTTATTTTTTTCCTCTAAATATAGAAGTAATAATAATAACAGTTGAGAAACGTGCCTTAAAGGTCTCTGCTTTTACCTCATTAAACTGTAGATTTGATATTTTAATTAAACTACATTTTTTGTAACAAGTGGTCGAAATGTCATGTTGTTAGACTAAATAAAGAAGCATGTGATGCACTAATGTATACAATCTGGGTATACATTGGGCGTTTTTTTATGTACGATGTGCTGATTTTGAAACAGACCGCTTTTGGGGTCGCATTTCAATGTATTCATTCACAAGTCTCTCTCACCACAACTTCCTTTCACACATACACACTCAGGTCCCACTGGGCACACGCTGTTTGATTCAACGTTGTTTCAACGTAATTTGTCAGAGTATTGTGATGTGGAAAATACATTGGATTTGAAAAAAGTAATCAACCAGTACTGTTTTCATCTCATTTCAACCAGCGTTGTAAACATTGAAATTAGGGTACAACTTCAACTTAAATACATTGATTTAACCTGACTAACAGGTTGTTACATCAATCTAATTTCAACATAATTGTCAGAATTATGTATAAATTGCTCTGTAAATTCCACAAAGCAAAAAATATATATATACTGTCATCCTATATTCAATTGGGTGGTTGAAATTATGTTGAGTTTTAGATTTGGTTAGACATGTTATTTGACCTTGTTTCAATGTTAATAGTAAAATGGTATGCTTGAATCAACATCTTTGTTTCAAAGTCATGCTATCTACCTAAATAAAGATCTACATTGAAATAAAATGTGAAGCTACAGTCCAAAAACTTCTGCCTGAACAGTGACTCCAACTGGTATATGAGGGGTAATACACTTCGGTGAGAACTAGTCTACAATCCTGATGCCTACTTCTATGTACCCTGCTTAGCTTTGGAAACCAGCTGTGTTTGTTTCAGCTGAGCTATCATGTCAACACATTTAGACATTGATCAGCTTCCATACTCGTTTGTGTAGACCACCTAAATAACATTGAATTGTTGAAAGTAACTCCTCTAACTTTTCTTACACAAGCGTGTCAACTGAATTGTGTTACCCCTCATATACTAGTAGGAGTCAATGTTCAGGCAGGATTGTAGCTTCACATTTTATCTCAACATACAGTACCAGTCAAAAGTTTGGACACACCTACTCATTCCAAGATTTTTATTTATTTTTACTATTTTCTACATTGTAGAATAATAGTGACGACATCAAAACTATGAAATAACACATGGAATCATGTAGTAACCAAAAAAGTGTTAAACAAATCAAAATATATTTTATATTTGAGATTCTTAAAGTTAGCCACCATTTGCCTTGATGACAGCTTTGCACACTCAATGTATTTAAGTTTAAGTTTGACCCTAATTTCAATGTTTACAACGCTGGTTGAAATGAGATGAAAACAGTACTAGTTGATGACTTTTTTCAAACCCAATGTATTTTCCACATTGATTCCACATCACAATGCGCAAATTACGTTGAAACAACGTTGATTCAACCAGTGTGTGCCCGGTGGGGTCCTACATTTCTACCAAACAGAGGCAATTCGCCACTCTCTCTTATGACAATACCTTGTCCTTCACACCAAGTCAAATAGAGGACCACAGAGGAGAGAGACATGAGTGAGTCATCCTACAGGACATTTAGGCAAATGGTCATGAAGACCCATGGGCGCGGGGCAGCTGCCTTTGTCTCCACCTCAACTCGTCCCCTTAATACGCTGCTGCTCTCTGCCATGACAGATTGCAGAGGTGTCAAATGATGCTACTGGGACCTTTGGTGCCTCTTCATAGTTGACATTCCTGGGGCCTAATTAGAGGTTGAACAAATTAAGTTTGCCTGCAAACGGCTGCTTATCCCTCAGCTCCTGCGCTGACCTGACACCCTTACTGGAATGTCCTCCATACAGGGGCTAGGGTGGGGGGATGAGGAAGGGTCCAGACACACAATGAACAGGAGCAACGAGGTCGGCTCTCTCCACTATAGAAGTACAGGATACAGGATGGGCGAGGAAGGATGGGGAATCATTCCACTGTGCAGAAGGCATGGATGTTTTCTTCAAAAATAGGATTTTGATGTCTTCAGAAGTAGACAGAAGTAGAAAGAAGTCCAACTAGGGGCTCACATGTTCAGGATGTTAGGTGAAGTGTAGTCTGACCCTAGGCCCCCCCACTTAACCCTCCCCACCTCCTGCCTCCACAGCCTGTTAGCTGTGCTGAAGACGGATCATTTCCTGTTTTTTAAGGGCGGGCGATGGAGTTGGGGGAACGATGGGGAGGTTGCTGGGGCTGCAGACGGTACTGGGCCCTGACCAGATCAGATAAGAGGAAAGACAGTACCTACAGTGTGAACACAGAGAGGCATCTCAACCCCCTGAGACCACCTACTCACATGGAGAATATGAAAATTAAAGGGAAATGGAAATTGAGCCATCTGTATGAAAACCAGGGGTGAAAGTAAGGCGGTCTGGTACGCCGTCCTGGCAAAATAAATAGTGTGGGTACGCCAAACCGGTACAACATGAGCTTATCACAATAATTAAAACAAAATGTCAAGAAAACTGTAGGCTATTACACCATTATTTACCATTACCGCATGTCAGAGGCATGAAAAATTAGCGAATGGACTTGAAAATGGGTGGTATGTGGTTCGTGTGATGTGGTTCGATGTGAACATTGACATAAATTCTGGCATAATGACGATCGCCAAATGTCATTACACTTTTTGTGTAAAAGATGTCTCTTTCCATTCACCACTGTTTAGAGGCTGGAAATATGTTGCGAGTGGATGAACGTGCCTAGAAAAGGAGCCATTTGAAGTGATTGACAATTACATTTTAGTCTTTTAGCAGACGCTTTTATCCAGAGCGACTTACAGTTAGTGAGTGCATACATTTTTCATACTGGCCCCCCGTGGGAAACGAACCCACAACCCTGGCGTTGCAAGCGCCATGCTCTGCCAACTGAGCTACACGGGGCCCCATGATGAAAACATCATGACTGTTTGAGTTTATGCCACAAAAAGGTAATACATTTAAAAAGTTAAATGACAAATCTTTAGGACTAGGCCCACAGAGATCCTATTGAATTAATAGGGATTCTACAGTCGTGGTCAAAATTTTTGAGAATGACACAAATATTAATTTTCACAAAGTCTGCTGCCTCAGTTTTGATGATGGCAATTTGCATATACTCCAAAATGTTATGAAGAGTGATCAGATGAATTACAATTAATTGCAAAGTCCCTCTTTGTCATGAAAATGAACTTAATCCCAAAAAAACATTTCCACTGCATTTCAGCTCTGCCACAAAAGGACCAGCTGACATCATGTCAGTGATTATCTCGTTAACACAGGTGAGAGTGTTGACGAGGACAAGGCTGGAGATCACTCTGTCATGCTGATTGAGTTAGAATAACAGACTGGAAGCTTTAAAAGGAGGGTGGTGCTTGAAATCATTGTTCTTACTCTGTTAACCATGGTTACCTGCAAGGAAACACGTGCCGTCATCATTGCTTTGCACAAAAAGGGCTTCACAGGCAAGGATATTGCTGCTAGTAAGATTGCACCTAAATCAACCATTTATCGGATCATCAAGAACTTCAAGGAGAGAGGTTCAATTGTTGTGAAGAAGGCTTCAGGGCTCCCAAGAAAGTCCAGCAAGCGCCAGGACCGTCTCCTAAAGTTGATTCAGCTACGGGATCGGGGCACCACCAGTGCAGAGCTTGCTCAGGAATGGCAGCAGGCAGGTGTGAGTGCATCTGCACGCACAGTGAGGCGAATACTTTTGGAGGATGGCCTGGTGTCAAGAAGTGCAGTGAGGAAGCCACTTCTCTCCAGGAAAAACATCAGGGACAGACTGATATTCTGCAAAAGGTACAGGGATTGGACTGCTGAGGACTGGGGTAAAGTCATTTTCTCTGATGAATCCCCTTTCCGATTGTTTGGGGCATCCGGAAAAAAGCTTGTCCGGAGAAGACAAGGTGAGCGCTACCATCAGTCCTGTGTCATGCCAACAGTAAAGCATCCTGAGACCATTCATGTGTGGGGTTGCTTCTCAGCCAAGGGAGTGGGCTCACTCACAATTTTGCCTAAGAACACAGCCATGAATAAAGAATGGTACCAACACATCCTCCGAGAGCAACTTCTCCCAACCATCCAATAACAGTTTGGTGATGAACAATGCCTTTTCCAGCATGATGGAGCACCTTGCCATAAGGCAAAAGTGATAACTAAGTGGCTCGGGGAACAAAACATCAACATTTTGGGTCCATGGCCAGGAAACTCCCCAGACCTTAATCCCATTGAGAACTTGTGGTCAATCCTCAAGAGGCGGGTGGACAAACAAAAACCCACAAATTCTGACAAACTCCAAGCTTTGATTATGCAAGGATGGGCTGCCATCAGTCAGGATGTGGCCCAGAAGTTAATTGACAGCATGCCAGGGCAGATTGCAGAGGTCTTGAAAAAGAAGGGTCAACACTGCAAATATTGACTCCTTGCATAAACTTAATGTAATTGTCAATAAAAGCCTTTGACACTTATGGAATGCTTGTAATTATACTTCAGTATACCATAGTAACATCTGACAAAAATATCTAAAAACACTGAAGAAGCAAACTTTGTGAAGACCAATACTTGTGTCGTTCTCAAAACTTTTGACCACGACTGTATATGTAATTCTATGATTAGGCCCGCAAGCGCGTGCACACATAGGAGGTCCCGTACCGGGAATAAATTAAATCCACTTTCACCCCTGATGAAAACAGAATGTGTCTTTTGACCCCTCATTAACTTTTTAGAAGTCAAAATTCCTGCTAACTTGCGACTTAGATTTAGAACATTATTAGAACGGATATGTCCTTGAAGGGAAAAAACTGAATAGTTATGATGTTCAGAATACTAAGATCCACTGGTATTAAAAGTCAGAACTACTGGGTTTTGAAAAAAAAGCTCATTTATTTATTAGATAGCTACAGAAGTTTAGAGGACTTTGCTGTCATAAGTGACAAAACGAATGTAGCCGCTGGCTGATACATGCTTACCAATAGCCTAGGCCTATATGATGTGTTCACCAGTTACGTTCTACGGTTGTCCCTGGAGAAGAACCCTTTTTGGTTCCAGGTAAAAACCCTTTTTGGTTTCAGTACTTTAAGGGTTCCAAATAGGGTATAGCCAGTTGGATACAACAGTTGGGTGCCTTCATGTATGATGGGTGTGAATAAAAATTATGTGTTTACTTTCTTGGGGGAAATCTATACTGAACAAAAATATAAATGCAACATGCAACAATTTCAAAGATTTTGCTGAGGTACAGTTCACATAAGGAAATTGAAATAAATAAATTAGGCCCTAATCTATGGATTTCACATGACTGGACAGGGGCTCAGCCATGGGCAGGCCTGGGAAAGCATAGGCCCACCCACTGGGGAGCCAGGCCCAGCCAATCAGAATGAGAAATATTCCTCAGTACCCCCCCACACACACAAATTTGTGTACAACATTTTAGAGAAATAAGCCTTTTGTGCGAATGGAACATTTCTGGGATCTTTTATTTCAGCTCATGAAACATGGGACCAACACTTGACATGTTGCGTTTATATTTTTGTTCAGTGTCATTTAGCTTTAAACAATGAATGGGGGCCTCGTCTTTCCATGCTAATGCGCAGAGGCAGTTGCATCGTTGCGGTGTTGTCTGATTTACCGAAGGAGGCTAATTTGGTTACATCAGTAGATTACATTTACTTAACCAATGGCAGCTGTTTACCACGGAGGGAAATGGTCATCTGTCAAATATTAGTCCACATTATTTGTAGACAATGAAAAGCAGCTTGTTCAGCGCCGTGTGCGTCTAGAAATTCAGATTCAATAACAACTACTGCATAACAATGTCTAGGATCATCCCTTGGGGTCTTTAAATTAGGGAAACTTTTAACAAATAGCATTACTAGATTTGTTTGAGATTGTGGCATCTGTCTGCAAAGCCTTCCAATGCTAGGAGTCTATGTAACAAGATGCGCATGATGCTGATCCTGCACTCTAACTCCTGAATGACTGACTTGATGTCTGTAGCTGCACTGAGGTACAGTAACATATTACAGTACAAGACACAACAGAGTCAATGAAGAGGCCTCTGATAGCCCTCTAGCACAGATACAGTGTAAGTTGGTTGGATAATGGTTGGATTCAGACTATACAGCTGATACAGTTTAACCGACCATCAAAACGTATTTAATCCTCTTTGTTCCTATGTGGGACACAAGGCTTACACGAGAGAGTGCCACTGCTGCCGATCATCAGTCTTTTTGGGGACAGTTTTCCATGACAAGCCACAGTCCTTCATCTCCTTCTCCAAGGTTCTTCGACAGGACTATCAAAACAGATGTCCCAGAATTAATCAGTTACAGGTTTGACAAGGGTTAACCGAGCACTGGAAGCTAACTTTGCTCATAAAATGAATAACATGGAAGTCTACTGAAAATCGTTACATCAAGTATTGACATCACACACACAATAAGTCATTCCCTTGTTCATTGCAGCAGACTCTAAAATCCAAAACCTTCCTGGAAGTCTCTGTAGAATTGTAAAGATTAGGTGTTAGGTCATGCATTTTTGGTTAATGGCTCTTAGAAAATGAAAGAATCATTGTTTTCCTCCAGAGACCTGATTCATATGAAGTTGATGTACTTCAGAGATTTGTTACACTTGTGTTGGACCTGTACCATGTGTAAAATAAATCTGCACCTCTCATGAAATAAACAATGTTCTTTAAAAAATCCATGATCCTATTGCGACACCGATGACTGCCTGTAAACTGCTTTGAAAACATCAAAAGGTCACCGATCCTCAATCTTACATTCTTGACTTTTGCTAATAAAGTGGTTGCTATTGGCACACCCTATTGTTTTTTAGAGTAATAGATATTCCTGTCTGGCTATTGGGAGAAAACGCACAAGAATGTTGTGCTAGAGCAATGTTCGGTTGCATCGGCTTTGAGTAAAAACTCCTGTTTGGTTTAAGCAAAATAAATAGAAAGGAACAAGAGTATAAACACGAGGTGAGGTTACGGAACCCCCTCTCCATCTTGAAGAACTCAATAGGTGTTCAGCATGACGGATGGTTTGTGGTAGTGGAAATGACAGTTGGTTTAGAATGGTGCATGAGCGAGGTGAGGCAAGGTGGTGGCTGCTCTTTCCAATGTTAGAGAAGGCTAAATCAGACCCTGGGTAGCCCCTCTATAATGACCTTGAATCATGTTTTAGGGCTCTGCTGTGACACATTGCTGGGTTTTTAGCTGGGAATGGCCTTTCTTTCTTTGTTTAATTACATGATTACATTTCTACCTTTTTTTATGTCCAAGACATTCTTTACATTGCAAAGCATAAATTAACAGGTTTGTAACCTGGTTTAAAAAAACTGACAAAGCAACACCTCACGGCACAACGCCTCTCCCTTATTTGACCTAGATAGTTTGTGTGTATGTATTGGTATGTGCCTTTAAAAAAAAATGTTTTATGTAGTTCTGTCCTTGAGCTGTTCTTGTCTATTAATGTTCTGTATTATGTCATGTTTCATGTTTTGTGTGGACCCCAGGAAGAGTAGCTGCTGCTTTTGCAACAGCTAATGGGGATCCTAATAAAATAGCAATTACCAAACTGGTATGGGGGGGAAATGTTACAACTGTTTTCTTTGGTTTTCACTGAATATGATGGATGAAACGTGAAACAATGAAAATGTCAATGTTGTTAGGTGAAAACGTTCACGTTTTCTGTAGATTTCAAAATCTATTACACATTGATGTTGATACAAAAATATTGGATTGTGTTTTGTATTATATGGCTCCCTCCAACTCAATAAAAGTAATATATGTGCTGCACGTGTGGACATGAAGGATGAAAAGCATGCGGCTGATTATGAAATGCTCTGGACCTGACATAGACCCTGGCGTGGCAGCAGATAATGAGGTGTGATGGTTGACAAAGAGTCACACAACCAGAGCAACACCTCTTTACAAGACCCCATATTACAAAGGAGAAGCCCCTCATCCAAAGACAACCTCATGCCCCAATTAAAAACGGATTAGGCTGTTGAGCACATAACACTACCACAGGAACACACTCACAGAGGACAACCAACAAGACCCGGGACTGAAGCACTAAAGTAGTGAGGCAGCCAAGGCCTTACAACCACATTCAAACCATTCCTTTCTCACCTCTGGACAAACAAATGACTAAAACAGAGCCTTTTTCTGTTAACCATTACTTTCCAATGATATCTATCCTTAGAACTTGGGGGACGACAACCGCTTGAGTGTAGCCGTAGTGAAGAGAACCTGCACAGCAGGGGTTACTTACTTAATCCTCTTCGTGCCTTGAGGCACATAAGGTCCTCAAGAGAGCGCCACAGTATCTGGTATGCTGCTTTCTTGGTGAGGGTTCCCAGGTCAGGCCTCACTCCATCTCCTTCTCGATGTCTCTTTCTGGCATCCTAGCTTTCTCTTCCCATCAGGTGTCCAGCTTAAGGCAATTGCAGTGTGTGTTTCTGGTGGTAGTCTGGCAGAGAAAAGGGGCTGCTTAATAACATAGCAGACATCAGGTGTCAAAATTGAACTCACTGGAAAACTGAAGATCTTACAGTACCCATACACTGAAGCATTACATTGGAAAAGTTAAAGTTCACTTGACCAAATTGCCGCATATGAAAAAACAATTGCCGCATATGAAACAAACAATGATTTCTGATTATATAGGCCATATTTTAATCAGTGATCTAGAGAACTGTAGTTTTCATAACAGCCCTAATTTTCTCATTGATATATGTTTTATCTCAGGTGTGACATTAGCATAGAACAAAAATAGCACAGTGCACAATTCACCCAGTAAATTACAGTCTACAGTGTTAAAAGAGGATGTGGTGTGTGTGATGAAAGGAGTCAGGCGCAGGAGGGTAATCACCGAATACAGAGTTTATTCCTTCGTTGACACATAAATGCGCTCCAATAGCGATCAACAAAACAGGCACAGGGGAAACAAACATCCCTGGCAATTACACTGTAACGGAATCCAATAATACATAGGCACAGGGGGAAAATCTACCCTGGCAACACAATGTTATGAGTAGCTCCACCGAGCTACATACTCTCACAATTAACAATCACCCACAAGGACAAGGGGGCAGAGGGAACACTTATACACAGACTAATTAGGGGATAGGAACCAGGTGTGTGTGATTGACAAGACGAGACAATTGTGATGATGATTGGGGCGGCAGTGGTTAGTAAGCCGGTGACGACGAACGCCGAAGCATGCCCGAACAAGGAGGGGAGGCAGCCTCGGTGGAAGTCGTGACAGTACCCCCCCCCCCCCCCTTGACGCGCAGCTCCAGCATCACGCCGACCCCGGCCTCGGGGACGGCCAGGAGAACGCAGAGCAGGGCGAGCCGGTGGAAATCCCGCAACAGGGAGGGATTGAGGATATCCCTCACCGGGACCCCAGCACCGTTCCTCCGGACTGTACCCCTCCCACTCCACGAGGTACTGAAGGCCCCCCACCCGACGCCTCGAATCCAGAATGGAGCGGACAGAGTACGCCGGGGCCCCCTCGATGTCCAGAGGAGGTGGAGGAACCTCCCGCACCTCAGACTCCTGCAGCGGACCAACCACCACTGGCCTGAGGAGAGACACATGAAACGAGGGGTTAATACGGTAATCAGGGGGGAGTAACAACCTATACGTAACCTTGTTGATTCTCCTCAGCTTCCGGCATGGCAGGCGGAGGGGCAGATTCCGGGTCGAGAGCCAGACCCGATCCCCCGGTACGAAGACCGGGGCCTCACTGCGGTGACGGTCAGCGTTGGCCTTCTGACGATGCACAGCGCGATGGAGGTGAACGTGGGCAGCATCCCACGTCTCCTCCCCGCGCCGAAACCAGTCATCCACCGCAGGCACCTCGGTCTGACTCTGGTGCCACGGTGCCAGAACCAGTTGGTAACCTAAAACACATTGAAATGGTGTTAGGTTAGTAGAGGAGTGGCGGAGAGAGTTCTGGGCATATTCTGCCCATGGCAAGAACACTGCCGGTCCTGGCAGTAGGACCGCAGGAACCTACCCACATCCTGATTTACCCGTTCCACCTGCCCATTTGACTCGGGGTGGAACCCAGAGGTCAGGCTGACCGAGACCCCCAGACGTTCCATGAACGCCTTCCAAACCTTGGATGTGAACTGGGGACCTCGGTCGGACACTATATCCTCTGGCACCCCGTAGTGCCGGAAGACGTGAGTGAACAGGGCCTCTGCAGTCTGCAGGGCCGTGGGGAGACCGGACAGAGGAAGGAGGCGGCAGGACTTGGAGAAGCGGTCCACAACGACCAGGATGGTGGTGTTACCTTGGGAGAGGGGAAGATCAGTTAGAAAATCAATGCTAAGGTGAGACCATGGGCGTTGTGGAACTGGTAACGGTTGTAGCTTACCCGCTGGGAGGTGCCTAGGTGCCTTACTCTTGGCGCACACCGAGCAGGAGGAAATGTACACCCTCACGTCCTTAGCCAAGGTAGGCCACCAGTACGTTCCACTCAAGCAGCACACTGTACGACCGATACCTGGGTGACCAGAGGAGGGTGACGTGTGTGCCCAGAAGATCAGACGATCACAGATAAGAGCAGGCACGTACCGCAGCCCAGCTGGACACTGCTGTGGAGATGGATCTGTGCGTAATGCCCGCTCTATATCCGCGTCCATCGCCCATACTACCGGCGCCACAATGCAGGAGGCCGGGAGTATGGGGGTGTTGTCTCTGGGCCTCTCCTCTGTGTCATACAGCCAGGATAGTGTGTCTGCCTTCACGTTCTTCGTACCCGGAATGTATGATAGTGTAAAATCAAACCGGGTGAAGAATACGGCCCATCTGGCCTGGCGAGGATTCAGCCTCCTCGCTGCCTGGATGTACTCCAGGTTACGGTGGTCCATCCAGACGAGGAAAGGGTGTTTCGCCCCTTCAAGCCAATGCCTCCACACGTTCAAAGCTCGGACAACAGCCAAAAGCTCCCGATCACCAACGTCGTAGTTCTGCTCCGCCGGGCTGAGCTTCTTCGAGAAGAAGGCACAGGGGCGGAGCTTGGGTGGCGTGCTTGAGCGTTGGGACAGGACAGCGCCTATCCCTACCTCAGATGCATCCATCTCCACTACGAACGGTAGTGATGGATCGGGGTAGGCCAGTACTGGAGCTGAGGTAAACAGACTCCACAGTCTCCTGAAGGCCAGATCCGCCTCAGCAGACCAGCGGAGCCGGGACGGCCCACCCTTCAACAGGGATGTGTTAGGAGCTGCAACCTTGCCAAAGCCCCGGATAAACCTTCGGTAGTAGTTGGCAAAGCCAAGGAATCGCTGCACCTCCTTAACCGTGGTTGGAGTCTGCCAATTACGCACAGCTGAAATGCGATCTCCCTCCAACTCCACACCTGAGGTGGTAACGCGGTATCCGAGGAAGGAGACGGACTGCTGGAAAAACATACACTTCTCTGCCTTGGCATAAAGGTCATTTTCCAACAGTCTGGCCAGCACTTTGCGAACCAGGGACACATGCTCGGCGCGAGTAGCGGAATACACCAGGATGTCATCGATGTAGACCACTACACCGCGACCAAGCATGTCCCGAAACACCTCGATCACAAAGGACTGGAAGACGGATGGAGCATTCATCAAACCGAAGGGCATCCCCAGGTATTCAAAATGCCCCGTGGTTGTGCTGAATGCCGTCTTCCACTCATCCCCCTCCCGAACACGCACCAGGTTGTATGCACTCCTGAGATCTAGCTTTGTGAAGAAGCGCGCCCCATGCATTGACTCGATCACTGAAGGAATGAGGGGGAGAGGATAACTAATTATAATCGTCTCCTTGTTCAGTGATCGATAATCAATGCACAGGCGCAGAACGCTGTCTTTCTTCTTCATAAAGAAGAAACTCGAGGAGGCGGGTGAAGTGGAGGGACGTTTGTACCCCTGGCCCAGGGACTCGGAGACGTATGTTTCCATAGCCTCCGTTTCAGCCTGCGACAGGGGGTACACATGACTCCTGGGAGGTACAGCTGTCACACCCTGGCTCTGGGACTCTATATGTTGAGCCAGGGTGTGTTCATTCTATGTGTTCTGTTTCTTTGTTTGGGTGTTCTAGGTTGGTTATTTCTATGTTTGACTGGATGACTCCCAATCAGAGGCAACGAGTGTCAGCTGTGTGCTGGTTGTCTCTGATTGGGAGCCATATTTAACTGTCTGGGTTTCACTTTGTGTTCCGTTTTGGTTTGTTGCCGTGTCGGTTGTGTTATACCGAGGACGTCACGTTTTCGTTTTGTTGTTTTGTTCGTGCATTCATTAAATAAAGAAAGTATGTTTGCAACTAACGCTGCGCATTGGTCTACTCCATACGACGATCGTGACAGAAAAACCCACCATAAAAGGACCAAGCAGCGTGTCCAGGAGCAGGCAGACTGGACATGGGAGGAAGCGCCAGGAAAGGAGATGGAGAGGCTGGCGATGGCCCAGGTGGGCAAATCGTGGTCCTGGGAGGACATGCTCGGGGGCAAGGGACCTTGGGGTAGGATTAAGGCCCTGGCGAGAGAGGAGCAGCAGCGTCAGCAGTGCCATCGTCGGACGGACGAGAGGCACCCCCAATAATTTTTTAGGGGGGGGCACACGGCATGGGCGACTGGGCAGCAGGAGGCTGCCACAGGGCGAAATAGGAGACGAGGAGAGAAGGCCACCGGGTTACGGGAGCCATTGGCGAGAGGAGGGAAGGAAGTTGTAGAGGCACGGCGAGAGGTACTGAGGTGTATTGCCAGTCCGGTCCGGCCCGTTCCTGATCCTCGTTTAAGGCCAGTGGTGTGTGTTCCCAGTACGGTCCGGCCCGTTCCTGCTCCACGCACCAAGCCTACGGTGTGCTTCGACAGCCCAGCCCGGCCTGTCCCTGCTCCACGCACCAAGCCTACGGTGTGCGTCGCCAGCCCAGTCCGGCCTGTCCCTGCTCCACGCACCAAGCCTACGGTGTGCGTCGACAGCCCAGCCCGGCCTGTCCCTGCTCCACGCACTAAACCTACGGTGTGCGTCGCCAGCCCAGCCCGGCCTGTTCCTGCTCCACGCACCAAGCCTACGGTGTGCGTCGCCAGCCCTGCCCGGCCTGTTCCTGCTCCACGCACCAAGCCTACGGTGTGCGTCGCCAGACCTGTCCGGCCTGTCCCTGCTCCACGCACCAAGCCTACGGTGTGCGTCGTCAGCCCAGCCCGGCCTGTTCCTGCTCCACGCATCAAGCCTACGGTGTGCGTCGCCAGCCCAGTCCGGCCTGTCCCTGCTCCACGCACCAAGCCTACGGTGTGCGTCGCCAGCCCTGTCCGGCCTGTCCCTGCTCCACGCACCAAGCCTACGGTGTGCGTCGCCAGCCCAGCCCGGCCTGTTCCTGCTCCACGCACCAAGCCTACGGTGTGCGTCGACAGCCCAGCCCGGCCCGTTCCTGCCACTCGCACCAAGCCAGGGGTGCGAGTCGTCAGCCTGGTTCAGCCCGTTCCTGCTACTCGCACCAAGCCCGGGGTACGAGTCGTCAGCCTGGTAAGGCCCGTCGCTGCTCCACGCACCAAGCCTAGGGTGCGAGTCGTCAGTCCGGCACAACCCGTGCCTGGGTCATCGGTGCCAATTCAAGTACCGCTCAACTGCTCCACTAAGGAGCTGAAGCCTACCGCCCCTGCTACGTCCAGTCCAGCTCCAGCCAGCGGGGCCAGACCGGACCAGGGGCGCTATGGGGGGTTTGTTGGAGGGTGGTGGGCAAGGCCGGAGCCAGAACCGCCGCCGAGGAGGTATGCCCACCCAGCCCTTCCCTGTTTTGCTCGTATTTAGGCGCGGTCGCAGTCAGCGCCTTTAGGGGGGGGTACTGTCACACCCTGGCTCTGGGACTCTATATGTTGAGCCAGGGTGTGTTCATTCTATGTGTTCTGTTTCTTTGTTTGGGTGTTCTAGGTTGGTTATTTCTATGTTTGACTGGATGACTCCCAATCAGAGGCAACGAGTGTCAGCTGTGTGCTGGTTGTCTCTGATTGGGAGCCATATTTAACTGTCTGGGTTTCACTTTGTGTTCCGTTTTGGTTTGTTGCCGTGTCGGTTGTGTTATACCGAGGACGTCACGATTTCGTTTTGTTGTTTTGTTCGTGCATTCATTAAATAAAGAAAGTATGTTTGCAACTAACGCTGCGCATTGGTCTACTCCATACAACGATCGTGACAACAGCGTCTACCCGAAGGTCTATCGCGCAATCCCCCGCCCGATGAGGTGGTAATTTAGTAGCATGCGTCTTGGAAAACGCGTGCACCAAATCGAGGTATTCGGGGGGAACGGTGGACGTACCATTTGGACTTTCCACCGTGGTTGCACCAACGGAAACATCTAGACACCTACCCTGACATTCACGCGACCACCCTGTGAGAGCCCTCTGCGGCCATGAGAAGGTGGGGTTGTGGAGTGCTAGCCAAGGGATACCTAATACCACAGGGAAAGCAGGAGATTCAATAATCGAAAAAATGACTTGCTCACAATGAGTCTCCTGGGTGATCATGGTGACCGGTATAATGACTTCCGTAACAAACCCGGACCCTAATGGTCGACTATTGAGTGCTCTGATGGGGAGTGGAAAGGAGAGGGGAACCAATGAAATGCCTTGACGGCATGCGAATGCCCTGTCCATAAAGTTCCCAGCTGCGCCTGAAGCGACTAGCGCCTTACACTTGGGAACTACCATGTGATCGGGAAAGTGGATAGGTAGGGTACAGTGTACAACAGAGGGCTCTAAACAAGTGTGGGTGTTCGATACCTGGGGTGATGCGTGAGTGCCCTGCCTGCCGCCTCCCGGCCCAAAACAACGTTGACTACGACGTGTGGTGTACTGTCCCTTCGTGCCACCAGAGTGACGCTGTCCTCCTCCGCTCTCTCGGCCGGCGGCTCCACCCAGCTCCATCGGCTCAGGATCCGAGTCGTCCGGGGTGAAAACGGGCAGACCCCTACCAGGACGTCCTCTGGCTGCCAGCAGGTTGTCCAAACGAATGGCCATGTCCACCAGTTTATCAAAGGACAACATGGTGTCCCGGCAGGCTAGCTCCCGTCGGACGTCCTCCCGCAGATGGCACCGGAAGTGGTCGATCAGGGCTCCCCGTTCCACCCGCGAAGTCCTCGTCCCCTGTCTCAGGTGGACCAGCCGCTCGCCCGCCTCTTGACCCTCGGGCGGGTGATCGAAGACCGCCCGAAAGAGGTGAGTGAACTCCCTGTAGTCCTCCAACATGGCTCCTCCCTCGTTCCACACCGCGTTGGCCCACTCCAGGGCTTTCCCACAGAGGCAGGAAACGAGGACGGACACCTTCTCCCACTCCGATGGCGCCGGTCTGATGCTGGCGAAGTAAAGTTCCAATTGGTGGAGGAATCCCTGGCACAGCACCACCGTCCCATCAAACACCGTGGTCAGGATATCTGGATCCTTCCGGGTGCTGGGGTGTAGATGGCTGGATCCGGTTGGCCAGCTGGTCTCGACAGATCGGGTCTTCTCCTCTCCAGGCATTGGACGAGCTGAAGAACCCGATCCATTGCTTCCCCCAAGCTGGCCAGCATCGTGGAATGCTCCTGGACCCGTGCCACGACTCCAGGCATGCGCTCTTCTCCCGCTGACTCCATAGCGGGTGGGTGATTGTGTGGTGAGTGTGGTGAAAGGAGTCAGGCGCAGGAGGGTAATCACCGAATACAGAGTGTATTCCTTTGTTGACACACATATGCGCTCCAATAGCGATCAACGAAACAGGCACAGGGGAAACAAACATCCCTGGCAATTACACTGTAACGGAATCCAATAATACATAGGCACAGGGGGAAAATCTACCCTGGCAACACAATGTTATGAGTAGCTCCACCGAGCTACATACTCTCACAATTAACAATCACCCACAAGGACAGGGGGGCAGAGGGAACACTTATACACAGACTAATTAGGGGATAGGAACCAGGTGTGTGTGATTGACAAGATGAGACAATTGTGATGATGATTGGGGCGGCAGTGGTTAGTAAGCCGGTAACGACGAACGCCGAAGCCTGCCCGAACAAGGAGGGGAGGCAGCCTCGGCCGAAGTCGTGACAGAGGATAAAGACAATAGTCGTGTAGTAGGTGTAACTGAGTTAGAAATGCATCCCTGGTTTATTGTGAGTTTACCAAAATTAAGACACCATGTCAGAGACGGTATAGAAAATGTTACGGTATAGAAAATCCCACCATTATCTCCGCTTCACGGCTCTGGCTGGTTGCCTTTGGCAAAGATGCATTGCTTTGCAAATGGTGGATTGCAAGCACTCATGCTTGATTTAGAATGTACTTTTTAGAATGTTAAATAATATTAGTTATGAAAGTATTTTGAGGTCAAAACCAATGCTGATTGATCAAAACCAAGTCTTAAAGGGATAGTTCACCCAAATTACAAACTGACTGTCACGATTGTTGAGAGACAGGTCAGACCAAGGTGCAGCGTGGTATGCGTACATATTTATTAATGAAGATAAAACACTTGACAAAACAACAAAAGCAACGTAACGTGAAGTCCTATGGGCTATACTCACAACAAGCCTAACAGGAACACAAACAAGATCCCACAACTAAGGTAGGCAACCAGGCTACTTAAGTATGATGCCCAATCAGAGACAACGAGCGACAGCTGCCTCTGATTGGGAATCACACCCGGCCAAACATAGAAATACAAATACTAGACTCCAACATAGCAATACAATAACGTAGATCTCAAACTGAACTCACACCCTGACCCAACCAACAAGAGTTCTCTAGGTCAGGACGTGACAGTACCCCCCCCCCCCCCCAAAGGTGCGTACTCCGGCCGCACCAACCTGATTCATTAGGGGAGGGTCCAGGTGGGCATTCAGCCTCGGAGGCGGCTCCGGACGTGACGACCTCTCCCTCTCTGCCTCCCCGTTGCGCCCCTGGTCTGGACCTCGGCGCGATGCTTCCCCTCTCCTTCCTCCCATGATGCACCAAGCCCTGTCTGGACCCTGGTGTGGGAGACCCCGAACCTGGAGAGGGGCTGACGTCTGGGCCTGGATCGGCAATCCTCCCGCGATGCACCAAGCCCTGTCTGGACCCTGGTGTGGGAGGCCCCGACCCTGGAGAGGGGCTGACGTCTGGGCCTGGAGTAGAGCCGCTGCCCGGAGCTGAACTGGACCCCGGTGGAGCGGACTGCTCTGGCTCCGGAGTGGATCCACTGACCGGAGCTGAACTGAACACCGGTGGAGCGGACTGCTCTGACTCCGGAGTGGAACCGCTGACCGGAGCTGGACTGGGAACACGCACCACTGGTCTGGTGCGAGGAGCAGGCACGGGCCGTGCCGGACTGGAGACACGCACCACTGGTTTGGTGCGGGGAGCAGGTACGGGCCGTACTGGATTGGATATGCGCACCACTGGTTTGGTGCGGGGAGCAGGTACGGGGCGTACCGGGCTGGCGACACGCACCACTGGTTTGGTGCGGGGAGCAGGTACGGGCCGTACTGGACTGGATACACGCACCACTGGTTTGGTGCGGGGAGCAGGTACTGGGCGTACCGGGCTGGTCGACATGCACCACTGGTTTGGTGCGGGGAGCAGGTATGGGTCGACATGCACCACTGGTTTGGTGCGAGGAGTTGGCACAGGCCGTACCGGGCTGTGGAGGCGCACTGGAGGTCTGGAGCGTAGAGCTGGCACAACCCATCCTGGCTGGATGCCCACTTCCGCACGGTACGTGCGTGGCGTTAGCACAGGATGCACTGGACTGTGCAGGCGCACTGGCGACACAGTGCATATCTCCGCACAACATGGAGCCTGCACGGTCACACGCTTCTTAGCGCGAATACAGGGAGTTGGCTCTGCTCTGAACCCTGGCTCCGCCAACCACCCCGGGGCTGCTTCTCGGGCTTTCTTCGTGACCGAGTCCTTTTGAGTCGCCATTTCTCCTCCCTTGCTGCCTCTGTCTGCTCCCAAGGAAGGCGATCCATCCCAGCCTGGATCTCTTCCCATGTCCATGATCCCTTACCATTTAATATATCCTCTCAAGTCCATGATTTCTGCTCCTCCTGGGTACGCTGCTTGGTCCTTGTTTGGTGGGATCTTCTGTCACGATCGTTGAGAGACGGGTCAGACCAAGGTGCAGCGTGGTATGCGTACATATTTATTAATGAAGATAAAACACTTGACAAAACAACTAACGTAACGTGAAGTCCTATGGGCTATACTCACAACAAGCCTAACAGGAACACAAACAAGATCCCACAACTAAGGTAGGCAACCAGGCTACTTAAGTATGATCCCCAATCAGAGACAACGAGCGACAGCTGCCTCTGATTGGGAATCACACCCGGCCAAACATAGAAATACAAATACTAGACTCCAACATAGAAATACAATAACATAGATCTCAAACTGAACTCACACCCTGACCCAACCAACAAGAGTTTTCTAGGTCAGGGCATGACACTGACATATTGGTGTTCTTACCCTGCAATCCATGCTTTGGTTTTGTTTCCCCAGGCATGGTAGCATTTATGGCACAAATCCCATCGCGCATCACATCCAAATCATCTATGTGATTTTGTTGAGCTACACAATCAATTTTAGATACTTTAGGACAGGGTTTCCCAAACTTGGGGTCGCGAAACCATTTGGGGTTGCCTGATATGAAAATGGGGTTGCGACAGAAAAACTTGTGCTTGGTTCATAGAACCAGGGTTAGGTCAGTAACCTCCGGTAGCAGCTAGATGCTGTTGTAATAAACAGTGGTTTGGTTGCTTCTGTGGGAGTCTGTTAGATGACTGAATGTGATGTAGATGTTGAGCGGCTTCACTACAAGTAGATTCTATGTTTTAATATTCAATAAAAATAAAAATAGAAAGAGTGGTTTCTGTTTTCTTCATACAAATGTGGCTCTATCTTGTTTAAGCTACAAAATAGTATTACCCCATCACTGAAAGACAAGACTTATGAATACATACAGTGGGGAAAAAAGTATTTAGTCAGCCACCAATTGTGCAAGTTCTCCCACTTAAAAAGATGAGAGAGGCCTGTAATTTTCATCATAGGTACACATCAACTATGACAGACAAAATGAGAAAAATCCAGAAAAATCCAGAAAATCACATTGTAGGATTTTTAATGAATTTATTTGCAAATTATGGTGGAAAATAAGTATTTGGTCAATAACAAAAGTTTCTCAATACTTTGTTATATACCCTTTGTTGGCAATGACACAGGTCAAACAGTTTCTGTAAGTCTTCACAAGGTTTTCACACACTGTTGCTGGTATTTTGGCCCATTCCTCCATGCAGATCTCCTCTAGAGCAGTGATGTTTTGGGGCTGTCGCTGGGCAACACGGACTTTCAACTCCCTCCAAAGATGTTCTATGGGGTTGAGATCTGGAGACTGGCTAGGCCACTCCAGGACCTTGAAATGCTTCTTACGAAGCCACTCCTTCGTTGCCCGGGCGGTGTGTTTGGGATCATTGTCATGCTGAAAGACCCAGCCACGTTTCATCTTCAATGCCCTTGCTGATGGAAGGAGGTTTTCACTCAAAATCTCACGATACATGGCCCCATTCATTCTTTCCTTTACGCGGATCAGTCGTCCTGGTCCCTTTGCAGAAAAACAGCCCCAAAGCATGATGTTTCCACCCCCATGCTTCACAGTAGGTATGGTGTTCTTTGGATGCAACTCAGCATTCTTTGTCCTCCAAACACAACGAGTTTTTACCAAAAAGTTATATTTTGGTTTCATCTGACCATATGACATTCTCCCAATCCTCTTCTGGATCATCCAAATACACTCTAGCAAACTTCAGACGGGCCTGGACATGTACTGGCTTAAGCAGGGGGACACGTCTGGCACTGCAGGATTTGAGTCCCTGGCGGCGTAGTATGTTACTGATGGTAGGCTTTGTTATTTGGTCCCAGCTCTCTGCAGGTCATTCACTAGGTCCCCCCGTGTGGTTCTGGGATTTTTGCTCACCGTTCTTGTGATCATTTTGACCCCACGGGGTGAGATCTTGCGTGGAGCCCCAGATCGAGGGAGATTATCAGTGGTCTTGTATGTCTTCCATTTCCTAATAATTGCTCCCACAGTTGATTTCTTCAAACCAAGCTGCTTACCTATTGCAGATTCAGTCTTCCCAGCCTGGTGCAGGTCTACAATTTTGTTTCTGGTGTCCTTTGACAGCTCTTTGGTCTTGGCCATAGTGGAGTTTGGAGTGTGACTGTTTGAGGTTGTGGACAGGTGTCTTTTATACTGATAACAAGTTCAAACAGGTGCCATTAATACAGGTAACGAGTGGAGGACAGAGGAGCCTCTTAAAGAAGAAGTTACAGGTCTGTGAGAGCCAGAAATCTTGCTTGTTTGTAGGTGACCAAATACTTATTTTCCACCATAATTTGCAAATACATTTTCATTTTTCATTTTCTCAATTTGTCTGTCATAGTTGACGTGTACCTATGATGAAAATTACAGGCCTCTCTCATCTTTTTAAGTGGGAGAACTTGCACAATTGGTGGCTGACTAAATACTTTTTTTCCCCACTGTATGTACGTACTGTTTCCCTCAACTATACCCACAAGCCATTAGAACCGAGTGGACAAGACCAAGCACTAAATAAGACTGGTGATGATGTTCTGCTTCCCTGCTTTAGGATGATTTGGACATGAAATAGTGCCAGAGAAACAAAACCAAAGCATGGATTGCTGTTATACCTTGTCCATAGACTGCTTATGTAGCACATGGAGATGTGTGAAACTTTCTCCTCAGCCCGAAGTGTCCCTACTTGCACCACTGAATAGCTAGTTTTTCATGTAGTGCAACTGGTAAGGCACTTTGGAAGGTCGGTCACATGTGCTAGCAAGGGGGAGGTCCTGGGTTTGAGCCTTGGTGTGAGCCGAAGCGGGACTCCCTAAGCCTATTCCCCCTCAGGAGACTGAAAAGATTTGGCATGGGTCCTCAGATCCTCAAAAAATTATACAGCTGCACCATCGAGAGCATCCTGACTGGTTGCATCACCGCCTGGTATGGCAACTGGCAAGCTTCCTGCCATCCAGGACCTCTATACCAGGCGGTGTCAGAGGAAGGCCCTCAAAATTGTCAAAGACTCCAGCCACCCTAGTCATAGACTGTTCTCTCTGCTACCGCACGGCAAGCGGTACCGGAGTGCCAAGTCTAGGTCCAAAAGACTTCTCAACAGCTTCTACCCCCAAGCCATAAGACTCATGAACAGCTAATCATGGCTACCCGGACTATTTGCACTGCCCCCCCCACCCCATCCTTTTACGCTGCTGCTACTCTGTTAATTATTTATGCATAGTCACTTTAACTCTACCCACATGTACATATTACTTCAACTACCTCAACTAGCCGGTGCCCCCGCACATTGACTCTGCACCGGTACCCCCCTGTATATATAGCCTCCCTACTGTTATTTTATTTTACTTCTGCTCTTTTTTTCTCAACACTTTTTTTGTTGTTGTTTTATTAAGGGCTGTGGTTAAGGGCTGTAAGTAAGCATTTCACTGTAATGTCTGCACCTGTTGAATTCGGCGCATGTGGCCAATAACATTTGATTTGATTTGATTTGATCAGCTTGACATCTGTTACAGAGGGTGCAAGTGACTCGAATATACAGTTGTGCTCAGCTCATCGCTGTTGAGTAAGTTTTGGGGGTGAATATAGCACATGGGGATGTGTGAAACGCTTGTCCATGCCCAGGGCGCTGTTGGAGAGACGCGGCGCTCCGTCAAAGCAATCTAACATAAATCACGTAGCGGCTACATTTGGGGATATCTTAGGTATACAGTGCCTTCAGAAAGTATTCTTACCCCTTGACTTATATCCACATTTTGTTGTGTTACAGCCTGAATTCAAATGGATAAAAACAAATATTAGTGTTTTCAAATTTATTGAAAATGAAATATGTAAATGAGTCAAAGTCAATACTTTGTAGAAGCACCTTAGTCGTCTTAGGTATGTCTGTATCAGCTTTGCACATCTGGATTTGGGGATTTTCTCCCATTCTTCCTTCTCTAGCTCTGTTAAGTTAAGTTAAATGGGAAGTGGCGGTGAACAGCAATCTTTCCACAGATTTACAATGGGATTCAAGTCTGGGCTTTTGAAGGGCCACACTAGGACTTTCACATTCTTGTTCTGAAGCCATTCCAGCATTGCTTTTGCTGTATGCCTGGGGTCATTGTCCTGTTGGAACATAAATCTTTGCCCCAGTCTAAGGTCGTTGGCACTTTGAAGCAGGTTCTCATCAAGGACTTGCCTGTATTTGGCTCCATTCATTGTTCTCTCTATCCTTAACAGTCTCCCAGTCCCGCTGAAAAACATACCCATAGTGTGATTTTGCCACCAGCATGCTTCACGGTAGGGATGGTGTTAAACGGGTGATGATCTTTGCCTGGTTTTCTCCAGACATAGCACTTTGCATTCAGGCCACAAAGTTCAATTTCTGTCTCATCAGACAGAGGAATCTTTTGCCTTATGATCTCAGAGTCTTTCCCGTGACTTTTTGCTAATTCCAGGCGTGCTGTCATTTGCCTTTTTTTCTAGGAGTGGCTAGCCACTCTCCTATAAAGCCCAGATTGGTGAAGTGCTGTAGAGACTGTTCTCCCATCTCAGCCAAGGAACAATGACAATGTTTACATGTGCACAGTATTCCGGTTAGTAGCTCATATCTCGCTTAAACCTAGAGTCGAAATTGCATAATAAAAAAATCCCCATAAAAATATGTTCGTTTTTTTTTTGCATTGGATGTGTCTCAATTCACCGCATCCGCCGATATAGCACTTCCGCATTTGCAGTGAAAGGTGACAGAGCTAGAGCGGTGTTTGTCAGACCATGATATCCCTAAAATCGGTCTTCACAAAATCGTCTGCCTCTATGGCAGGAACTCTGTATTATGACCACTCTATGGAAAGATGAGACTCTCACGAACATGATGGTTTTCTCCGTTTTGCTCTACTGCCCCACAAATGTCTTGGGACTTGTCTGAAGTCGGTACAGATGATCTGCCAACTTCTGTAGCACATGGTTTATGAACTGGTACAAAAAACAACACTTGATTCAACACTTCGAGTTTTTCCCATTTAAAATTATTACATACAATTCTTGCCACTAACAGAATGCTATATATATGGGGCATACAACAATCTCAGCTCTGTAGATTTTGCTGAAAAGAGACAGAATCACTAGATAATGTATTCTGGAATTGCCCCTATGTAGCTTGTTTCTGGTCACAGGTACAGGAATGGTTAAAAAAAAATCACAACATTCACTTAAAATTAACCTTACAAATAGCAGTGTTGGGCGATAGCCATAGTCAGTCAATAAATCATATAATACTCGTAGGAAAGTTTTATCTTTAGCTCACAATCTGTGGATACTATACGATTAGAAAGGTTCAAAATGTAAGGAAAACATCACAGCACAATTGAAAAATATATAGCATATGGAAACCAAACGAGGGTGGTCTATGGTGATAGGTGGGATGGGCTGAGAGTGGCTGAGGGGAGGGATTAAAGAGCTTATGTTTGGTTTCTAATGCTCGTGGCTTAATTGCCCATCATCACTAATGCTCTTATGGCGGAATGAAAGCATGTGAAGTGGTAGGCCACACAAGCTCACAGAACAGGACCGCTGAGTGCTGTAGCACGTAGCGCGTAAAAATCATCTGCCCTGACCTCAACCCCATCAAACAACTTTGGGATGAATTGGAAAGCCGACTGCGAGCCAGGCCTAATTGCCCAACATCAGTGCCAGACCTCACTAATGCTCTTGTGGCTGAATGAAAGCAAGTCCCCGCAGCAATGTTCCAACATCTAGTGGAAAGCCTTCCCAGAAGAGTGGAGGCTGTTATAGCAGCAAAGGGGGGACCAACTCCATATTAATGTCCACATGCCTTTGCTCATGTAGTGTATTATGAAGGCTACAACCTTCTGTCTGAAAGTAACGAATATTGCAGTTACACAAGCAGGACATAGTACCTACACATTGCATTTGAGCAAAAACCATCTTCATTTTGTGTGATGATGTAGGCTAATCTTTATAGTTGCTGTCATATCGAAACCACTACCCAGAGTTGCTGAAAGAGAACACTACTACTTTGACTGCCTGTCTGCCTCCTGCTATAGCCAATGTTTGCAATGATGTCTGTATTGCTTGTGTTTGATACGCTGCCTAGATAGCTGAATGTAACTCCCAACGTGAGTTTTGCATTGGGGGGGTGGGAACAGCTGCGTTTTAACCACATACAGGCTCTTTAACTGCTATTTCACATCTCAGTAGAGCCCCACAGTGGAGGTGTCATAATACCCATAAAACCTAGCGGTCAACAGTGAAATGGTTCCTATCATTTTTCCACCATTAATTTTTCCCATAGGGGATTTTAGAAACACTTAAAATAAAGGCTGTGTTTCATGTAGGCTTACCCTGGTGTGACGTTTTGATAACCATGTAAATCTCTCTCGGACAAGGTGACTTTTATCAATATAGTCGGCCTCATTTACTCTGATTCGAAAATGCTAATTAGCACCAAAGTAGACATCATGCAAAACTACAAATCCCTGCACGCCATCTCTAACTGACACCTTTGCTAACAGGTATTTGTCAATTTAAAACTTGCACGACAGTTCACAGAATTGTCCATTTAAAGAAATGTTGCCAATTACTACATTTAGCTAACATTAGATTATCACGTTTCAGGAGAAGACCCAGATGCAGACAGTGTCGAAGTCACAAAAGTTTATTACAAAAACAGGGGGCAGGCAAACGACAGGTCAAAGGCAGGCAGAGGTCAGTAATCCAGGGTGGTGTTACAAGGTACAGAACGGCAGGCAGAATGGTCAAAACTAGAAAACATGAACTTGAGAAAGACAGGAGCAAGGGGAAAAACGTTGGTTGGCTTGACAAAACAAAATGAACTGGCAACAGACAAATATAAATATACTGGGGAAGATGGGCGACACCTGGAGGGAGGTGGAGACAATCACAAAGACAGGTGAAACAGATCAGGGTGCAACAGTACCCCCTGGGCTCATACTCTTCTGGGGTGCCGGCGTTGAAACTCAGCGATGAGGCCTAGGTCCAGCATGTCCCTAGCGAGGCCATAACCATCCCAGTCAACCAGGTACTGGAATACCCTGCCCCGAGGTCGAATCTTCAGGAGATGCTTCACCGTGTACGCCGGGTGGCTGACAGGGGAGATGGGTGGGCCTGGAAACAGGAGACAAGGGGCTGTGAGACATGGGTTTGATCACAGACACATGAAAAGTGGGATGGGTACGGGGCACAGAAGACGAACAGCAGAGGGGCTAATGATCTTGGAGATGGGGAAAGAGACGATAAACCGGGGTGAAAGTTTGCCGGACTTCACCCGGAGGGGCAGATCTCGGGTGGACAGCCATACCTTCCGTCCGAGACGATACAGGGGAGCTGGGGTCCGGTGGCGGTTCGCTTGTCATCGATACCTGAGGGTGGTTTTGAGAAGAGCCGACCAGGCTCTCCTCCAGGTACGACGACAGCGGCGAACAAACATCTAGGCCGAGGGTATGCCGAACTCTTGCTCTTGCTCCAGGAAGAGAGGGGGCTGATAACCCAGGGAACACTCAAAGGGCGAAAGACCCGTGGCAGAGCAGGGAAGGGTGTTGCGGGCGTATTCGACCCACACTAGTTGCTGGCTCCAGGTGGTGGGGTTGGCGACCAGGCAGCGCAGAGTCGTCTCCAGGTCTTGGTTGGCTCGCACCGACTGGCCATTGGACTGAGGGTGGAAACGGGAGGACAGGCTGGCCGACGACCAATGAGTGTGCAGAACGCCTTCCAGAACCGGGACGAGAACTGAGGACCCCGATCAGAGACCATGTCCACTGGGAGTCCATAGCTCCAAAAGACGTGCTGCACCATGAGCTGGGCCATCACATTGGCAGAGGGTAGCTTGGGGAGATGAATGAAGTGGGCGGCTTTGGAAAACCGGTCCACAACAGTCAAGATGGCGGTGTTGCCATCAGACGAGGGAAGACCCATGACAAAGTCCAGGGATATATGAGACCAGGGACGGTGAGGAACAGGCAAAGGTTGGATGAGACCAGCCGGAGCTTGCTGAGGAGTCTTGTTCTGCGCACAGATTGTGCAGGCGGCGAGGAACGTGGAGACATCAGGAACCATGGTAGGCCACCAAAAGCGTTGTCGCACAAAGGCCAGGGTCCGACGGGAGCCCGGGTGGCAGGCAAGCCTGGAGGAGTGGGCCCACCCCAGGCCCAAGGAGCAGACAGCGTCAGTAACAAACATCCGGTTATCTGCCGGGGATGATGGGCGACACCTGGAGGGGGTGGAGACAATCACAAAGACAGGTGAAACAGATCAGGGTGTGACATAGATAGTTAATCCAGAGATTCTTACCTTTGCCTCGATTCGGCAGTCTCGTCCAGATCTTCATGGCATTTGAAGTTCTTTATGATAGCCACATTAGCAGCTAATTAGTGTTTCATTTTCGGGGGATAAAGACAGGCAAATATATTGATAAAAGTCACCTTATCAAAATGTCACGCCAGGGTAAACCTACACGAAACACAGCCCTTATTTTAAGTGTTTCTAAAATCCCCTATGGGATCCCTAACCATTTCCCTGTGTGACCGCTAGGTTTATGGGTATTATGACTGTGGTACTCTATGATCATCCTATTGAAGCTACATATTGGTTACAAGCCAGGTTTCCATCCAACCTTTTTATGCGAGTGAAGTACATCAGATTAAAAATGTCATGACAGGCCTGAAGGAAACAGCAAATTTGTCTGTAAACTTCCAAATGTTGACAAAAGAAAAAACGCTAGACAAGGTGGTATCTTTTTATGACGGTAAAATGTGTCATACAAGAAACGCTTTTATGCGCAAATATTGATGTAATAACCATCATATCGAAGTAAACTGGAAGTCACCCCATATGTTGTATGGTCCTCCCACTACAACTCGGGAAAGCGTGCAGGTTATTAGGCTACAGATGAAATAAATTATGAACTTCACAGTGTGGTGAAACTGCACGATGATGAGCTTGATGTTTCTTTACAATACATTTCGAGGGTTTTATTCTGGTGACGTGATATCGATGCTTGGCTGCCGTTTGACAAATAAAAATAATCGGGCACTTTTGTCCATAATAATCTCATCATATGTAGGCTATACCCGCACTGTATCTGCGAGCTGTTAGCTAGAGTGCACGTTTCCATGCCAGAGTGAGCACATTCACTATATACACAACATTTTTTGTGACAAAACCATCCGCAGAGTTGAAAATGCTATGGAAACCCATTTAAAGCCATTTAATATGTACTTTTTTGGGCAACCGGACCAAATTAACATATAATTATGTGTTATAGATCTGTCATTCTCATTGAAAGCAAGTCTAATAAGCGGTAGATCTGTTCTATGTGTGCTATTTCTATGCTTCCTGTGCTTAAGTGTAATTTTTGCTTCTTTTGCTTCTTTACCTTCGGTTTTGTACACCAGATTCAAACAGCAAAAATACAATATTTTTGGTTATGTAAAATATATTTCACAGCGGTTTAGATGGTACAATGCTTTTCTTGCTTAGGCAAACTATTAGGATTTTTGCAACCATGAAATGGTGGGGCGTTTTCTGCATAGTGTGCATCTTTAACTTGTATTTGTTATTCGGTACATGTGAATTTAACTGCAAAATAAATGTTTTATTATGTCATTATGCAGTGACGTTCCGCCGCAACAAAATGGAAATACATCTCTGATGGGAAAATGCGCATATTGTTTTTATGTTGATTTTATAATATTCGTATGAAAATCTGTCATCCATTTAGTTGGATACCTAGCTTTGTCGACAAAACAAAATAAGCTAGACAAGGTGGGATATGTTTTTGGTCTGTGAAATTGATTGTGACAATTGCGATGGAAACGCTTTTATGCGCAAATATTCATAGAAAAACCACCCTGTTGCAGTAAACTTGGAGTTACACAATAATGTTGTACCCTACTACAACCACAACATGGAAAAGCATGCAGAATTTATAGGCAGATGGAATAAGTTAGGATGAACTTCATCACTTATTTCATAACTTCATAACTTATTGTGGTTATGTGCACGGTGATGAGCTTCATGCAAATGTCCAATAAATATGAGGGTAGGCTGTCATTTGAACGATGCTGGTGGCATGTTGCTTGGATACCCACATTTCTTGCTCCAGCCAAACGCTACGCCATGCCCACGGACGTTAGTTTCTTCTCCGAAATGAGTCTAGATCTGAGTACCTCCCTAGCACAAAGTTTCTAAACCTAGAGGCACAACATCGTGAGACTTCCAGGAACGCTTGCGAAACAAACGAAGCAGACCAGGCCGAGGTTTAAGAAGTCAATGAGAGAAGTGAACAATTATTCCTTAGTTGTTAATTTTCTTGAAATCTAAAGGCATAACAACCTAAGAAGAATTCGAGCCAATGTCTTAAGTAGTTGAACATGTTGTTACTCCAACCTCGTGAAAGTGACAAACTGACACGTTTTCATTTTTGTCAAAAACAATATTATATCGAAGGAGTGCCTTTGATTTGACAGCCTGCACATACTCAGTTCGGCGCGTGATGACTGTTAGACCCAATGACGTATTTCTATTTTCAACTTAACTTCCGGAAGTAGGAACTCCGCTCATACATCTTTCTTTCAATGCCTGCTACGTTAGGTTATTAAAACGGGGAGAATATGCTTACTTTCTTTATGAAACACCATTTTCCACACAGCATCTGGGAATAGCATTAGCCACTACTGTTGAGTAGTGCTGAGCGATTACAACTAATTGACCGACATCGGATTCATTCTTTGAATTCTATTTAGTTCGGGTTGTTTCTGTGAGCTCAATTCGCAGTTTCTCTAGAGAGAAATCAGATTAAGCCCAAACTGTGCAATGTAGTAGGGAGTTATAGTTTCCAACAGGCCAATATTCTACATAGTTTCATGCAGAAAACTGTGTGGGGCAGACAAGGAGAGGGAGAGAAGAGAGAAGGGATAGAGAGCAGTTACTTTACGAGGTATCTATACCGAAAATACATGATCTAAGTGATTGACAGTTGGTATTCAGTAGTCATAAAAGTATGTCTTATTTACTTTGAAAAACTACTCAAATTGTGATTTTGTCTGACAGCATAGGCGGCTGTCTAGATTAGATGATGACTTGGAATCAAATAAAACAAATGTAATATACCCATCAACTGAAATGTTTTATTAAAATAAAGTAATGTGAATAAATTATGGTTAATAAGTGATAAACAGTAATGGGCACTCACTACCATCAAGAGACCTCAAAAAGCACTAATCGCTCAGCACTGTTAGCCACTGTAGCATTATGGTGAAAAATTGTGTTTCATAAAGAAAGTAAGCATATTTTCCCCATTTCTTTCCCACGTTCTCGCCATTAAATCGTGTTAAGGAGGAAATTGCCGCCTTTGCCGCCTGAATGGAGAATGTTTTATGTACGAACCGTCCACGGGGGATACGTGTGTATAACAAGCTGCATACATACCCTTTGGTTGGCAAGATTAAACGACTCAATATCACCATCTGCCGGGCTTAGGTTACTCTGGGTGGTAACATTTGCATATTTTTTCGATGCAGGATGAAAATCTGTTGTCAATTGGATGGAAACCTAGCGAATGTTGCCAATTTAGCGACTTTGTCGCTATATTTTGCGAGTTTTCAGACACCTCCAACAAATGTTATTGGTAAAAGAGGCTAGTGATAAAGACAGCTACTTTTCAGGCTGCCTTTGGGGAGTTTAAATATTTTGCCAATCAAATACAAATCAACATATCAGCCTGGATCAAAATGACACTTTAGCGCGTCTGTGTTTGCATTACCTGCATGTGTACAAGACGAGCCATTGCTCAAGGAGAGAGAGACAGTCGGACATTGCTGCAGCAGGTAGCCTATAAAACAAATCAAATTGTATTTGTCATATGCGCCCAATACGACTGGTGTAGACTTTACTGTGAAATGCTTGCTTACGAGCCCTTCCCAACAATGCTGTTTAAAAATATAAATAAAATAGTAACACAAGGAATAAAATAAAATACACAAGAATGGAGGTAATTTGAGTGTCCCAGATGTACATTTACTATCTTACGTTTAGTCTATGAGACCAGGCTGGCTAAATGACTCAAATGTACAAATGTAAATTTAGCAGTCTGGCTATTTAGCAGTCTTATGGCTTGGGGGTAGAAGCTTTCTCGGAGCATGATGGTCCGAGAACCGATGCTTCGGTACCATTTGCCGGATGGTAGCAAAGTGAACTGTCTATGGCTTCGGTGGCTGGAGTCTTTGGCAATTCTTTAGGCCTTCCTTTGACACTGCCTGATATAGAGGTCCTGGGTGGCAGGGAGCTTGGCCCCAGTGATGTACTGGGCTGTGCGCACCACCCTCTGTAGCGCTTTGCGGCCAAGGGCGGTGCATTTGCCATACCAAGCAGTGATGCAGCCAATCAAGATGCTCTCAATGGTGCAGCTGAATAACTTTTTGACAAATCTTTTCAACCTCCTGAGGGAGAAGAGGCGCTTGGTCTTACTGCCATTGAGGGAGAGGTTGTTATCCTGGCACCACACTGCTAAGTCTCTGACCTGCTCCCTGTAGGCTGACTCATTGCCGTCTGTGATCACCATTGTGTCCTCAGCAAATTTAATGATGGTGTTGGAGTTGTGCGTGACCACACAATCGTGAGAGTACAGGAGGGGACTAAGCACACACCCCTGAGGGGCCCCCGTGTAGAGGGTCAGCGTGGCGGAGGTGTTGTTGCCTACCATCACCACCTGGGGCCGGCCTGTCAGGAAGTCCAGGATCCAGTTGCAGAAGGAGGGGTTCAGTTTCAGAGTCCCTAGCTTTGTGATGAGCTTGGAGAAGACTATGGTGTTGAACGCTGAGCTGTAGTCTATGAACAGCATTCTCACATAGTTATTCCCCCTCTGGTCCAGGTGGGCGAGGGCAGTGTGAAGTGCAATTGAGATTGCATCAAATATTATAGAGAACAGACTAATAACTAGGTAGCCAATTCAAAAACAGATCTTGCACCCTTTAGTTAACTGTTTAGCTATTATTAGCATGTATTAATGTTTTCGTCATGTCCCAAAAAACTTTCCACCAACACTCGCAAATAAGGCCATACAAAGTTGATTTGCTTTTTTGAACAATTCATATGATTCATTTAAACTATTATTTTTTATGAAACTAACGATTCACTTCGCCATTGTATTAGTTGGAATTCGGTTCAATAGCGGTGAATCGAATACTGTGAATCAAAATAATAATTTGTGAATCACAAACAGTTATTTTTTGATTATATGGGACATTGCAACTCAATAGATGCTAGTCAGCCTGCAAAGTAAACACTTCTAAGGTAGAAAGTGCCCATCCCTGCCAAGGTGGTAGAACCCACTCCACCCAAGGTGATTGAGACCACCCCAGCCAAGGAGGAAGTGCCCATCCCAGCCAAGGTGGAAGTGCCCACCCCTGCTCTCAGGGTGGAGAAGCCCATTTCTACTGCTGCTGCCAAGTTGGTGAAAACTACACCTGTCCATGTTGCCTTTAACAAGGTCACCCAGATGACAGGTACACTCACCTTTTCTTCCTGTTTATTTCAGATAGTCAAAGTCTCTGACTATGTGTCTGTCTCTCTCTATATATATTAATTTTCTTCCTTCAGACTTACATTCCCTTAAATCAATGTTGGATCGTCTAAAACACTGGTTCCCAAACTGTGGGGTGAGGGGTCGGCAGGGGGATGCGGAGGGAGTATACACTACCGTTCAAAAGTTTGGGGTCACTTAGAAATGTCCTTGTTTTCAAAAGAAATTCAAATTTTTTGTCCATTAAAATAACATCAAATTGATCAGAAATACAGTGTAGACATTGTTAATGTTGTAAATGGCTATTGTAGCTGGAAACGGCTGACTTTTAATGGAATATCTACATAGGTGTACAGAGGCCCATTATCAGCAACCATCAGTCCTGTGTTCCAATGGCACGTTGTGTTTGCTAATCCAAGTTTATCATTTTAAAAGGCTAATTGATCATTAGAAAACCCTTTTGCAATTGTGTTAGCACAGCTGAAAACTGTTGTGCTGATTAAAGAAGCAATAAAACTGGCCTTCTTGAGACTAGTTGAGTATCTGGAGCATCAGCAATTGTGGGTTCGATTACAGGCTCAAAATGGCCAGAAACAAATAACTTTCTTCTGAAACTCATCAGTCTATTCTTGTTCTGAGAAATGAAGGCTATTCCATGAGAGAAATTGCCAAGAAACTGAAGATCTTGTATAACGCTGTGTACTACTCCCTTCACAGAACAGCGCAAACTGGCTCTAACCAGAATAGAATGAGGAGTGGGAGGCCCCGGTGCACAACTGAGCAAGAGGACAAATACATTAGAGTGTCTAGTTTGAGAAACAGACGCCTCACAGGTCCTCAACTGGCAGCTTCATTAAATAGTACCCGCAAAACACCAGTCTCAACGTCAACAGTGAAGAGGCGACTCCGGGATGCTGACCTAGGCAGAGTTGCAAAGAAAAAGCCATATCTCAGACTGGCCAATAAAAATAAAAGATTAAGATGGACAAAAGAACACATACACTGGACAGAGGAAGATTGGAAAAAAGTTTTATGGACAGACGAATCGAAGTTTGAGGTGTTCTGACCACAAAGAAGAACATGCTGGAGGAGTGCTTGATGCCAGCTGTCAAGCATGGTGGAGGCAATGTGATTGTCTTGGGGTGCTTTGGTGGTGGTAAAGTGGGAGATTTATACAGGGTAAAAGGGATCTTGAAGAAGGAAGACAGATATCAAGAGGATTACATTCAGTATGGATTCACATGCCTCATGGTCGATGGGGATCCACATCCACAATATGTTGTGTTTGGATGTGCTAGCAAATTACAGTTTGAAGCCAGTGAAACTGAAGAGACATTTACACACCAAACACATTTACATTTACATTTACGTCATTTAGCAGACGCTCTTATCCAGAGCGACTTACAAATTGGTGCATTCACCTTATAGCCAGTGGGATAACCACTTTACAATGTTTTTATTTTTTGGGGGGGGGTGGGGTAAGGGGGGTGGTAGAAGGATTACTTTATCCTATCCCAGGTATTCCTTAAAGAGGTGGGGTTTCAAATGTCTCCGGAAGGTGGTGAGTGACTCCGCTGTCCTGGCGTCGTGAGGGAGCTTGTTCCACCATTGGGGTGCCAGAGCAGCGAACAGTTTTGACTGGGCTGAGTGGGAACTGTGCTTCCACAGAGGTAGGGGAGCCAGCAGGCCAGAGGTGGATGAACGCAATGCCCTCGTTTGGGTGTAGGGACTGATCAGAGCCTGAAGGTACGGAGGTGCCGTTCCCCTCACAGCTCCGTAGGCAAGCACCATGGTCTTGTAGCAGATGCGAGCTTCAACTGGAAGCCAGTGGAGTGTGCGGAGGAGCGAGGTGACGTCAGAGAACTTGGGAAGGTTGAACACCAGACGGGCTGCGGCCTTCTGGATGAGTTGTAGGGGTTTAATGGCACAGGCAGGGAGCCCAGCCAACAGCGAGTTGCAGTAATCCAGACGGGAGATGACAAGTGCCTGGATTAGGACCTGTGCCGCTTCCTGTGTAAGGCAGGGTCGTACTCTCCGAATGTTGTAGAGCATGAACCTACAGGATTGGGTCACCGCCTTGATGTTAGCGGAGAACGACAGGGTGTTGTCCAGGGTCACGCCAAGGCTCTTCGCACTCTGGGAGGAGGACACAACGGAGTTGTCAACCGTGATGGCGAGATCATGGAACGGGCAGTCCTTCCCCGGGAGGAAGAGCAGCTCCGTCTTATCAAGGTTCAGCTTGAGGTGGTGATCCGTCATCCATACTGATATGTCTGCCAGACATGCAGAGATGCGATTCGCCACCTGGTTATCAGAAGGGGGAAAGGAGAAGATTAGTTGTGTGTCGTCTGCGTAGCAATGATAGGAGAGGCCATGTGAGGATATGACAGAGCCAAGTGACTTGGTGTATAGCGAGAATAGGAGAGGGCCTAGAACTGAGCCCTGGGGGACACCAGTGGTGAGAACACGTGGTGCGGAGACAGCTTCTCGCCACGCCACTTGTTAGGAGCTACCGGTCAGGTAGGACGCAATCCAAGAGTGAGCCGCGCCGGAGATGCCCAGCTCGGAGAGGGTGGAGAGGAGGATCTGATGGTTCACAGTATCAAAGGCAGCAGACAGGTCTGGAAGGACAAGAGCAGAGGAGAGAGAGTTAGCTTTAGCAGTGCGGAGAGCCTCCGTGACACAGAGAAGAGCAGTCTCAGTTGAATGACCAGTATTGAAACCTGACTGGTTTGGATCAAGAAGGTCATTCTGAGAGAGATAGCAAGAGAGTTGACTAAAGACGGCACGCTCAATAGTTTTGGAGAGAAAAGAAAGAAGGGATACTGGTCTGTAGTTGTTGACATCAGAGGGATCGAGTGTTGGTTTTTTGAGAAGGGGTGCAACTCTCGCTCTCTTGAAGACGGAAGGGACATAGCCAGCGGTCAAGGATGAGTTGATCAGCGAGGTGAGGTAAGGGAGAAGGTCACCAGAGATGGTCTGGAGAAGAGAGGAGGGGATAGGGTCAAGCGGGCAGGTTATTGGGCGGCCGGCCGTCACAAGTCGCAAGATTTTATCTGGAGAGAGAGGGGAGAAAGAAGTCAAAGCATAGGGTAGGGCAGTGTGAGCAGGACCAGCAGTGTCATTTGACGTAACAAACGAGGATCGGATGTCGTCAACCTTCTTTTCAAAATGGTTGACGAAGTCATCCACAGAGAGGGAGGAGGGGGAGGGGGAGGAGGATTCAGCAGGGAGGAGAAGGTGGCAAAGAGCTTCCTAGGGTTAGAGGCAGATGCTTGGAATTTAGAGTGGTAGAAAGTGGCCTTAGCAGCAGAAACAGATGAAGAAAATGTAGAGAGGAGGGAGTGAAAAGATGCCAGGTCCGCAGGGAGTCTAGTTTTCCTCCATTTCCGCTCGGCTGCCCGGAGCCCTGTTCTGTGAGCTCGCAATGAGTCATCAAGCCACGGAGCTGGAGGGGAGGACCGAGCCGGCCGGGTGTATAGGGGACATAGAGAGTCAAAGGATGCAGAAAGGGAGGAGAGGAGGGTTGAGGAGGCAGAATCAGGAGATTGGAGGGAGAAGGATTGAGCAGAGGGAAGAGATGATAGGATGGAAGAGGAGAGAGTAGCGGGAGAGAGAGAGCGAAGGTTGCGACGGCGCATTACCATCTGAGTAGGGGCAGAGTGAGTAGTGTTGGAGGAGAGCGAGAGAGAAAAGGATACAAAGTAGTGGTCGGAGACATGGAGGGGAGTTGCAGTGAGATTAGTAGAAGAACAGCATCTAGTAAAGATGAGGTCAAGCGTATTGCCTGCCTTGCGAGTAGGGGGGGACGGTGAGAGGGTGAGGTCAAAAGAGGAGAGGAGTGGAAAGAAGGAGGCAGAGAGAAATGAGTCAAAGGTAGACGTAGGGAGGTTGAAGTCCCCCAGAACTGTGAGGGGTGAGCCATCCTCAGGAAAGGAACTTATCAAGGCGTCAAGCTCATTGATGAACTCTCCAAGGGAACCTGGAGGGCGATAAATGACAAGGATGTTAAGCTTAAATGGGCTAGTGACTGTGACAGCATGGAATTCAAATGAGGAGATAGACAGATGGGTCAGGGGAAAAATAGAGAATGTCCACTTGGGAGAGATGAGGATTCCTGTGCCACCACCCCGCTGACCAGATGCTCTCGGGGTATGCGAGAACACATGGTCAGACGAGGAGAGAGCAGTAGGAGTAGCAGTGTTTTCAGTGGTAATCCATGTTTCCGTCAGCGCCAAGAAGTCGAGGGACTGGAGGGTAGCATAGGCTGAGATGAACTCTGCCTTGTTGGCAGCAGAACGGCAGTTCTAGTGGCTGCCTGAGACCTGGAAATCCACGTGGGTGGTGCGTGCAGGGACCACCAGGTTAGAGAGGCAGCAGTCACGCGGTGTGAGGCGTTTGTATAGCCTGTGCGGAGAGGAGAGAACAGGGATAGACAGAGGCATAGTTGACAGGCTGCAGAAAATGGCTACAATAATGCAAAGGAGATCGGAATGAAATGAACTAAACATCTGGGAAAGGAGAGAGCGGGGCCTCCCTCACCACAACACCCAAATATAACTCTCCCAACTTCCACCTCAGAAACTATAATTGTTGTAAACTACAGCGGTTCAATGTTTTCTAGGAATAGACTAACTTAGTGTATTCAGCTAGCTAACTTGGTACAGTAGTCTTCCGTGAAAATCGTCCAGGGCACCTAGTCATAAGACGCCACAGCCAGCTAGCATGCCGGACTCCAACAACATGGTTTAGCACCAATACTCGGCCACAACAAACCACCAGTGTGTCAACACGCCAAGCAGATAGTCCGTGTCCGTGTCTAACGTTGTGGGTTAGTCCCGACAGCTTGAGCGAGTCCGTCGTCAACTTATTCAGCCAGTTAGTTAGCTAGAATAGTTAGCATAATAGCTAGCCATTGCTTTCAGACAAAGAAGAAACCCCTCCTTTCACGGCACGAACACACAGAGAGAGCCAAGCTAACGTTAACTAGTCACCCATGTCCCGAATACCTTGAACGACTCTGGCTACCAATATGTAAAAACAAAACACAAATGTAGGTTATGACTTACCCCTAGCAGCTACTGTTAGCTAGCCAAGTGCAAAGCTAGCCACTGAATTGACTCAGCCAGTTCGCGTCTGTTCGCTAGGTCGTTCTAGCTATTGTTTACTAGTAGCTATCCAGGTAGCAACAAGCTAGCTAAATTTCAAGCACAGTAGCCACTTACTACCTAACGTTAACAGTTCAGACAATGAGGTTAGAAAACAGCTGAATGGTAGGCATTATTGTATGTAATTATTGTAGGCAGCCAGCTGGCGTAATTACAGGCACTCTCAGGCGTGAAACAACTATACCGTTGCTAATAGTTGCCAGTAGCTACCCGCCAGCTAGTTCAGGTAGTGGGTTAGCTAGCTAGCTTCGTGCTTCACCGGGCTTAGCCGAATATAATACTAACCTACAATAATTACATACAACAACCCACGATAACTACCTACAATACCTAACTACAATCTAAATACATAGTTTAAGCTACTCGACAAAGCCCAAACTATGTATAAAGCCAAGCTTACCCGACGACCTCACCCGACAACCTCCTCCTGCTACAGATTGCACTAACACCCAACACCCAACACACACTGATTTTTTCCAGCGCAAAGTTCAAGATGTGCATGGCCAAAAGCAGATATTGACCACACATAGTACAACCACTACCAAACCCCAAGCTGTATCTTATGAAGTGGCATATCTCATTGCAAAATCAAAAAAGCCACACACTATTGGTAACACTCACATTCTCCCCGCAGCAATAGACATGTGTCAAGCTATGCATGGTGAGAAAATAGCCAGTCAGCTCAAACAAATCCCACTGTCTGATAATACCGTTGCCCAGCGAATAGATGGTATGGCAAAAGACACAGAGTCAGCTTATTGATCGTTTCAAAGAGAGTGGGAAATTTGCTCTACAACTTGATGAGTCGACTGATATATCGCATGCAGCTCTTATATTCGTAAGATAGGCCTACTGCCATGAGGGGAAACTACATGAAGATGTGTTATTTTGCAGTGCGCTTGAGGGGACATGCAAAGGACAGGATATATTCAACAAACCTGATGGAAAGATCCGGGAGGAGGGGCTGTGTTGGGAGAACTGTGTGCAGGGGTTAAAGTTCTCCATCACTGCGACAGATTTCCGTCTTATGGATTCTGGAGAGATTATTTTAGAGATCAGTGTAGATCCACAATAAAACACCTATGGTATTGCCCCTCAATTAAAAAAGCAGCTTTCAGAAAAGCTGAAAACTGAAATGTTTTCTTTCAATGCTGATGAATTCACCAATGAGAACATGGACAGAAAAGTTTCAACAAAGCAACTAGCTTCAAGGAAAGTCAACATTGCAGATGCATCAGCCCTTCTGCATCAGCCCTCAAGCTAACTGATATTCTCAATTCCTTTCGCCTAAACTGGAGTCAAATTGTTAGTATAATTCTGGATAACTGTGCAGTAATGAGGGGCAAAAAGTCTGCAGTGGAGACCTAAGCGCGAAATGAAAACCATGCACTTCTAGACATCAGTGGAGACACAGTTCACATGGTTTCCAATGCCTCTCCAGTCTTATGTAGAAGACTTCTGCTCTGATGTCTACATTGAAAAATTCCCCAAATAAAAGGAGGTTTTTGCAGAGTTCCAGTCTTTGCTTCATATGAAGATCAAGAGCCTAAAACAACTCATCAGCAGCAGGTTCCTGCAAATGCTGAAAGTATGCAACCGAGCACACAAGATGGATGCACTACTACAGCTTCTTGTCTCCCCCTGATCAACACAAACAAGATTTTTACGTTTTAGTAGACACTCTTATCCAGAGCAATTTACAGGAGCAATTAGGGTTAAGTGCCTTGTTCAAGGGCACATCAATAGATATTTCACCTAGTCAGCTCAAGGATTCAAACCAGCAACCTTTCTGTTACTGGTCCAATGCTCTTAACCGCTAGGCTACCTACCGCCCCATACTGTATGGCATCTTTGTTTTGAATGTATAATACCAAGTTATATATTGACTGTATTGCTTTTAGAATACACTGCTTTAGATGGCTCTAAATCTGGTGGTCCCAAAAGTAAAAGTGTGTGTGTGGCATAGCATAGGCATGACAGCATCACAGTTTTGTTGTATAATTTTGTTTTAAATCTATTGTGTTGCAGATGGCTTCTCAACCAGGTTCTTGACAAGCATGCAGTTACATCTGATGAAAGGCCAGAATAACTTTTCTTCAACAACAGGCAAAATCTGTGAGTCGGACTTATGTCAACAGCAACCGGAAGAAACACATCTGTTTGCTGTTCTCAGAGTTCGACAAGCTGACAGCCTTAATCGATTTGTACAGAGGTACACTATATATACAAAAGTATATGGACACCCCTTCAAGTTAGTGGATTTGGCTATTTCAGCCACACCTGTTGTTGACAGGTGTATAAAATCGAGCACACAGCCATGCAATCTCGTTAGACAAACATTGGCAGTAGAATGGCCTTACTGAAGAGCTCAGTGACTTTCAACGTGGCACCATCATAGGATGCCACCTTTCCCACAAGTCAGTTCGTCAACTTTCTGCCCTGCTAGAGCTGCCCCGGTCAACTGTAAGTGCTGTTATTGTGAAGTGGAAACATCTAGGAGTAACAACGCCTCAGCCGCGAAGTGGTAGGCCACACAAGCTCACAGAACGGGACCACCGAGTGCTGAAGTGCGTAGTGCAACATTCACTACCGAGTTCCAAACTGCCTCTGGAAGCAACGTCAGCACAAGATCTGTTCGTCAGGAGCTTCATTAAATGGGTTTCCATGGCCGAGCAGCCGTACACAAGCCTAAGATCACCATGCGCAATGCCAAGCATCGCCTGGAGTGGTGTAAAGCTCGCGCCATTGGACTCTGGAGGAGTGGAAACGCTTTCTCTGGAGTGATGAATCTAGCTTCACCATCTGGCAGTCTGACGGATGAATCTGGGTTTGTCAGATGCCAGGAGAACGCTACCATAGTGCCAACTGTAAAGTTTGGTAGAGGAGGAATAATGGTCTGGGGCTGTTATTTATGGTTCGGGCTAGGCCCCTTAGTTCCAGTGAAGGGATATCTTAACGCTACAGCATACAATGACATTCTAGAATCTAGATGATACTGTGCTTCCAACTTTGTGGTAAGGGAAGGCCCTTTCCTGTTTCAGCATGACAATGCCCCGTGCACAAATCGAGGTTTGTCGAGATCGGTGTGGAAGAACTTGACTGGCCTGCACAGAGCCCTGACCTCAACCCCATCAAATACCTTTGGGATGAATTGGAACGCAGACTGCGAGCCAGGCCTAGTGGCCCAACATCAGTGCCCGACCTCACTAATGCTCTTGTGGCTGAATGGAAGCAAGTCCCCGCAGCAATGTTCCAACATCTAGTGGAAAGCCTTCCCAAAAGAGTGGAGGCTGTTATAGCAGCAAAGTGGGGACCAACTCCATATTAATGCCCATGATTTTGGAATGAGATGTTCGACGAGCAGGTGTACACATACTTTTGGTCATGTTGTGTATGTTACTTCCTTTAGTTGAAAACTCACCTACATGACAACAGGACTATGTTTCCTCAAGCCATACATTTGCGTAATACCACATGAAAGAAGTGGATTAAAATGACATGTCATTAATGAATGATGGTTAAAAGTGCTGTGCTTGCATTTTACTATAACATGCCTAATCAGTTGCTAGTATATTTTTCAGGTGTGCTTCCAACATTTCAGGGATTCCTGAAGAAGCTGCAGCACGAGAAGCCCCTAATACATATGCTGCATGTTGAGATGGTGGTGCTTGTCAGGGAAATCCTCTCCAAGTTCATCAACCCTGAAGCCATCCCACTCAGCGTGAAAGACCTGTTGAAGCGGGATGTCACAAGGAAAGAACTGCAGTACCCTGACAAAGGGTTGTCTGTAGGGAAATACAGCTTCACTGCGATGAACAAGGCTCGGATGGAGAAGAAGCCTTGGTTCAAAGATGCTTACATCTCACTAAGAGAGGGATACATGAAGGCAACAAGGTTTCTCCAGGAGAAGCTACCTCTGGCTAATAACCAGGGGTGCACATAACTGGTACGCAGGTACGCAAGCGCGACAAAAATCAGGAATGCGTAATGCCACTTGTGTTACTACGCGCCTTTGCGTACTTGACCGATCTTCTCATCTAACCTTACACATGACATGTTGCTTGTCAACTACTGTCAGGGATGTCCAAAAAGCAACAGACATTAAGCAGCTTCTTTGGCGTTTCGCCACCTACAAAGAAACGCCAACTGGAGCCAGAGCCGAATAATTACTTTTTTCGGAAAAGTGTCTCCAAGATGTTCAGTGGCTTGAAGCTAACGATGAGCGCACTGAAATGTGGTGCAATATTTTCCTCTCAAATCCACATCTAGCAGACAAAACAGGTGCATTTTATAAAGGCTCAAAGAATTTCAACCATCCTTTATTTGACAAACATGAAAAGAGCAAGGACCACACGAATGTGGAGCAAGCCATTGCTAAACAAGCTAGCCGATAAGAAATGTCCAGTCGCCCACTTGCCAGATGGCGAGACAAGCTGAATGAAGAACAGCGGCAAGCTCTGTTTAATATTTTTCTCCTCGCCTTTCATAAAGCTAAACACGCACGTCCCATGTCTTCCTATTCTGAGGATGTTCCTTTACTGAAGCGGCTAGGAGTAAATGCATATCATTCACGTGAAGGGGGCACACGGATCATGCAGAGCATCGCTCACACCATCAGCGGGGAGTTACGAGCCAAGTTGCAGTCTGCTGAATTTTGGGGGCTGCTTTTTGATGGATCTGAGGACATCAAAAAAACTGAGCAGGAAATCGTTTACATTGTGTCTGTGTCCAGCAACGGAGAGTTTACTTCGGACTTTATTGGACTGATTGAATTGGGTGCTGACCGAACCGCGCAGGCCATAACAGACGGACTTGTGAGACTTTTCCAGGACACAGGCTTGGATGACTGGACAACAAAGTTGGTCGCTGTGTGCACAGACGGGGCTGCTGTCAACGTAGGTATCTACAACGGCGTTGTGCCAAAACTCCGGCAACTTGCTGCGGTTGGAGACTCCCTTGTGCACATTCTGTGCACCGCACACACACTGGAGAATTGCGCTGATCGCAACGTTCCTTACTGTGAGACATTTAATCGCTCTGTGGTCAAGCTGCTGCAGTTTTATTTACAAAAAGGTGGAGCAAAAAACTGCTGCACTGAATAATCTATGTGAAGAAAATGGGATCTCCTTTGTGAAACTGGGTAAGTTTCATAATATCAGATGGTCTGCATGGAGGCATGAAACACTGTTAAAAATATCAAGACTATTGCCAGCCATTAAAATGCAACTGGTTACGAGTGATAACAGTGACTTGCAGCATATCTGCACAGAGCGTTTTCAGTGCTTTCTGTCAAACATGCTTGACATTTGCAACATTTTGAAGACCACATCCATTAGGTTTCAGAAGGAAAAGCTGACCATTGGAGAATGTAAGGATGAACTCATGGTGACCATTGGACAGTTCACACTTCTGCTTGATGGTGAAAGCCACAGGGCACACACTGTTTACAATGCTGATGCTGATGCTGACAGAGACAAGACACACTTACTCAGGGGGTTAATTGAAGAGTTTGAAATCAGATATGACTCCCTCAAGTCATGTGATCATTTCTTAGTATTTGATCCTTCAACATGGCCTCAGGAAATGCAAGACCTCCACAGTTTTGGAAACACGACCGTTTGCAGCATTCTCAAGAAATATGAGGCCACATTGCAACTTGACAAAGATACCACTGTGACAGAATGGATGTGCTTAAAGCAGGCAGGAAAACGCCTGGGAGCCTCTTCTGTGTATGACTTGGTCCAAATAGTAAATACAAGTAACCCAGATGCTTACTCCAACATCAACAAGGTGGTTAAGCTATCTCTTACACTGCCTTTAAGCAGTGCAGCTTGTGAGAGGGGATTCTCACATCTCAACATAATAAAAACCAAGTACAGATCTCGTCTGTCACATGCTCGTCTCTCAGCCCTGATGCACATTCACCTGTCAAAGCAGACCATAGAGACATTTGACCCAAAGCCTGCTGTTGACCTGTGGACGGAGACAGCTAATCGGAGGCTCAACCAAGGACAGGGAGGTGCATCTGCAGCATCTTCATCATCTACCATGCAGGAAGCTGAAGCAGAGGACAGTGGTGGCGGCACTGAGGAGGACAGTGAGGAAGACTGCACTTATTAAGACCACGCTACTTATGGGGTGAGTACCAGACACCATCTGCTGGTACTCACCTGAGTAACTCACTGAAAAAGTTATGTGCACCCCTGCTAATAACACAATCACATGTCTATCTGCTCTCAATCCATCCTTGATTCTCCATGAATCAATCAGAGGGGATTTCAATAGCTTGGGCAAATCTCTTCCAAATGTATTGAAACCAGAGCAGCTTGGTCAGTTTGATGAAGAAGTCCGTGCTGGGAGCTCATTCCAAAGCTCGTGCCAAAGACTGTGGAGGATGCGGAACACATTGATGTGGACTGGTGGAGCAAGGTGTTGGCCATGAAAACCTCTGTAGGTGAAAAGAGATTCCCCCTCATAGTGAAGCTGGTCAGGGCTTTACTGAGTGTTTTCATGGGCCCACTTGTTGAGGGATCCTTCAACCTTAAGGATGACATTCTTGAACCAGTATAAAGCTGGGATGTATGTGGAAACCTACGAAAGCTTAGCCATAATCAAGTCCAACATGAAGGCAGTTGGCATAACAGCCTCTACAATGGAGATTGACCATCCACTGAGAAGGACCTGTCTGTCCTCCTACCAAACATACCAAGAGCACCTGCAGTAGAAGAAGGAAATCAAGACTGCCGGCCCAGACGGCATCCCTAGTTGCGTCCTCAGAGCATACGCAGACCAGCAGATGGAGTGTTTACGGACATATTCAATCTCTCCCTATCCCAGTCTGCTGTCCCCACTTGCTTTAAGATGTCCACCATTGTTCCTGTACCCAAGAAAGCAAAGGTAACTGAACTAAATGACTATCGCCCCGTAACACTCATTTCTGTCGGCATGAAGTGCTTTGAGAGGCTAGTTACGGTGAAGTATGGTGGTGGCAGCATCATGCTGTGGGGATGTTTTTCAGCTGCAGGGACTGGGAGACTAGTCAGGATCGAGGGAAAGATGAACGGAGCAAAGTACAGAGAGGTCCTTGATAAAAACCTGCTCCAGAGCACTCAGGACCTCAGACTGGGGCAAAGGTTCACCTTCCAACAGGACAACGACCCTAAGCACACAGCCAAGACAACGCAGGAGTGGCTTCGGGACAAGTCTCTGAATGTCCTTGAGTGGCCCAGCCGGAGCCCGGACTTGAACCCAATCTAACATCTCTGGAGAGACTTGAAAATAGATGTGCAGCAACGCTCCCCAACCTGACAGAGCTTGAGAGGATCTGCAGAGAAGAACGTGAGAAACTCCCCAAATACAGGTGTGCCAAGCAAGAAGACTCTGGGCTGTAATCGCTGCCAAAGGTGCTTCAACAACGTACTGAGTAAAGGTTCTGAATACTTATGTAAATGTAATATTTCCGTTTTTTATTTTTAATACATTTGCAAAAATTCCTAAAAACCTTTTGCTTTGTCATTATGGGGTATTGTGTGTAGATTGATGAGGGATAAAAACAATTTAATGCATTTTAGATTAAGGCTGTAACTTAACAAAATGTTGGAAAAGTGAAGGGGCCTGAATACTTTCTGAATGCACTGTGACAAAAAAAATTGTGACAAAACCATGAGTAGAGTTGAAAATGCGATGGAAACCCATTTCACTTGTATTTTTTATTAGGTACAGAATTTATGCGAAAAAGTTAATTTTGTGTGCACTGATTTTTACCCGCATCAAGTCCATTTGGTGGAAACCCACCACTGGTGGGAAAATGCGCATATTTTCTTTCTGTGGATTCTAGAATATTCGCAAGAAAATCTGTCGCCAATTAGATGGAAACCTAGCTACTGAAATTCTTTGAACATTTTATTTTACCTCCATCCATTGTTTGGTTTAGGTGACTCGCTCCAATTCCACACAATGCTTATGTATTACTGTCCCATCCCTGGTTTTTGAAGCATCCTCAGGTCAACACCAAGTGCACATCATTAATCTAATTCGGCTTCACAGAGATTAACTGGTTAGTCCATATTTACCTTAGTCTGGGATTCCCTAGTCTATAACTAATTAATCTGAAATTAAGCAACGTCTCAGAAAGCAATTTTTTAAATCTGGATTAAGTTAAGTAGAATTAGCCTAGTCCTGATTTAAATTAAACTCTGTCCTGGAAACCGCTCTGTGGTGTTAAGAAAAATTCTTACAAAATGTTATCATGTTTTTACAGCTACTCCTTACTGAGAAGGCCCTCCTAACATCTAACATAATTTTGCCTCTTTAAAACACTGAACCCTCATGTTTCTTTAAACTCTGTCTTTCTTCTTGCCCCCTTTCTTTATTCACCCTCCCTAAAATAGGGAATCTATCACGGTCATCATGTCCAATAAATTCAAATTAGGGAGCCTTAGCTCTGCTCCAGCCCCTTAATGCGATCTGGCTACACGAGCACACTCATTCATCCTGTGAGTCTCCATGCAGGGGACGATGCGATATCCGTCTCTTCCTGGATGGCCCATGCTGACCCCAGGCCTGTACTACAGCTAATTTAACGTCCTGTCTGTTTATTTATGAGGGCTGTTTGAGACGGCCAAACACAATGAATAACGCACTTCAGCTCTGTCTTTGGGAAGTATTAGTGGATTACAGTGTTTTTTTTAAAGCGACTTGCTGGCACCGTTTACGTCCCTGGGCCAAAGCAGATTTGTGGAGCTGGCTGGCTCTCTCTTTGGGGTCACTGTTGAGATAGGAGAGGATGTTGTGCGGTTGTGTCGAAAAAACATGAGGAGAAATGGATGCCAAGTTTACTTGTCAAGTTTACTTACAAAGACACTTTGTCAACAGAAAATGTTTGACTGTTGTTAGTGTTGCAGTCTGCATTGGAAAATGACACCTCATTCATCAAATTCTGAGTAGAAAAAAAGAGAAGAAGAAGAAAGACTGATAATATCCAAGAGAAGAAAGACTGATAATATCCTCTGATTCTGGTTTAGGCAGATCCTGTACACTCGCCTCATTGTTATACTGTATTTGTTCCCCAAAATATCCCACTTGACTTTGATCCAATCTTAAGGACAGCACACAAGATTCCAAGGCAATCAAGATAACATGGCTAAAAGCATCAGTGGTCCAAGTTAACTATCATGTTAATCACAGGCAGATTAGAACAACAGAACATTGTATTATCCATACGCAGCCCACTAAGAGCACCCCACAAATCAGCATCACCCGCAGGGGTCACAGAGTGCCTGAGAGGTCGTTTCACCACCAGCTTCGATCCTCATCCCGCACAACTAATCTCGATGGCCAACCAAAACAACCCCGCCGAATAGCTGCCGACGCTAAGGAATAAAAGGCAAATAAGACAGAGGACTAACAGCTATAGTTTTGATACGCACCAGGAAATGCAGGTGCACTCACTCTGTTCTGCCCCTTTCCGATTTCCTGGAAGCGGTGTCTGGACCACCAGTCCAGGTGGCCTAAAGACCAGACCGGAATGGACTTTCAATAAGAAATGTATAGTATTTACACCTGGAACTCCAACTGAATTAACCATCTCTTTGAATAATTAATGTAATTAATCAGTTTATGAGTAGAGCCAGAATGAAAACCATCTGATTTCCCTGGTCCACTCTGGGTATGGGCCACCACACTCTGATGGATGGGAAGCTGGGGCAACAATGGTGAGGTGATATTTATTAGTCTGTGATAATACAGCACAAGCAGCATGATGGGTTGCTTCCGGGCTGAGTACATACATGGTAACCACTAACCTGATCCACCATTCTGAAACAATGTAAGCTTGCGAGATCAAGATGGTTGATCAGGCTCGGTAACCACAGCTCTAGTTCAACATGCCTGTCTGTCTCTCTACCTCCTCATAAACCATAGACCTAATTTGTCCATCTCTGACTCACTCACTCAATCTCCTGTAATCTATTTGACCACTAGCATTTTTCTCTAGCACTACAGAGCTGTACAGACTCAACACTGACCTTGTGGGGACCTCTGCTGGTGTTTTACTGAAATTACAGTTCTTAACAACTGCTGCTTTTTAGAGTTCTGGTGTGATGAATATAAACCATGTTTCATGAGCTAAAATAAAAGATCCCAAAAGCGTATTTCTCTCAGATTTTGTGCACAAATGTGTTTACATCGCTGTTAGTGAGCATTTCCCCTTTGCCAAGATAATCCATCCACCTGACAGGTGTGGCATATCAAGAACCTGATTAAACAGCATGATCATTACACACAGGTGCACCTTGTGATGGGGACAATAAAAGGCCACTCTAAAATGTGCAGTTTTGACACAGAACACAATGCCACAGATGTTTCAAGTTTTGAGGGAGCATGCAATTGGCAAGTTGACTGCAGGAATGTACACCAGAGCTGTTGCCAGAGGATTGAATGTCAATTTTTCTACCATAAGCCGCCTCCAATGTCGTTTTAGAGAATTTGGCACTACGTCCAACCGGCCTCACAACAGCAGACCATGTGTAACCACGCCAGCCAAGGACCTCAACATCTGGCTTCTTCACCTGCGGGATCGTCTGAGACCAACCACCCGGACAGCTGATAAAACTGTGGGTTAGCACAACCGAATAATTTCTGCAAAGTCAGAAACTGTCTACGGTAAGCTCATCTGCGTGCTTGTCGTCCTCACTAGGGTCTTGACCTGACTGCAATTAGGGGTCGTAACCGACTTCAGTGGGCAAATGCTCACATTCGATGGCCACTGGCATGCTGGAGAAGTGTGCTCTTCACAGATGAATCCCGATTTCAACTGTACCGGACAGATGGCAGACAGCGTGTATGGCGTCGTGTGGGCGGGCGGTTTGCTGATGTCAACGTTATGAACAGAGTGCCCCATGGTGGCGATGGGGTTACGGTACGGGCAGGCATAAGCTATGGACAACAAATACAATTTCATTTTATGGATGGCAATTTGAATGCACAGAGATACCGTGACGAGATCCTGAGGCCCATTGTCGTGCCATTCATCCGCCACCACCACCTCATGTTTCAGAATGATAAAGCACGGTCCCATGTCGTAAACAATTCCTGGAAGCTGAAAATGTCCCTGTTCTTCCATGGCCTGCATACTCACCAGACATGTCACCCATTGAGCATGTTTGGATTGGATGCTCTGGATCGACGTGTACGACAGCGTGTTCCGAGTTCCCACTAGGACTGGGTGGTATACCGTATTTTACTATATACCGGTATTGATGCATGGACCTGTTTGGGTTTTAACTTTACCTTCTATAACGGTATTTTAATGTTTGGTTTGTTAAATAAATGTGATACGCCTTGTGTAACATTCATTTTTATTATTTACTCTGCTACTTGAGTCATCTCTCTCTACTCTCTCTCTCTCCATGTCACTTTCCACACAGATCTAGCCCTGCCAACTGTCACTAAAGGAGCGCATTTGTTGTTGATCGACCATGAGACACTTGTGTTCAGTCTGCATGGTCAATGCAGCACATGCAACAATGTTGATGACAACGATGCTGTTTCCACTTTGCATCTTAATATATATCAACAAGTGCTCTATAATTACACTATTAGTTTGTGTTTCTTACATCTGCAAAAAGTTAGTTTGTCTTTTCTTAGCAAGTTGTCACTAAATTGTGTTAGCCGCTAATGCTAATTGCTAGTTAGCTGGCTAGCTAATAAATATAATGAGTCAGAACAAACGTAGCTATACAGCCTGATACCAGTGATGGTGTAGGCCTAAATCAGCATGTTGTTTGTGCAACAGTATCTTCTAAACCAAAGAGGATTAGGCAAAGCATGAATATGTTAGCTACATTAATGTAGCCAAATATTATAGGGTCCCCTAGGAAACACTCACCAACATTTTGGTTCATACCCTATCACAATAACTCCTCCCTGGCACTTTCATTCGTTGTTATGTCAAACAATACTGTATTCAAAGTGCCCACTATTACAGTTGAAGTCGGAAGTTTACATACACCTTAGCCAAATACATTTAACCTCAGTTTTTCACAATTCCTGACAATTAATACTAGTACAAATTCCCTGTCTTAGGTCAGTTAGGATCACCACTTTATTTTAAGAATGTGAAATGTCAGAATAATAGTAGAGAGAATTATTTATTTCAGCTTTTATTTATTTCATCACATTCCCAGTGGGTCAGAAGTTTACATACACTCAATTAGTATTTGGTAGCATTGCCTTTAAATTGTTTAACTTGGGTCAAATGTTTTGGGTAGCCTTCCACAAGCTTCCCACAATAAGTTGGGTGAATTTTGGCCCATTCCTCCTGACAGAGCTGGTGTAACTGAGTCAGGTTTGTAGGCCTCCTTGCTCGCACACGCTTTTTCAGTTCTGCCCACAAATGTTCTATAGGATTGAGGTCAGGGCTTTGTGATGGCCACTCCAATACCTTGACTTTGTTGTCCTTAAGCCATTTTTCCACAACTTTGGAAGTATGCTTGGGGTCACTGTCCATTTGGAAGACCCATTTGCGACCATGCTTTAACTTCCTGACAGATGTTTTGAGATGTTGCTTTAATATATCCACATAATTTTCCTTCCTCATGTTGCCATCTATTTTATGAAGTGCACCAGTCCCTCCTGCAGCAAAGCACCCCCACAGCATGATGCTGCCACCCCGTGCTTCACGGTTGGGATGGTGTTCTTCCGCATGCAAGCAGCCCCCTTTTTCCTCCAAACATAACGATGGTCATTATGGCCAAACAGTTCTATTTTTGTTTCGTCAGACCAGAGGACATTTCTCAAAAAAGTACGATTTTTGTCCCAATGTGCAGTTGCAAACCGTAGTCTGGCTTTTTTATGACGGTTTTGGAGCAGTGGCTTCTTCCTTGCTGAGCGGCCTTTCAGGTTATGTCGATATAGGACTCGTTTTACTGTGGATATAGATACTTTTATACCTGTTTCCTCCAGCATCTTCACAAGGTCCTTTGCTGTTGTTCCGGGATTGATTTGCACTTTTCGCACCTAAGTACGTTCATCTGTAGGAGACAGAACGCATCTCCTTCCTGAGCGGTATGACGGCTGCGTGGTCCCATGGTGTTTATACTTGCGTACTATTGTTTGTACAGATGAACGTGGTACCTTCAGGCGTTTGGAAATTGCTCCCAATGATGTCAATTAGCCTATCAGATGCTTCTAAAGCCATGACATCATTTTCTGGAATTTTCCAAGCTGTTTAAAGGCACAGTCAACTTAGTGTATGTAAACTTCTGACCCACTGGAATTGTGATACAGTGAATTATAAGTGAAATAATCTGTCTGTAAACAATTGTTGGAAAAATTACTTGTATCATGCACAAAGTAGATGTCCTAACCGACTTGCCAAAGCTATAGTTTGTTAACAAGAAATTTGTGGAGTGGTTGAAAAACGAGTTTTAATGACTCCAACCTAAGTGTATGTAAACTTCCGACTTCAACTGTATACTGTATAACCTACCTAAAAGCAAGAGATCGCTATGTGCACAGGTAAGATCAGGGATATTGTGGTGAAATTGAAGAGGAAAGACTATGTAACTATTGTGACTTCGAAGAAATAGAGAATTAAACTCATTTTATCCTCTACTGACCTTTCTAGCACAATATACAGTACCAGTCAAAAGTTTGGACACACCTACTTATTCATTGTAGAATAATATTGAAGACATCAAAACTATGAAATAACACATATGGAATCATGTAGTAAACAAAAAAAAGTGTTAAGCAAATCAAAGTATATTTTAGATTTGAGAATATGCAAATAGCCAACCTTTGCCTTGATGACAGCTTTGCACACTCTTGGCATTCTCTCAACCAGCTTCACCTGGAATGCTTTTCCAACAGTCTTGAAGGAGTTCCCACATATGCTGTGCACTTGATGGCTGCTTTTGCTTCACTCTGCGGTCCAACTCATCCCAAACCATCTCAATTGGGTTGAGGTTGGGTGATTGTGGAGGCCAGGTCATCTGATGCAGCACTCCATCACTCTTCTTCTTGGTCAAATAGCCCTTAAACAGCCTGGAGGTGTGTTTTGGGTCATTGTCCTGTTAAAAAACAAATGATAGTCCCTCTAAGCACAAACCAGATGGGATGGCGTATAGCTGCAGAATGCTGTGGTAGCCATGTTGGTTAAGTGTGCCTTGAATTCTAAATAAATCTTCTGTTAGTGTCACCAGCAAAGCACCCCCACACCATCACACCTCCTCCTCCATGCTTCACGATGGGAACCACACATGCGGAGATCATCCGTTCACTTACACTGCGTCTCACAAAGACACGGCGGTTGAAACCAAAAATCTCAAATGTGGACTCATCAGACCAAAGGACAGATTTCCACCGGTCTAATGTCCATTGCTCATGTTTCTTGGCCCAAGCAAGTCTCTTCTTCCTATTGGTGTCCTTTAGTAGGGGTTTCTTTGCAGGAATTCGACCATGAAGGCCTGATTCACGCAGTCTCCTCTGAACAGTTGATGTTGAGATGTGTCTGTTACTTGAACTCTGTGAAGCAATCTGAGGTGCAGTTAACTCTAATTAACTTATCTTCTACAGCAGAGGTAACTCTGGGTCTTCCTTTCCTGTGGCGGCAGTGGCGGCTCCTGAAAAAATTCTCAGGAGGGGCAATTTTTCTGATGATTTAGGTGACCTACACACATTTTTAAAAAGATATGTCCAGCAACAACATGAAGACAGGGGCAGCATATAAGTCAATACCAGAAGCATTTATTGACTGATCTCAAAAGTGTTGGCTTACAAAAGCAAAATAAGTTATCACAGTAAAAATAATCAAGGGTGTTCTTTCACATTCCTCAACACTGCATAAACAATATGTATGGCTTTGTAAAAATGAACAACCATATTCTGGCCAATTGTATAGATTTGTAAATATGAACAACCATATTCTGGCCAATTGTATAGATTTGTAAAAATGAACATGAACAGATTTTTAATTTTTTTGAATGGCAGTACCTTTCAAACATGTCTGCTTGCAGTAAGGTAGCACTCACAAGGTGGCCAGAGAAAGATAACCTTTCTTTGGTGTGATCCAGGATGGTGTTGCAGACCTCTTCAGACAGCCTCTGCTTCTCCTCTTCTCTCAAAGCTGTTCTGGGTCTTTTGGCTCCTGTTGCTTCTTGCAGCTGCTGTTGAGAGGAGTCCCTGAAGGCAAACAGACCAATGTGTTTGTTGGCTTTGTACAGTATTGTTGTCTATGTGATGCACAGGTATATGCAATGTATCCATGTATAGTACAAATACTTCAGTTCCACTTAAAATGGGCAGGGATGCATAAAGTCTTTAGTGTTTAAGTTAGCCTTTGTGTCTCACATAGCCTGGATGTTCAGCACAGTATACAGTGGTGCTCATAAGCTTATGATCCCATGCTAAAGTTGACTAAAAAGAGGAATAAAAAAGAAAAGAAAATTGGTGTCCTTAAAGGTTGGATTTTCCAACTTTTTTAATTAAGTCATTAAGATCAATTTCCAAAAGATGATTTTTTTATTTTTTTATTCCTCTTTTTAGTCAGCTTTAGAATGTGTTCATACACTTATGAGCACCACTGTACAGTACACATAGTATATAAAATAAGATAGATTACACCACTGGCCATATATAATGACAATAATGTAATTTCAAACACAAATGCAGTCTCCTTTCATGCATACATTTTCAAATAAAGCTCTGCTTTGAGAAAGATCGAATGATATTGTTTAATCTTTATCTTACCTTATGGCCTGCACACTGCTTGCGAAGCTGTCGAGGGCACGTTTGATAAAGACAGCATCGATGTCCTTATTCTGTAGCTTCTGGTACGGTGGGCTGGTCAAATGAACCCAATGAACCCGTCCGGATGGCTTCAAAACATTCTATGAGGTCGTCTCGATTCTCGTAGACAGTGTTCACGACTCTGCTGTTGCTAACCTCATCGTTGTGGCGGCGGACAGCTAGCCTGTATCCCTCATCCAGTTGAGTGGCAATATTCACTCTCACCAAAGCAGACAATCTCAAACAGCTATCAATGTGGGTCTTTGACAGCTCATTTTTCTTAATCTTTTCTGAAAGATGGTGCATGTCGGTTACACCAGTCGCTGTCCAAGCGTTGCTGTCTGCCGTTCATGGTTACGTTACGTTACGTATGACGAAAGCGCGTAAGTGCAAGCCCTCAGACACCCATAGAGAATGTATTGAAAGCTCAGAAATTTGAAAAAAATATATTTTACATTAGAGGCTATGAGAGACTTCTGGGCGATTTTCAACCTGACTGAAATCGCCCCAAAACGGGCGGGGACATTTGAAGCACGACTTTAGCCTGATTGGACATTTAGTGGCTGGCAGATCAGACGTGAACACTGAACTACTGTTGCCATGATATAATTGATTAGAAAAAAAATCCCTTCCTTTTCCCGTTTGGCAGTGCGTCGCCCATATCGCCCTATTGAACACACCGCCCATGAGTCAGAATAACAACAACAAAATCCAGAAAAACGCATGTAAAACATGTTATAAATTGATTTGCATTTTAATGAGGGAAATAAGTATTTGACCCCCTCTCAATCAGAAAGATTTCTGGCTCCCAGTTGTCTTTTATACAGGTAACGAGCTGAGACTAGGAGCACACTCTCTACCATGGCCAAGACCAAAGAGCTCTCCAAGGATGTCAGGGATACATGGAATGGGCTACAAGACCATCGCCAAGCAGCGATGGTCTTGTGAGAAGGTGACAACAGTTGGTGCGATTATTCGCAAATGGAAGAAACATCAAATAACTGTCAATCTCCCTCGGCCTGGGGCTCCATGCAAGATCTCACCTCGTGGAGTTGCAATGATCATGAGAATGGTGAGGAATCAGCCCAGAACTACACAGGAGGATCTTGTCAATGATCTCAAGGCAGCTGGGACCATAGTCACCAAGAAAACAATTGGTAACACACTACGCCGTGAAGGACTGAAATCCTGCAGCGCCCGCAAGGTCCCCCTGCTCAAGAAAGCACATATACAGGCCCGTCTGAAGTTTGCCAATGAACATCTGAATGACTCAGAGGAGAACTGGGTGAAAGTGTTGTGGTCAGATGAGACCAAAATCGAGCTCTTTGGCATCAACTCAACTCGCCGTGTTTGGAGGAGGAGGAATGCTGCCTATGACCCCAAGAACACCATCCCCACCGTCAAACATGGAAGTGGAAACATTATGTTTTGAAGGTGTTTTTCTGCTAAGGGGACAGGACAACTTCACTGCATCAAAGGGACGATGGACGGGGCCATGTACCGTCAAATCTTGGGTGAGAACCTCCTTCCCTCAGCCAGGGCATTGAAAATGGGTCGTGGATGGGTATTCCAGCATGACAATGACCCAAAACACACGGCCAAGGCAACAAAGGAGTGGCTCAAGAAGAAGCACATTAAGGTCATGGAGTGGCATAGCCAGTCTCCAGACCTTAATCCCATAGAAAATCTGTGGAGGGAGCTGAAGGTTCGAGTTGCCAAATGTCAGCCTCGAAACCTTAATGACTTGGAGAAGATCTGCAAAGAGGAGTGGAACAAAATCCCTCCTGAGATGTGTGCAAACCTGGTGGCCAACTACAAGAAACGTCTGACCTCTGTGATTGCCAACAAGGGTTTTGCCACCAAGTACTAAGTCATGTTTTGCAGAGGGGTCAAATACTTATTTCCCTCATTAAAATGCAAATTCAAATAAACCTACCATTAAAATGATAGACTGATCATTTCTTTGTCAGTGGGCAAACGTACAAAATCAGCAGGGGATCAAATACTTTTTTCCCTCACTGTATGCATCTAAAACTCACATGCCCACTTTCTAACATGAAATATAGAGTCTTGAAGCACTGGGTGCAATAAAAGAGCCAGTGCTCCCTGTTTGTAAACTATGATCTCTCTACCAGGTACATTGCAAGACTAAACCCTACAGTTGTGGTCAGAAGTTTTGAGAATGACACAAATACTAATTTTCACAAAGTCTGCTGCCTCAGTTTTGATGATGGCAATTTGCATATACTCCAGAATGTCATGAAGAGTGATCAGATGAATTGCAATTAATTGCAAAATCCCTCTTTGCCATGAAAATGAACTTAATCCCAAAAAAACATTTCCACTGCATTTCAGCCCTGCCACAAAAGGAATAGCTGCCATCATGTCAGTGATTCTCTCGTTAACACAGATGAGAGTGTTGACGAGGACAAGGCTGGATTGAGTTAGAATAACAGACTGGAAGCATTAAAAGGAGGGTGGTGCTTGAAATCATTGTTCCTCCTCTGTTAACCATGGTTACTTGCAAGGAAACACGTGCCGTCATCATTGCTTTGCACAAAATGGGCTTCACAGGCAAGGATATTGCTGCTAGTAAGATTGCACCTAAATCATCCATTTATCGGATCATCAAGAACTTCAAGGAGAGAGGTTCAATTGTTGTGAAGAAGGTGTCAGGGCACCCAAGAATGTCCAGCAAGCGCCAGGACCGTCTCCTAAATTTGATTCAGCTGCGGGATCGGGGCACCACCAGTGCAGTGCTTGCTCAGGAATTGCAGCAGGCAGATGTGAGTGCATCTGCACGCACAGTGAGGCGAATACTTTTGGAGGATGGCCTGGTGTCAAGAAGGGCAGCAAAGAAGCCACTTCTCTCCAGGAAAAACATCAGGGACAGACTGATATTCTGCAAAAGGTACAAGGATTGGACTGCTGAGGACTGGGGTAAAGTCATTTTCTCTGATGAATCCCCTTTCCGATTGTTTGGGGCATCCGGAAAACACCTTGTCCGGAGAAGACAAGGTGAGCGCTACCATCAGTCCTGTGTCATGCCAACAGTAAAGCATCCTGAGACCATTCATGTGTGGGGTTGCATCTCAGCCAAGGGAGTGGGCTCACTAACAATTTTGCCTAAGAACACAGCAATGAATAAAGAATGGTAGCAACACATCCTCCGAGAGCAACTTCTCCCAACCATCCAAGAACAGTTTGGTGACGACCAATGCCTTTTCCAGCATGATGGAGCACCTTGCCATAAGGCAAAAGTGATAACTAAGTGGCTCGGGGAACAAAACATCAATATTTTGGGTCCATGGCCGGAAACTCCCCAGAACTTAATCCCATTGAGAACATTGTAACATCTGACAAAAATATCTCATAACACTGAAGCAGCGAACTTTGTGAAGACAAATACTTGTGTCATCTCAAAACTTTTGACCACGACTGTACATGCGTAAGCAGGAGCTCCTTGTCTTACCCAGGTGTCACATTCTTTCCTGGTTAGAGTCCGTGTGCCTTTGGTCCCTGGATCAAATGTCTCCTCCTGTCTTTGACAGGCGCAGTGGTCTAAGGCACTGCATCGCAGTGCTAACTGTGTCACTAGAGATTCTGGTTCGAATCCAGGCTCTGTCGCAGCCGGCCGCGACCGGGAGACTCATGGGCGGCGCACAATTGGCCCAGCGTTGTCCAGGGTAGGGGAGGGAATGGCCGGCAGGGATGTAGCTCAGTTGATAGAGCATGGCGTTTGCAACGCCAGGGTTGTGGGTTCGATTCCCACGGGGGGCCAGTATAAAAAAAAAAAATTGTATTCACTAACTGTAAGTCGCTCTGGATAAGAGCGTCTGCTAAATGACTAAAATGTAAATGTAAAAATGTTTGACAATCCCTCTGGTCCCTGTGAACCACAAAAAACTCCTGTGCAGCTATAGCTGCTCCAAGCTTCTTGCATCAGCACACTCCATATAGTATACATCAACTATGACAGACAAATTGAGGAAAAAAAATCCAGAAAATCACATTGTAGGATTTTTAATGAATTTATTTGCAAATTATGGTGGAAAATAAGTATTTGGTCACCTACAAACAAGCAAGATTTCTGGCTCTCACAGACCTGTAACTTCTTCTTTAAGAGGCTCCTCTGTCCTCCACTCGTTACCTGTATTAATGGCACCTGTTTGAACTTGTTATCAGTATAAAAGACACCTGTCCACAACCTCAAACAGTCACACTCCAAACTGCACTATGGCCAAGACCAAAGAGCTGTCAAAGGACACCAGAAACAAAATTGTAGACCTGCACCAGGCTGGGAAGACTGAATCTGCAATAGGTAAGCAGCTTGGTTTGAAGAAATCAACTGTGGGAGCAATTATTAGGAAATGGAAGACATACAAGACCACTGATAATCTCCCTCGATCTGGGGCTCCACGCAAGATCTCACCCCGTGGGGTCAAAATGATCACAAGAACGGTGAGAAAAATCCCAGAACCACACGGGGGGACCTAGTGAATGGCCTGCAGAGAGCTGGGACCAAAGTAACAAAGCCTACCATCAGTAACACACTACGCTGCCAGGGACTCAAATCCTGCAGTGCCAGACGTGTCCCCCTGCTTAAGCCAGTACATGTCCAGGCCCGTCTGAAGTTTGCTAGAGTGCACTTGGATGATCCAGAAGAGGATTGGGAGAATGTCATATGGTCAGATGAAACCAAAATAGAACTTTTTGGTAAAAACTCAACTCGTTGTGTTTGGAGGACAAAGAATGCTGAGTTGCATCCAAAGAACACCATACCTACTGTGAAGCATGGGGGTGGAAACATCATGATTTGGGGCTGTTTTTCTGCAAAGGGACCAGGACGACTGATCCGTGTAAAGGAAAGAATGAATGGGGCCATGTATCGTGAGATTTTGAGTGAAAACCTCCTTCCATCAGCAAGGGCATTGAAGATGAAACGTGGCTGGGTCTTTCAGCATGACAATGATCCCAAACACACCGCCCGGGCAACGAAGGAGTGGCTTCGTAAGAAGCATTTCAAGGTCCTGGAGTGGCCTAGCCAGTCTCCAGATCTCAACCCCATAGAAAATCTTTGGAGGGAGTTGAAAGTACGTGTTGCCCAGCGACAGCCCCAAAACATCACTGCTCTAGAGGAGATCTGCATGGAGGAATGGGCCAAAATACCAGCAACAGTGTGTGAAAACCTTGTAAAGACTTACAGAAAACTTTTGACCTGTGTCATTGCCAACAAAGGGTATATAACAAAGTATTGAGAAACTTTTGTTATTGACCAAATACTTATTTTCCACCATAATTTGCAAATACATTTTCATTTTTCATTTTCTCAATTTGTCTGTCATAGTTGACGTGTACCTATGATGAAAATTACAGGCCTCTCTCATCTTTTTAAGTGGGAGAACATGCACAATTGGTGGCTGACTAAATACTTTTTTTCCCCACTGTATCTGTACAAGTGGCAATGCAGTAAGTCTTTGTGTTTATGGAAATAGAACCTGGCGCTGGCAGCAAACATGCAAGCTAGAGCAAAATTTGACCACGTTGATTCAACCAGTTTTTGCCCTATTTAATTTTTGACTGCCCTATTTAATTTTATAAGGGGGGATTCTTTCTGTCAGCCCCCCTCATTTCAGATGCAGTCATATTCTTGAGTGCTAATGTCCCCTTTCCTAGATTCCTTTTTATTGCAAACACTTCACTTCATACTTCCTTGTGATTTTGAATACTCTGAATACATTACATTTCATGCCTTCACCAACAGAAACATTGGTGACAGGCCACCCAACTGGATTGACACCGTTAAATAGGATCGCTACAATGGGATTTACTCATATTCGTCTACAAGGTCATCAGAACTAGTGGCAGTATTATGATAGCACTTTCTAGAGAGCAGCTGCTGCATTGTCATCTGACAGGGGATGTACTGTACAGGCAGTTTGGTTTTGGAGTTGTGATTAGCAATCACCACCAGTGTCATGTACTGACATGTGTTAGTAGTACCACGATACAACCTTTATTGAAAATGCAAATGTGGATTCATCTCATTCATGTTTGCTCTCTGTAACATAGTGATAGTGTGGGCATCACATTTCTGACAGAGCTAATTTGTAAGGAGGCTCCACCGCCAGGGGAGGAGATAGACAGGATGCTGAGCAAGAGGGGGTCGCCCACACTCCACAGAAAGTGCTCCAAAGTATCGGAACTGACCCTCAGCTGGAAGGAGGAGAAGGAGCGGAATGTTGAGACAGAGGGAGAATTTGGAGATGGCCGCACCTGTAGCGTGGACACAGAGGATAGTGGGTACTCTGAGGCGGAGGAAAGGACCCTTGAGGCGGAGGGCGGCCAAGATAAACCTGGACAGAGAGACAACTCTAAACCTGGACAGATGGACAGCACTGAACCTGGGCAGACAGAGAGCAATGAACCTCCTGGACAGACAGACAGCTCTAAACCTGAACAGACAGACATCTCTAAACCTGGACAGACAGCACTGGGTCATCCGGGGAGGCCATGCAGAGGGACAGTGACAGCGTCTCACCTAAAGGGAAAGTTGAGTCATGGGTGAGGGTCAAAAAACCCTCCAGCTCAGTGTGAGTTCAATGTTATTTGCATCAGTGTGGTGACTGTATTAACATTAATGTACAAGTGATGGTGCATGACGGTCCCTCATTAAACGTTGCCCCTAAGTATGTCAGGGATACCGTAAATACAGTACACCTACAGTGGGGAGAACAAGTATTTGATACACTGCTGATTTTGCAGGTTTTCCTACTTACAAAGCATGTAGAGGTCTGTAATTTTTATCATAGATACACTTCAACTGTGAGAGACGGAATCTAAAACAAAAATCCAGAAAATCATGTTGTATGATTTTTAAGTAATTAATTTGCATTTTATTGCATGACATAAGTATTTGATCACCTACCAACCAGTAAGAATTCCGTCTCTCACAGACCTGTTAGTTTTTCTTTAAGAAGCCCTCCTGTTCTCCACTCATTACCTGTATTAACTGCACCTGTTTGAACTCGTTACCTGTATAAAAGACACCTGCCCACACACTCAATCAAACAGACTCCAATCTCTCCACAATGGCCAAGACCAGAGAGCTGTGTAAGGACATCAGGGATAAAATTGTAGACCTGCACAAGGCTGGGATGGGCTACAGGACAATAGGCAAGCAGCTTGGTGAGAAGGCAACAACTGTTGGCGCAATTATTAGAAAATGGAAGAAGTTCAAGATGACAGTCAATCACCCTCGGTCTGGGGCTCCATGCAAGATCTCACCTCGTGGGGCATCAATGATCATGAGGAAGGTGAGGGATCAGCCCAGAACTACACGGCAGGACCTGGTCAATGACCTGAAGAGAGCTGGGACCACAATCTCAAAGAAAACCATTAGTAACACACTACGCCGTCATGGATTAAAATCCTGCAGCGCATGCAAGGTCCCCCTGCTCAAGCCAGCGCATGTCCAGGCTCGTCTGAAGTTTGCCAATGACCATCTGGATGATCCAGAGGAGGAATGGGAGAAGGTCATGTGGTCTGATGAGACAAAAATAGAGCTTTTTGGTCTAAACTCCACTCGCCGTGTTTGGAGGAAGAAGAAGGATGAGTACAACCCCAAGAACACCATCACAACCGTGAAGCATGGAGGTGGAAACATCATTCTTTGGGGATGCTTTTCTGCAAAGGGGACAGGACGACTGCACCGTATTGAGGGGAGGATGGATGGGGCCATGTATCACGAGATCTTGGCCAACAACCTCCTTCCCTCAGTAAGAGCATTGAAGATGGGTCGTGGCTGGGTCTTCCAGCATGACAACGACCCGAAACACACAGCCAGGGCAACTAAGGAGTGGCTCCGTAAGAAGCATCTCAAGGTCCTGGAGTGGCCTAGCCAGTCTCCAGATCTGAACCCAATAGAAAATCTTTGGAGGGAGCTGAAAGTCCGTATTGCCCAGCGACAGCCCCGAAACCTGAAGGATATGGAGAAGGTCTGTATGGAGGAGTGGGCCAAAATCCCTGCTGCAGTGTGTGCAAACCTGGTCAAGACCTACAGGAAACGTATGATCTCTGTAATTGCAAACAAAGGTTTCTGTACCAAATATTAAGTTCTGCTTTTCTGATGTATCAAATACTTATGTCATGCAATAAAATGCAAATTAATTACTTAAAAATCATACAATGTGATTTTCTGGATTTTTGTTTTAGATTCCGTCTCTCACAGTTGAAGTGTACCTATGATAAAAATTACAGACCTCTACATGCTTTGTAAGTAGGAAAACCTGCAAAATCGGCAGTGTATCAAATACTTGTTCTCCCCACTGTATATAACTGTATATAGCACATTTTGCTCAAATAAAACGGTTAGTGCGAAACCTGTTCAGAGCTTTACAATGGAAATAAATGTTGCCATGATTGATGATTGTTACATTTTTTTGTTAAATATTTGTGTGATTGTCCTTCACAGCGGCAAAAAGGAGTTGGATGACGCCAACAAGATCAATGCTCTCTCAAAGATGTACAGTGCCGTGGGCAATCTGAAAAGCCGCTGGCAGAACTGGTCCTCGACGCACACCGTCAACCAGAAGCTCAACCCCTTCAGTGAGGACTTTGACTACGAATACTCCATGTCCCTACGCCTCCGCAAAGGCGAGGAGGGTTACGGACGCCCCAAGGAGGGCACCAAAACAGCCGAACGTGCCAGATGAGCTGAGCAACACATCCACGGTGAGATAGCTGACATGTGCTATGTGATCAGGACTATGAACGACCCAGATCCGGACGGGAAAACATGCATCACGTTCAGAGAACTGTTTGATAGATACGTATACATCTCTGACAAGGTGGTGGGGATTCTTCTGAAAGCCAGGAAGCATGGGAAGGTGGCGTTCGAGGGGGAGATGCTGTGGCAAGGGCAGGATGATGGTGTTATCATAACCCTGTTGGTGTGACTTCCTCTCTTGTGGAACCATACAGAACTAAGGAGACATACAGTGCATTCGAAAAGTATTCAGACCCCTTCCCTTTTTCCACATTTTGATTGGAGTCCACCTGTGGTAAATTCAATTGATTGGACATGATTTGGAAAGGCACACACCTGTCTATATAAGGTCCCACAGTTGACAGTGCATGTCAGAGCAAAAACCAAGCAATGAGGTCGAAGGAACTGTCCGTAGAGCTCCGAGACAGGATTGGGTCGAGGCACAGATCTGGGGAAGGGTACCCAAAAAATAAATGGAAGAAGTTTGGAACCACCAAGACTCTTCCTAGAGCTGGCCGCCTGGCCAAACTGAGCAATCGGGCCTTGGTCAGGGAGGTGACCAAGAACTAGATGGTTACTTTTTGGGGGGGCTAAAAGGGTGGTCGGGGATCGATAGAGAAGAGCCCCGACCACTGCACTCGTGGGGGCTCAAGGAGGAGTCCTCACTGGAGGAGGACTGGGCGCGGAGAGTAAAGGACTGGTACAATCGTAGACCTCCAGCACCGGTTCCCTGTCCGGTACGCCTCGTGCCTGCTCCTCGCACCAAACCAGTGGTGCGTGTCTCCAGTCCGGCACGGCCCGTGCCTGCTCCCTGCACCAAACCAGTGGTGCGTGTATCCAGTCTGGTACAGCCCGTACCTGCTCCTCGCACCAAACCAGTGGTGCGTGTATCCAGTCTGGTACAGCCCGTACCTGCTCCCCGCACCAGGCCAGTGGTGCGTGTTCCCAGTCCGGCCCGGCCCGTTCCTGCTCCATGCACCAAGCCAGTGGTGCGTGTTCCCAGTCCAGTACGGCCCGTCCCTGCTCCTCGCACCAAACCAGTGGTGCGTGTCACCAGCACAGTATGCCCCGTACCTGCTCCCCGCACCAAGCCAGTGGTGCGTGTTCCCAGTCCAGTACGGCCCGTCCCTGCTCCTTGCACCAAACCAGTGGAGCGTGTTCCCAGTCCGGTAAGGCCCGTGCCTTCTCCTCGCACCAGACCAGTGGTGCGTGTCCCCAGTCCGGCCCGGCCCGTTCCTGCTCCTCGCACCAGACCTGTGGTGCATGTCTCCAGTCCGGCCCGGCCCGTTCCTGCTCCTCGCACCAGACCTGTGGTGCGTGTCCCCAGTCCGGCCCGGCCTGCTCCACCGGTGCCTTTTCCTGCTCCGGTCGGTTGCTCCACTCTGGAGCCAGAGCAATCCGCTCCACCGGTGCCTGATCCAGCTCCGGTCGGTTGCTCCACTCTGGAGCCAGAGCAGTCCGCTCCACCGGTGTCCAGTTCAGTTCCAGTCAGCGGCTCCACTCCGGAGCCAGAGCAGTCCGCTCCACTGGGGTCCAGTGCAGCTCCGGTCAGCGGCTCCACTCCGGAGCCAGAGCAGTCCACTCCACCGGGGTCCAGTGCAGCTCTGGTCAGCGGCTTCACTCCGGAGCCAGAGCAGTCCGCTCCACCGGTGCCAAGTCCAGCTCCGGTCAGCGGATCCACTCCGGAGCCAGAGCAGTCCGCTCCACCGGTGCCCAATCCAGCTCCGGTCAGTGGGTCCACTCCGGAGCAGTCTGCTCCACCGGGGGCCAGTTCAGCTCCGGTCAGCAGCTCCACTTCAGACACAGAAGTCAGCTCCTCTCCAGGGTCGGGGCCTCCCACACCAGGGTCCAGACAGGGCTTGGTGCATCGCGGGAAGATTGTCGATCTAGGTCCAGACGTCAGCCCCTCTCCAGGTTCGGGGTCTCCCACACCAGGGTCCAGACAGGACTTGGTGCATCGTGGGGGGATTGCCGATCCAGGCCCAGACGTCAGCCCCTTTCCAGGTTCGGGGTCTCCCACACCAGGGTCCAGACAGGGCTTGGTGCATCGTGGGAGGAAGGAGAGGGGAAGCATCGCACCGAGGTCCAGACCAGACCAGGGGCGCAACGGGGAGGCAGAGAGGGAGAGGTTGTCACACCCGGAGCCGGATCCGCCACCGAGGCTGAATGCCCACCCGGACCCTCCTCTAATGAGTCAGGTTGGTGCGGCCGGAGTACGCACCTTTGGGCAGGGGGTACTGTCACGCCCTGGCCTTGAGAGGCCGGTCATCTTTAGTTGGTTTGGCCAGGGTGTGAGAATCTATGCTAGAAATTCTATGTTTATGTTCTAGGTATTGTATTTCTATGTTTGGCCGGGTGTGATTCCCAATCAGAGACAGCTGTCGCTCGTTGTCTCTGATTGGGGATCATACTTAAGTAGCCTGTTTGCCTCCCTTAGTTGTGGGATCTTGTTCCGTGTTGGCTTGTATGTGTATAGCCGGAGGACTTCACGTTACGTTGTTTATTGTTTTGTTGTATGTTTATTGAGTAAATAAACATGTTCGCATACCACGCTGCACCTTGGTCTGACCCGTCTCTCAACGATCGTGACAGTGTGGTTGTATTGTGTTTAAAAATGTATATATAATTAAGGAATACAGATAATTTAAATGTAGAGGTTTACCCTTTATGAACGTAGAATACACATGACTTTCCTAATTCGTGTTCAGAGCAAATTACGTAAGAAAGACTATCTCCAGACAGGAACATTATTTTTTCTCAGGGTTCCTTGTTCCAGTGTATTCAGTACATGATGCATATTGTGGCAAACAATTCATTCTCTTTTTTCCTGCCAGTCTGCCACCATCCACAGTCTTTGGTTGAATTGTCTTTATTTATCTGCCTTTCTTTTTGCTCTGAAGTTTAAAGTAGAAATGTGATAGCCACAGGTTGCGCACACACACGCAAACAAATGTCATTTTCCTTTGTGTTCTGAGGTATGTTTTGATGATTAAGCCCATCTACAGTGAGGGAAAAAAGTATTTGATCCCCTGCTGATTTTGTGCGTTTGCCCACTGACAAAGAAATGATCAGTCTATAATTTTAATGGTAAGTTTATTTGAACAGTGAGAGACAGAATAACAACAACAAAATCCTGAAAAACGCATGTAAAATGTTATAAATTGATTTGCATTTTAATGAGGGAAATAAGTATTTGACCCTCTGCAAAACATGACTTGGTGGCAAAACCCTTGTTGGCAATCACAGAGGTCAGACGTTTCTTGTAGTTGGCCAGCAGGTTTGCACACATCTCAGGAGGGATTTTGTCCCACTCCTCTTTGCAGATCTTCTCCAAGTCATTAAGGTTTCGAGGCTGACGTTTGGCAACTCGAACCTTCAGCTCCCTCCACAGATTTTCTATGGGATTAAGGTCTGGAGACTGGCTAGGCCACTCCAGGACCTTAATGTGCTTCTTCTTGAGCCACTCCTTTGTTGCCTTGGCCGTGTGTTTTGGTTCATTGTCATGCTGGAATACCCATCCACGACCCATTTTCAATGCCCTGGCTGAGGGAAGGAGGTTCTCACCCAAGATTTGACGGTACATGGCCCCGTCCATCATCCCTTTGATGCGGTGAAGTTGTCCTGTCCACTTAGCAGAAAAACACCCCCAAAGTATAATGTTTCCACCTCCATGTTTGACGGTGAGGATGGTGTTCTTGGGGTCATAGGCAGCATTCCTCCTCCTCCAAACACGGCGAGTTGAGTGGTCCTATGTAGCTCAGCTGGTAGAGCACGGCGCTTGTAACGCCAAGGTAGTGGGTTCGATCCCCGGGACCACCCATACACAAAAAAATGTATGCACGCATGACTGTAAGTCGCTTTGGATAAAAGCGTCTGCTAAATGGCATATTATTATTATATTATTATATTATTATGCCAAAGAGCTCCATTTTGGTTTTTGACCACAACACTTTCACCCAGTTCTCCTCTGAATCATTCAGATGTTCATTGGCAAACTTCAGATGGGCATGTACAGTGGGGGAAAAAAGTATTTAGTCAGCCACCAATTGTGCAAGTTCTCCCACTTAAAAAGATGAGAGAGGCCTGTAATTTTCATTATATGTACACGTCAACTATGACAGACAAAATGAGGAAAAAAAATCCAGAAAATCACATTGTAGGATTTTTAATGAATTTATTTGCAAATTATGGTGGAAAATAAGTATTTGGTCAATAACAAAAGTTTCTCAATACTTTGTTATATACCCTTTGTTGGCAATGACACAGGTCAAACGTTTTCTGTAAGTCTTCACAAGGTTTTCACACACTGTTGCTGGTATTTTGGCCCATTCCTCCATGCAGATCTCCTCTAGAGCAGTGATGTTTTGGAGCTGTCGCTGGGCAACACGGACTTTCAACTCCCTCCAAAGATTTTCTATGGGGTTGAGATCTGGAGACTGGCTAGGCCACTCCAGGACCTTGAAATGCTTCTTACGAAGCCACTCCTTCGTTGCCCGGGCGGTGTGTTTGGGATCATTGTCATGCTGAAAGACCCAGCCACGTTTCATCTTTAATGCCCTTGCTGATGGAAGGAAGTTTTCACTCAAAATCTCACGATACATGGCCCCATTTATTCTTTCCTTTACACGGATCAGTCGTCCTGGTCCCTTTGCAGAAAAACAGCCCCAAATCATGATGTTTCCACCCCCATGCTTCACAGTAGGTATGGTGTTCTTTGGATGCAACTCAGCATTCTTTGTCCTCCAAACACGACGAGTTGAGTTTTTACCAAAAAGTTATATTTTGGTTTCATCTGAGTATATGACATTCTCCCAATCCTCTTCTGGATCATCCAAATGCACTCTAGCAAACTTCAGACGGGCCTGGACATGTACTGGCTTAAGCAGGGGGACACGTCTGGCACTGCAGGATTTGAGTCCCTGGCGGCATAGTGTGTTACTGATGGTAGGCTTTGTTACTTTGGTCCCAGCTCTCTGCAGGTCATTCACTAGGTCCCCCCGTGTGGTTCTGGGATTTTTGCTCACCGTTCTTGTGATCATTTTGACCCCACGTGGTGAGATCTTGCGTGGAGCCCCAGATCAAGGGAGATTATCATTGGTCTTGTATCTCTTCCATTTCCTAATAATTGCTCCCACAGTTGATTTCTTCAAACCAAGCTGCTTACCTATTGCAGATTCAGTCTTCCCAGCCTGGTGCAGGTCTACAATTTTGTTTCTGGTGTCCTTTGACAGCTCTTTGGTCTTGGCCATAGTGGAGTTTGGAGTGTGACTGTTTGAGGTTGTGGACAGGTGTCTTTTATACTGATAACAAGTTCAAACAGGTGCCATTAATACAGGTAACAAGTGGAGGACAGAGGAGCCTCTTAAAGAAGAAGTTACAGGTCTGTGAGAGCCAGAAATCTTGCTTGTTTGTAGGTGACCAAATACTTATTTTCCACCATAATTTGCAAATAAATCCATAAAAAATCCTACAATGTGATTTTCTGGATTTTTTTTCCTCAATTTGTCTGTCATAGTTGACGTGTACCTATGATGAAAATTACAGGCCTCTCTCATCTTTTTAAGTGGGAGAACTTGCACAATTGGTGGCTGACTAAATACTTTTTTCCCCCACTGTATATGTGCTTTCTTGAGCAGGGGGACCTTGCGGGCGCTGCAGGATTTCAGTACACGGTGTAGTGTGTTACCAATTGTTTTATTGGTGACTATGGTCCCAGCTGCCTTGCGATCATTGACAAGATCATCCCGTGTAGTTCTGGACTGATTCCTCACCGTTCTCATGATCATTGCAACTCCACGAGGTGAGATCTTGCATGGAGCCCCAGGCCGAGGGAGATTGACAGTTATTTTGTGTTTCTTCCATTTGCGAATAATCGCACCAACTGTTGTCACCTTCTTCGCTTGGCGATGGTCTTGCAGCCCATTCCAGCCTTGTTTATGTCTACAATCTTGTCCCTGACATCATTGGAGAGCTCTTTGGTCTTGCCCATGGTGGAGAGTTTGGAATCTGATTGATTGATTGCTTCTGTGGACAGGTGTCTTTTATACAGGTAACAAGCTGAGATTAGGAGCACTCCCTTTAAGAGTGTGCTCGTAATCTCAGCTCGTTACCTGTATAAAACACACCTGGGAGCCAGAAATCTTTCTGATTGAGAGGGGGTCAAATACTTATTTCCCTCATTAAAATGCAAATCAATTTATAACATTTTTGACATGCATTTTTCTGGATTTTTTGTTGTTATTCTGTCTCTCACTGTTCAAATAAACCTACCATTAAAATTATAGACTGATCATTTATTTGTCAGTGGGCAAACGTACAAAATCAGCAGGGGATCAAATACTTTTTTCCCTCACTGTATGAGGAACAGATCTTTTTTGGGTTGCTTGGTTCCTCCATCAGATGACAACAAAAGGAGGGATCATATCCTCAATGTAACCCACCCAGTTAAATATAAACGTCAGTGATAAGGAGCATAACACCGCCCACAGCTACAGCAGCCTATGGCTTCCTTGTTCGTCAGGCACATCTTTGACTGGAAGCCAAGGCTGATGCTTATAGGAATATACATTAAAAGATGTTCTGGAATACACTCACTGGAAACGTATTGGAATGTCAGCTGTAGCGGGTATAATTATAGGAGCACCTTAGCTTTGATTACAGCATTGGGAGAGACTCCAGAACAGAGTGGTGCTTCTCACATCAGACACTGATGCCCTGACGGCCTTCTTTAACACCTGCTGCTGGCTCATTCACTGACTCCTACCTCTAACCAGGTTTTATATGCATACTTGATCTGTGAGTATTGAGTTGTTTTTATTATTTGAATATTGCTCTTATCATTAAGCGGGAATAGTATTTATTATTTTTATTTTTTATTTTTTATTGGCCCATCCACTACTGCCCCTCTTCGGAGGACAAAAATAACTTTGCTTTTACCTTTTTTCTTTTTTGTTACATGTCAATTCTACACACATTTTACATACATGGCACTTAATTTTTTTACACAGTAGTTACATAGCAAGAATATAGTTAATAATAGTAGTTAATAATGGGAATAGTACTTAATAATGTTTTGTACTGTAAGAACAATGTAAGAATGCATTGGTTAAAGTTGGAATCCTGTCACGATCGTTCAATGACTTGTGGAACCAAGGCGCAGCGTGATAAGCGTACATTTTATTCAAGTACTGAACACACGAACAAAACAACAAACAAACGATACGTGAAGTCTTAAAGGTTACACCAAACAAACCTATACAGAACAAGATCCCACACCGACTAGTGCCAAACAGGCTGCCTAAGTATGGTCCCCAATCAGAGACAACAAGTTACAGCTGCCTCTGATTGGGAACCACCCTGGCCAACATAGATCCACACGATCTAGAAAACACAACATAGAAAATACAACATAGAAACTCCACACCCTAGCTCAACATTTAAGAGTCCCCAGAGCCAGGGCGTGACAAATCCATATCGGTGAAACTGAATCTGAGACCCTTTTATAACATCTGACTGTTTGGATTCAAAATCTGAGTTGTTGACCAATAGCGTTACTGTTGAGTTAACCTCCAATCAGATAGCAGACCTACTGGATGTAAAGATAACAGCACCACTTGCTTCACAGAGATGTGATAAGAGGGGGTTGGTGAGACAATGCAGCATTCCTAAGACAACACAAAGGAAATCCTTGCATACGGTGTAATGATTCACGTCGGAGGCTCGGCCCGCCACTACAGGGGTTATGTTACATTTAGGAAATATAATAAATAATATGCCATTTAGCAGACGCTTTTATCCAAAGCGACTTACAGTCATGCGTGCATACATTTTTGTGTATGGGTGGTCCCGGGGATCGAACCCACTACCTTGGCGTTACAAGCACCGTGCTCTACCAGCTGAGCTACAGAGGACCACGGAAATGTAAATAAGAGTCAGGTATTCATAGTAGTCTTTGTATTCATTCACCAGGAATTATTCTTAGCAATGTTTATGAGAGACTAGGGTATCTCCCCTAGTGCAGTGCTGTACGCATGTCAATTCAACTGTCCAGTGTTTTAGAGCCACAGCCTATTTTTTTTTTTTTTTTTTTTATTTGACCTTTATTTAACTAGGCAAGTCAGTTAAGAACAAATTCTTATTTATAATGACGGCCTACACCGGCCAAACCCGGACGACGCTGGGCCAATTCTGCGCCGCCCTATGGGACTCCCAACCACGTCCGGTTGTGATACAGCCTGGAATCGAACCAGGGGGTCTGTAGTGACGCCTCAAGCACTGAGATGCAGTGCCTTAGACCGCTGCGCCACTCGGGAGCCCAAATCATGTACTCTATTCATGGTTGCTGAGTCATAGTTAGAAATAATGGCATTGGCTACACAGTAATATTTCATATAGACTCAATGTGCCCAGTTAATGCCCAGTATTCCCATCTTACCCAGTAATGTAGCTGTTGGGGAGTTTCCCAACTCTGACTGCCGTGATACAACCCACCCCAGAGGTGACATACGCGGTGCCTGTACCACTGCCCACTGATGTGGAATAGGAGTAGTGCTCTGAGGGATCTGTGGGCACAAAGACAAAATAGTCAGTCCCCATTGAAATGTATTCATCTTGCCGTGTAATCAGGTTCTAGAGGGTTTCAATGACTGTGATACGATTCAAGAAAAAATTAAGACTTTATATACATACATACATTTCCACTATCTACTGCACTGCATAACACATGGTCTGTCATTTGAAAGGTGTAATGATAAGTCATTTTAATCAACCCAAGCCACCCAAAAACCCCACAATTGAGAAGTGCAAACTACAAAACTAATAATGCTTTAGTGCTGTCTGATCAGCAGTGAATGTATAGAATGTGATGGTGCGAGGTAGGCCTACTCACAAGGGTATGCCAAAGCACTGGCACACAGGAGACATAAAGCCAAGAGGGACAGCATATCTGAAACATTAGAACACCATTAATAACATTCATCTCGGACTGTTGATGGTGATACGAATAGTTGTGTAGTATCTGACTTTAGATATAAAGAATAGCATCCTCAATGTAATCACTGTAACATTAAAATCAAGTAGAACTCACCGATTCAGTTTAGGTTGAAGGTGAAGAGAGAGGTGGAACTCTGGTTGTCTTTCTTCTTTGGATGTTCACTAGTGCTTTCAAGAATCAGACTGGTGTGTATTGTAGCTGTGAAAACTTTATTATACTATTTTCAGAATACTTTTTTCTAGGGTTACAAAATTCTAGTTGGAGGATTCTGGATTTCCTGCTTATTCCCTCTTGATTTTGAATATCTTCCAACCAGGATTTTTAGAAAACCTGAGAATTTTGTGAAAGTTACAGGAAAGAGTTACCGGAATTTTGCAACCTTTTCTTCATTACTACAGGGTAAAGACTTCAGGAGTTGTTGGAAATGGAGCATCATTGCACATTTTGTTACGCTACAGCCTTTTTCCAAAAGTTTTTTTCCCGCCTCATCGATCTACATACAATACCCCATAATGAAAAAGCAAAAATAGGTATTAATTGTATTACAAATAAAAAACTGAAATATCAGCATAAAGTCTTCTTGGGTATGACGCTACAAGCTTGGCACACCTGTATTTGGGGAGTTTCTTCTCTGCAGATCCTCTCAAGCTCTGTCAGGTTGGATGGGGAGTGTTGCTGCACAGCTATTTTCAGGTCTCTCCAGAGATGTTTGATAGGGTTCAAGTCCGGGCTCTGGCTGGGCCACTCAAGGACATTCAGAGACTTGTCCCGAAGCCACTCCTGCGTTGTCTTGGCTGTGTGCTTAGGGTCGTTGTCCTGTTGGAAGGTGAACTTTAGCCCCAGTGTCACGGTTTCGGCCGAGGCTGCTCCTCCTCCTTGTTCGGGCAGGCTTCGGCGGTCGTCGTCTCCGGAGTACTAGCTGCCACCGTTCTTTGTTTCGTTGTTTGATTGGTTTGGTCTGTTTAGTACACCTGTTCATGTTTAGTGTTGATTATGTGTCCTATAAGTTCTCGTTGTTTCTGTCATGTGTTGTGTGTAATTGTTTTCCTGTCTGTTGGTGTTCGACTGTTTTGGACGGACGCTAGTTTACCGTCGCACTGTTGTTCGTGCGTAGTCGGGTTTTGTATTTTACGCACTGTTGCGTATTGTTCGCCTCCGGGTTAGTTTACCCATGTATTTTTGTGCTTTGCCAGTAAAGTCAAGTTTGACTGAGCTCCTGTGTCCTGCACTTGATTCCACCACACATTCGCATCAGAACCCTTGACAGAATTACACACCATCTATGGAATCAGCAGGAGCGACAGCAGCGCCTGAGTCGTTGGAGGAGCGCGTCCGCAGCCAGGATGATCAGATCCAGCGAATGGGGACCGCTCTGCAGGACGTCATTAACACCTTGCACCGATGGGAGTCCAGAGGGTTACCCACACCTCCACCTACCTCACCACCACCATCGGTCAGTCCGGCCGTCCATGTTCCGGAACCCAGTGGGATTCGGCTCTCGCTCCCGAGGGCGTATGACGGCACAGCTTCCGGGTGTCAGGGGTTCCTCCTGCAGGTGGAGCTCTACCTGGCCACTGTACACCCGGTGCCCTCGGGACACGAGAGTGTTTCCGCCCTCATCTCCTGTCTCACCGGCAAGGCGTTGGAATGGGCCAACGCCGAATGGAGGAGGATAGACGCCACCACTATCTCCTATGCGGAGTTCTCCCGTCGCTTCAGGGCCGTGTTCGACCATCCCCCTGAGGGGAAAGCGGCGGGGGAGCGTCTATTCTACCTCCGACAGGGGAGGAGGAGCGCCCAGGAGTTCGCACTGGAGTTCCGGACTCTAGCGGCAGATGCAGGGTGGAATGAACGGGCCCTCATCGATCACTTTCGTTGTAGTTTATGGGAGGACGTCCAACGTGAGTTGGCTTGCAGGGACACCACCCTTACGTTCGACCAGCTGGTCGACATGTCCATACGTCTGGACACCCTGCTGGCCACCCGTGGACGTTCCGAGTGGGGTCCGTCCATTCCATCCTCCAGCACCTCCGAGCCGAGCCCTATGGAGCTCGGAGGTGCTGGCGCTAGAGAGAGGAGGAGAAGGAGCCCGAGGGAGGCTGTCTCCTGCACCACTTGTGGCCGTGGAGGGCACACTGCGGCCAGGTGCTGGGGAGGGTCTCCATTGGGAGGGGACAACAGGCCACGCACTGGGGAGCCATTCCAGGTGAGTAGACGCCCCACTCACCCAGAGCTTTCTGTTGTACATTTTTGTATACCTGTAAGTTTTCCACAGGTTGCACCTCATTCCCAGCATAAGGCGCTAGTAGATTCAGGCGCAGCTGGGAATTTTGTTGATCGGAAATTTTGTTTAGAGTTAGGGATTCCCCTCATTTCGGTTGACACTCCCTTTCCCGTTCATGCATTAGACAGCCGCCCGTTGGGTTCGGGGTTGATTAGGGAGGTCACAGCACCACTTAAGATGTGTACGCAGGGGGGTCATGAGGAGAATATTCAGCTATATCTGATCGACTCTCCTTTTTTTTTTTTTTTTTTTTTTCACCTTTATTTAACCAGGTAAGCCAGTTGAGAACAGGTTCTCATTTACAACTGCGACCTGGCCAAGATAAAGCAAAGTAGTGCAATAAAAACAACACAGAGTTACATATGGGGTAAAAATAAAACATAAAGTCAGAAATACAACAGAAAATATATATACAGTGTGTGCAAATGTAGCAAGTTATGGAGGTAAGGCAATAAATAGGCTATAGTGCAGAATAATTACAATAGTATTAACACTGGAATGCTAGATGTGCAAGAGATTATGTGCAAATAGAGATACTGGGGTGCAAAAGAGCAAAATAAATAACAATATAGGGATGAGGTAGTTGGGTGGGCTAATTTCAGATGGGCTGTGTACAGGTGCAGTGATCGGTAAGGTGCTCTGACAACTGATGCTTAAAGTTAGTGAGGGAGATAAGTGTCTCCAGCTTCAGAGATTTTTGCAATTTGTTCCAGTCATTGGCAGCAGAGAACTGGAAGGAATGGCGGCCAAAGGAGGTGTTGGCTTTGGGAATGACCAGTGAGATATACCTGCTGGAGCGCAGACTACGGGTGGGTGCTGCTATGGTGACCAATGAGCTAAGATAAGGCGGGGATTTGCCTAGCAGTGATTTATAGATGGCCTGGAGCCAGTGGGTTTGACGACGAACATGTAGTGAGGACCAGCCAACAAGAGCGTACAGGTCACAGTGGTGGGTAGTGTATGGGGCTTTGGAGACAAAACGGATGGCACTGTGATAGACTACATCCAATTTGCTGAGTAGAGTGTTGGAGGCTATTTTGTAAATGACATCGCCGAAGTCAAGGATCGGTAGGATAGTCAGTTTTACGAGGGCATGTTTGGCAGCATGAGTGAAGGAGGCTTTGTTGCGAAATAGGAAGCCGATTCTAGATTTAACTTTGGATTGGAGATTCTTTATGTGAGTCTGGAAGTTGAGTTTACAGTCTAACCAGACACCTAGATATTTGTAGTTGTCCACATACTCTAGGTCAGACCCGTCGAGAGTGGTGATTCTAGTCGGGTGGGCGGGTGCTAGCAGCGTTCGATTGAAAAGCATGCATTTAGTTTTACTAGTGTTTAAGAGCAGTTGAAGGCTACTGAAGGATTGTTTTATGGCATTGAAGCTCGTTTGGAGGTTTGTTAACACAGTGTCCAATGAAGGGCCAGATGTATACAAAATGGTGTCGTCTGCGTAGAGGTGGATCTGAGAGTCACCAGCAGCAAGAGCGACATCATTGATATACACGGAGAAAAGTGTCGGCCCAAGAATTGAACCCTGTGGCACCCCCATAGAGACTGCCATAGGTCCAGACAACAGGCCCTCCGATTTGACACACTGAACTCTATCTGAGAAGTAGTTGGTGAACCAGGCGAGGCAGTCATTTGAGAAACCAAGGCTATTTAGTCTGCCAATAAGAATGCGGTGGTTGACAGAGTCGAAAGCCTTGGCCAGGTCGATGAAGACGGCTGCACAGTACTGTCTATTATCAATCGCGGTTATAATATCGTTTAGGACCTTGAGCGTGGCTGAAGTGCACCCGTGACCAGCTCGGAAACCGGATTGCATAGCGGAGAAGGTACGGTGGTATTCGAAATGGTCGATGATCTGTTTGTTAACTTGGCTTTCGAATACTTTCGAAAGGCAGGGCAGGATGGATATATGTCTGTAGCAGTTTGGATCTAGAGTGTCACCCCCTTTGAAGAGGGGGATGACCGCGGCAGCTTTCCAATCTCTGGGGATCTCAGACGTTATGAAAGAGAGGTTGAACAGACTAGTAATAGGGGTTGCGACAATTTCGGCGGCTAGTTTTAGAAAGAAAGGGTCCAGATTGTCTAGCCCAGCTGATTTGTAGGGGTCCAGATTTTGCAGCGCTTTCAAAACATCAGCTGTCTGGATTTGTGTGAAGGAGAAGCGGGGGGGGGCATGGGCAAGTTGCAGCAGAGGGTGCAGGGTTGGTGGCCGGGTTAGTGGTAGCCAGATGGAAAGCATGGCCAGCTGTAGCAAAATGCTTGTTGAAATTCTCGATTATTGTAGATTTATCGGTGGTGATAGTGTTTCCTAGCCTCAGTGCAGTGGGCAGCTGGGAGGAAGTGCTCTTATTCTCCATGGACTTTACAGTTTCCCAAAACTTTTTGGAGTTAGTGCTACAGGATGCAAATTTCTGTTTGAAAAAGTTAGCCTTTGCTTTCCTGACTGCTTGTGTATATTGGTTCCTAACTTCCCTGAAAAGTTGCATATCGCGGGGGCTATTTGATGCTAATGCTGTACGCCACAGGATGTTTTTGTGCTGGTCAAGGGCAGTCAAGTCTGAGGAGAACCAGGGGCTATATCGGTTCTTAGTTCTGTATTTTTTGAATGGGGCATGTTTATTTAAGATTGAGAGGAAATTACTTTTAAGGAACAACCAGGCATCCTCTACTGACGGAATGAGATCTATATCCATCCAGGATACCTGGGCCAGGTCAATTAGGAAGGCCTCCTCGCTACAGTGTTTTAGGGAGCGTTTGACAGTGATGAGGGGTGGTCGTTTGACCGCGGACCCGTTACGGACGCAGGCAATAAGGCAGTGATCGCTGAGATCCTGGTTGAAGACAGCTGAGGTGTATTTAGAGGGTATGTTAGTCAGGATGATATCTATGAGGGTACCCATGTTTACGGATTTAGGGTTGTACCTGGTAGGTTCGTTGATAATTTGCGTGAGGTTGAGGGCATCTAGCTTGGATTGTAGGATGGCTGGGGTATTAAGCATATCCCAATTTAGGTCACCAAGCAGTACAAACTCTGAGGATAAATGGGGGGCAATCAATTCACATATGGTGTCCAGGGCACAGCTGGGGGCTGAGGGGGGTCTGTAGCAAGCGGCAACAGTGAGAGACTTATTTCTGGAAAGGTGGATTTTTAGAAGTAGAAGCTCAAACTGTTTGGGCACAGACCTGGATAGTATGATAGAGCTCTGCAGGCTATCTCTACAGTAGATTGCAACTCCACCCCCTTTGGCAGTTCTATCTAGACGGAAAATGTTATAGTTGGGGATGGAAATTTCAGAATTTTTGGTGGCCTTCCTGAGCCAGGATTCAGACACTGCTAGAACATCAGGGTTGGCAGAGTGTGCTAACGCAGTGAATAACTCAAACTTAGGAAGTAGACTTCTGATATTTATGTGCAAGAAACCAAGACTTTTGCGATTACAGAAGTCATCAAATGATAGCGCCTGGGGAGTAGGAGTGATACTGAGGGCTGCAGGGCCTGGGTTAGCCTCTACATCACCAGAGGAACAGAGGAGGACTAGAATAAGGATACGGCTAAAGGCTTTAAGAACTGGTCTTCTAGTGCGTTGGGTACATAGAATAAAGGGGGCAGATTTCCGGGTGTTATAGAAAAGATTCAGGGCATTATGTACAGACAAGGATATGGAAGGATATGAGTAAAGTGGAGGTAAACCTAAGCGTTGGGTAACAATGAAAGAGATAGTATCTCTAGAGGCATCAATTGAGTCGGTCTCTGACTCTACTGCGTACCCGGTGGTGCTGGGAATTCCCTGGTTAAGTACCCATAACCCTTCCATTTCGTGGCAACAGAGGGCTCTCAAGGAGTGGTCTGCTCAGTGTGAGGGGCGATGTCTGGGTGGGGGGCGACCTCGGTGGAAAGTCCAAACCAAGTGCCCGCAATGCACATTCCCCCTGAATATGGGGATTTGGCACTTGTGTTCAGTAAATCGAGGGCGACGCAGTTGCCTCCCCACAGACAGGGGGATTGTGCGATAGACCTCCAGGCAGGAGCGGCGCTCCCGCGGAGCCACGTGTATCCGTTGTCTCAAGAGGAGAAAAATGCTATGGAGACTTACATAGCCGAATCTTTGAGACAAGGATACATACGGCCCTCCACTTCCCCTGCGTCCTCGAGCTTCTTTTTTGTGAAGAAAAAGGTTGGAGGGTTGCGCCCGTGCATTGATTACCGTGGTCTCAATCAGATTACTGTGAAGTACAGTTATCCTCTCCCTCTGATTGCGACTATGACGGAGTCATTGCACGGAGCGCGTTTCTTCACAAAACTGGATCTCAGGAGCGCGTATAACTTGGTGCGCATTAGGGAGGGCGATGAATGGAAAACAGCCTTTAGTACCACCTCGGGTCATTACGAGTATCTCGTCATGCCATACGGGTTGATGAACGCTCCTTCGGTTTTCCAATCATTCGTGGATGAGATCTTCCGGGACATGCAGGGGCAAGGTGTGGTCGTGTACATTGATGACATTCTGGTGTACTCTCCTACCCGAGCCGAGCATGTAGCCCTGGTGCGTCGAGTGTTGAGGAGGCTGTTGGAGCACGACCTGTATGTCAAGGCAGAGAAATGTCTGTTTTTCCAGGAGTCGGTCTCCTTTTTGGGTTATCGGTTGTCCGCGTCAGGGGTGAAGATGGAGGTGGACCGTGTGTCAGCCGTGCGTAATTGGCAAACCCCAACCACTGTTAAAGAGGTGCAGCAGTTCTTGGGCTTTGCGAATTACTACCGGAGGTTTATCCGGGGTTTTGGACAGGTAGCAGCTCCCATCACGTCCCTTCTGAAAGGGGTCCGGTGCGCTTGCAGTGGTCAGCTGAAGCGGACAGGGCTTTTGAGAAACTGAAGGGTCTGTTCGCTTCGGCTCCGGTGCTGGCGCATCCGGATCCCGCCTTACCATTTCAGGTAGAGGTGGACGCGTCTGAGGCCGGTATAGGGGCTGTTCTATCTCAACGGTCCGGCACGCCACCTAAACTCCGCCCCTGTGCTTTTTACTCTAAAAAGCTCAGCCCGGCGGAGCGAAATTATGACGTAGGGGACAGGGAGCTGTTAGCCGTGGTACAGGCCCTAAAGGTGTGGAGGCATTGGCTTGAGGGGGCTCAACACCCTTTCCTCATTTTGACTGACCATCGGAACCTGGAGTACATCCGGGCAGCTAGGAGACTGAACCCTCGCCAGGCTCGGTGGAACATGTTTCTAGCCAGGTTCGTATTTAAAATCACGTACATCCCTGGGTCCCAGAACGGTAAGTCAGACGCCCTGTCCCGGCGGTATGATACAGAGGAGAGGTCCGTTGAGCCCACTTCCATACTACCGGAGTCTTGTCTAGTGGCACCGGTTGTGTGGGAGGTCGATTCTGAAATCGAGCGGGCGTTGCGTACTGACCCTAGCCCTCCACAGTGTCCTGTGGGTCGGACGTACGTTCCGCTCGAGGTTCGGGATCGACTCATTTATTGGGCTCACACGTCACCCTCCTCTGGACATCCTGGTATTGGCCGGACAGTGCACTGTCTTAGTGCTAAGTACTAGTGGCCCACGTTAGCCAGGGATGTGAGGGTTTATGTCTCCTCCTGCTCGGTGTGCGCCCAGTGTAAGGCGCCTAGACATCTGCCTAGGGGTAAGTTACAACCCCTGCCCGTTCCACAACGACCATGGTCTCACCTCTCGGTGGACTTTATCACTGACCTTCCCCCCTCGCAGGGGAATACCACTATACTGGTCGTTGTGGATCGGTTCTCTAAGGCCTGTCGTTTGCTCCCTATGCCGGGCCTTCCTACTGCCCTACAGACCGCCGAAGCGCTATTCACCCACGTTTTCCGGCACTACGGGGTACCCGAGGATATTGTGTCTGATCGAGGTCCCCAGTTCACCTCCAGAGTCTGGAGAGCATTTATGGAGCGTTTGGGGGTCTCGGTGAGCCTTACCTCGGGTTACCATCCTGAGAGTAATGGGCAGGTGGAACGCGTGAACCAGGATGTGGGTAGGTTTCTTAGATCATACTGCCAGGACCGGCCGGAGGAGTGGGCACGATATGTTCCTTGGGCAGAAATGGCCCAGAATTCCCTACGCCACTCCTCAACTAACCTAACCCCTTTCCAATGTGTGTTAGGTTACCAGCCGGTTCTGGCACCTTGGCAGCAGAGCCAGATCGAGGCTCCTGCGGTGGATGAGTGGGTGCGGCACTCGGAGGAGACGTGGAATGCTGCACACGTCCATCTGCAGCGGGCCATCCGTCGTCAAAAGGCGAGAGCCGATCTCCACCGCAGTGAGGGGCCGGTGTACGCACCTGGTGATCGAGTCTGGCTCTCTACCAGAAACCTGCCCCTCCGCCTGCCCTGCCGGAAGCTGGGTCGGCGGTTTGTGGGGCCGTTTAAAGTCCTGAGAAGATTGAACGAGGTGTGTTACAGATTACAAATGCCTATTGAGTATAAGAATATTAACCCCTCGTTCCATGTGTCTCTTCTCAGGCCGGTGGTAGCTGGTCCACTCCAGGAAGATGAGATCAGAAAGACTCCTCCGCCCCCATTAGACATCGAGGGGGCACCGGCGTACACCGTGCGATCCATCTTGGATTCGAGACGTCGGATGGGGGGTCTCCAATATCTTGTGGAGTGGGAGGGGTACGGCCCGGAGGAGCGGTGCTGGGTGCCGAGGAGGGACATCTTAGACCCGTCTCTGCTGACTGAATTCCATCGTGGTCATCCCACGCGCCCTGCTCCGCGTCCTCCTGGTCGTCCTCGAGGCCGGGGTCGGCGCACGGCTGGAGCCGCGCGTCAAGGGGGGGGTACTGTCACGGTTTCGGCCGAGGCTGCTCCTCCTCCTTGTTCGGGCAGGCTTCGGCGGTCGTCGTCTCCGGAGTACTAGCTGCCACCGTTCTTTGTTTCGTTGTTTGATTGGTTTGGTCTGTTTAGTACACCTGTTCATGTTTAGTGTTGATTATGTGTCCTATAAGTTCTCGTTGTTTCTGTCATGTGTTGTGTGTAATTGTTTTCCTGTCTGTTGGTGTTCGACTGTTTTGGACAGACGCTAGTTTACCGTCGCACTGTTGTTTGTGCGTAGTCGGGTTTTGTATCTTACGCACTGTTGCGTATTGTTCGCCTCCGGGTTAGTTTACCCGTGTATTTTTGTGCTTTGCCAGTAAAGTCAAGTTTGACTGAGCTCCTGTGTCCTGCACTTGATTCCACCACACATTCGCATCAGAACCCTTGACACCCAGTCTGAGGTCCTGAGTGCTCTGGAGCAGGTTTTCATCAAGGATCACTCTGTACTTTGCTCCGTTCATCTTTACCTCGATCCTGACTAGTCTCCCAGTCCCTGCTGCTGAAAAACATCCCCACAGCATGATGCTGCCACCACCATGCTTCACCGTAGGGATGGTGCCAGGTTTCCTCCAGACGTGACGCTTGGCATTCAGGCCAAAGAGTTCAATCTTGGTTTCATCAGACCAGAGAATCTTGTTTCTCATGGTCTGAGAGTCTTTACGTGCCTTTTGGCAAACTCCAAGCGGGCTGTCATGTGCCTTTTACTGAGGAGTGGCTTCAGTCTGGCCACTCTACCATAAAGGCCTGATTGGTGGAGTGCTGCAGAGATGGTTATCCTTCTGGAAGTTTGTCCCATCTCCACAGAGGAACTCGGGTTCTTGGTCAGCTCCCTGACCAAGGCCCTTCTCCCCCGATTGCTCTGTTTGGCCGGGCGGCCAGCTCTAGGAAGAGCCTTAGTGGTTCCAAACTTCTTCCATTTAAAAATGATGGAGGCTACTGTGTCCTTTGGGACCTTCAATGCTGCAGATTTGTTGGTACCCTTCCCCAGATCGGTGCCTCGTCACAATCCTGTCTAAGGAGCTCTACGGTCAATTCCTTTGACCTCATTGCTTGGTTTTCGCTCTGACAACTGTGGGACCTTATATAGACAGGTGTGTGCTGAGAAATTGCCAAGAAACTGAAGATCTCGTACAACGCTGTGTAGTACTCCCTTCACAGAAGAGATATGGCTTTTTCTTTGCAACTCTGCCTAGAAGGTCAGCATCCCGGAGTCGTCCGCAACCATGCCAAATAGTTTCAGCGTCCTGAGGGAGAAAAGGCACTGCAATGCCTTCTTCACGACTGTGTTGTGTGAAAGGACCATGTTAAGTCCTTAGTGATGTGGATACCGAGGAACTTCAAGCTCTTGACCCCTCTCGACTGTAAAAACACAATAAAAACAATAACGAGGCTATACACTGAGTCTACAAAACATTAGGAACACCTGCTTTTTCCATGACATAGACTGACCAGTTTAATCCAGGTGACAGCTATGATCCCTTATTGATGTCACTTGTTAAATACACTTCAATCAGTGTAGATGAAGGGGAGGAGACAGGTTGTAGAAGGATTTTTAAGCCTTGAGACAATTGAGACATGGATTGTGTATGTGTGCCATTCAGAGGGTGAATGGGCAAGACAAAAGATTTAAGTGCCTTTGAACGGGGTATGGTAGTACGTGCCAGGCGCACTGGTTTGTGTCAAGAACGGCAACGCTGCTGGATTTTTCACGCTCAACAATTTCCCGCGTGTATAAACAATGGTCCACAAACCAAAGGATATCCAGCCAACTTGACACAACTGTGGGAAGCATTGGAGTCTACATGGGCCAGCATCCCTTTGGAACACTTTCGACACCTTGTAGATTCCATGCCCTGACGAATTGAGGCTGTTCTGAGGGCACCGTCTCTATGCACACTCACTAGACTCTATCCACACACTCATAGATACTACACTGACACTCCAACACACACACACACACTACATACACTCACAAAACACACACACACATGCATATTGACGCCACACACACACACACACACACAGAGAGACACTTTCACACTTCACATACGCTGCTGCTACTCTGTTTATTATACTGTATATCCTGATTGCTTAGTCACTTTTACCCCTACTCACATGTAGTCACTTTTACCCCTGCCCCTGCACATTGACTCGGTACTGGAGCACCTTCGTACAGAAGGGGACTGAGCACTCACCTCTGAGGGGCCCCCGTGTTGAGGGTCAGCGTGGCGGATGTGTTGTTGCCTACCCTCACCACCAGGGGGCGGCCCGTCAGGAAGTCCAGGATCCAGTTGCAGAGGGAAGTGTTCAGTCCCAGGGTCCTTACCTTAGTGATGAGCTTGAATGCTCAGCTGTAGTCAATGAACAGCATTCTCCTGTACTGTAGGTGTTCCTTTTGTCCAGGTGGGAAAAGGCGGTGTGGAGTGCAATAGAGATTGCGTTATCTGTGGATCTGTTGGTGCGGTATGCGAATTGAAATGGGTCCAGGATTTCTGGGATGATGGTGTTGGTGTTAAAGTCCTGAGAAGATTGAACGAGGTGTGTTACAGATTACAAATGCCTATTGAGTATAAGAATATTAACCCCTCGTTCCATGTGTCTCTTCTCAGGCCGGTGGTAGCTGGTCCACTCCAGGAAGATGAGATCAGAAAGACTCCTCCGCCCCCATTAGACATCGAGGGGGCACCGGCGTACACCGTGCGATCCATCTTGGATTCGAGACGTCGGATGGGGGGTCTCCAATATCTTGTGGAGTGGGAGGGGTACGGCCCGGAGGAGCGGTGCTGGGTGCCGAGGAGGGACATCTTAGACCCGTCTCTGCTGACTGAGTTCCATCGTGGTCATCCCACGCGCCCTGCTCCGCGTCCTCCTGGTCGTCCTCGAGGCCGGGGTCGGCGCACGGCTGGAGCCGCGCGTCAAGGGGGGGGTACTGTCACGGTTTCGGCCGAGGCTGCTCCTCCTCCTTGTTCGGGCAGGCTTCGGCGGTCGTCGTCTCCGGAGTACTAGCTGCCACCGTTCTTTGTTTCGTTGTTTGATTGGTTTGGTCTGTTTAGTACACCTGTTCATGTTTAGTGTTGATTATGTGTCCTATAAGTTCTCGTTGTTTCTGTCATGTGTTGTGTGTAATTGTTTTCCTGTCTGTTGGTGTTCGACTGTTTTGGACAGACGCTAGTTTACCGTCGCACTGTTGTTTGTGCATAGTCGGGTTTTGTATCTTACGCACTGTTGCGTATTGTTCGCCTCCGGGTTAGTTTACCCGTGTATTTTTGTGCTTTGCCAGTAAAGTCAAGTTTGACTGAGCTCCTGTGTCCTGCACTTGATTCCACCACACATTCGCATCAGAACCCTTGACACCCAGTCTGAGGTCCTGAGTGCTCTGGAGCAGGTTTTCATCAAGGATCACTCTGTACTTTGCTCCGTTCATCTTTACCTCGATCCTGACTAGTCTCCCAGTCCCTGCTGCTGAAAAACATCCCCACAGCATGATGCTGCCACCACCATGCTTCACCGTAGGGATGGTGCCAGGTTTCCTCCAGACGTGACGCTTGGCATTCAGGCCAAAGAGTTCAATCTTGGTTTCATCAGACCAGAGAATCTTGTTTCTCATGGTCTGAGAGTCTTTACGTGCCTTTTGGCAAACTCCAAGCGGGCTGTCATGTGCCTTTTACTGAGGAGTGGCTTCAGTCTGGCCACTCTACCATAAAGGCCTGATTGGTGGAGTGCTGCAGAGATGGTTATCCTTCTGGAAGTTTGTCCCATCTCCACAGAGGAACTCGGGTTCTTGGTCAGCTCCCTGACCAAGGCCCTTCTCCCCGATTGCTCTGTTTGGCCGGGCGGCCAGCTCTAGGAAGAGCCTTAGTGGTTCCAAACTTCTTCCATTTAAAAATGATGGAGGCTACTGTGTCCTTTGGGACCTTCAATGCTGCAGATTTGTTGGTACCCTTCCCCAGATCGGTGCCTCGTCACAATCCTGTCTAAGGAGCTCTACGGTCAATTCCTTTGACCTCATTGCTTGGTTTTCGCTCTGACAACTGTGGGACCTTATATAGACAGGTGTGTGCTGAGAAATTGCCAAGAAACTGAAGATCTCGTACAACGCTGTGTAGTACTCCCTTCACAGAAGAGATATGGCTTTTTCTTTGCAACTCTGCCTAGAAGGTCAGCATCCCGGAGTCGTCCGCAACCATGCCAAATAGTTTCAGCGTCCTGAGGGAGAAAAGGCACTGCAATGCCTTCTTCACGACTGTGTTGTGTGAAAGGACCATGTTAAGTCCTTAGTGATGTGGATACCGAGGAACTTCAAGCTCTTGACCCCTCTCGACTGTAAAAACACAATAAAAACAATAACGAGGCTATACACTGAGTCTACAAAACATTAGGAACACCTGCTTTTTCCATGACATAGACTGACCAGTTTAATCCAGGTGACAGCTATGATCCCTTATTGATGTCACTTGTTAAATACACTTCAATCAGTGTAGATGAAGGGGAGGAGACAGGTTGTAGAAGGATTTTTAAGCCTTGAGACAATTGAGACATGGATTGTGTATGTGTGCCATTCAGAGGGTGAATGGGCAAGACAAAAGATTTAAGTGCCTTTGAACGGGGTATGGTAGTACGTGCCAGGCGCACTGGTTTGTGTCAAGAACGGCAACGCTGCTGGATTTTTCACGCTCAACAATTTCCCGCGTGTATAAACAATGGTCCACAAACCAAAGGATATCCAGCCAACTTGACACAACTGTGGGAAGCATTGGAGTCTACATGGGCCAGCATCCCTTTGGAACACTTTCGACACCTTGTAGATTCCATGCCCTGACGAATTGAGGCTGTTCTGAGGGCACCGTCTCTATGCACACTCACTAGACTCTATCCACACACTCATAGATACTACACTGACACTCCAACACACACACACACACTACATACACTCACAAAACACACACACACATGCATATTGACGCCACACACACACACACACACACAGAGAGACACTTTCACACTTCACATACGCTGCTGCTACTCTGTTTATTATACTGTATATCCTGATTGCTTAGTCACTTTTACCCCTACTCACATGTAGTCACTTTTACCCCTGCCCCTGCACATTGACTCGGTACTGGAGCACCTTCGTACAGAAGGGGACTGAGCACTCACCTCTGAGGGGCCCCCGTGTTGAGGGTCAGCGTGGCGGATGTGTTGTTGCCTACCCTCACCACCAGGGGGCGGCCCGTCAGGAAGTCCAGGATCCAGTTGCAGAGGGAAGTGTTCAGTCCCAGGGTCCTTACCTTAGTGATGAGCTTGAATGCTCAGCTGTAGTCAATGAACAGCATTCTCCTGTACTGTAGGTGTTCCTTTTGTCCAGGTGGGAAAAGGCGGTGTGGAGTGCAATAGAGATTGCGTTATCTGTGGATCTGTTGGTGCGGTATGCGAATTGAAATGGGTCCAGGATTTCTGGGATGATGGTGTTGATGTGAGCCATTACCAGCCTTTCAAAGCATTTCATGGCTACAGATGTGAGTGCTACAGGCGGTAGTCATTTAGACAAGTTACCTTGGCATTCTTAGCCACAGGGACTATGGTGGTTAGCTTGAAACATGTAGGTTTTACAGACTGGGTCAGAGAGAGGTTGAAAATGTCAGTGAAGACACAGCGCATTCTGAGTTCGTGTCCTGGTAATCCGTCTGGCCCTGCAACCTTGTGAATGTTAACCTGTTTAAAGGTCTTACTCACATCAGCTATGGAGAGCGTGATCATACAGTCGTCCGGAACAGCTGGTGCTCTGACGCATGGTTCAGTGTTGCTTGCCTGGAAAAAAATTTCTCAATTTGTCTGTCATAGTTGACGTGTACCTATGATGAAGATTACAGGCCTCTCTCATCTTTTTAAGTGGGAGAACTTGCACAATTGGTGGCTGACTAAATACTTTTTTCCCCCACTGTACACTAAGTTGACTGTGCGTTGAAACAGCTTGGAAAATTACAGAAAATGATGTCATGGCTTTAGAAGCTTCTGATAGGCTAATTGACATCATTTGAGTCAATTGGAGGTGTACCTGTGGATGTATTTCAAGGCCTACCTTCAAACTCAGTGCCTCTTTGCTCGACATCATGGGAAAATCAAAAGAAATCAGCCAAGACCTCAGAAAAAAATGTGTAGACCTCCACAAGTCTGGTTCATCCTTGGGAGCAATTTCCAAACGCCTGAAGGTACCACGTTCATCTGTACAAACAATAATACACAAGTATAAACACCATGGGACCAAGCAGCCGTCATACCGCTCAGGAAGGAGATGCGTTCTGTCTCCTAGAGATGAACATACTTTGGTGCGAAAAGTGCAAATCAATCCCAAAACAATAGCAAATGACCTTGTGAAGATGCTGGAGGAAACAGGTACAAAAGTATCTATATCTACAGTAAAATGAGTCCTATATCGACATAACCTGAAAGGCCGCTCAGCAAGGAAGAAGCCACTGCTCCAAAACCGCCATAAAAAAAGCCAGACTACAGTTTGCAACTGCACATTGGGACAAAGATCGTACTTTTTGGAGAAATGTCCTCTGGTCTGATGAAACAAAAATAGAACTGTTTGGCCATAATGACCATCGTTATGTTTGGAGGAAAAAGGGGGTGCTTGCAAGCCGAAGAACACCATCCCAACCGTGAAGCACGGGGGTGGCAGCATCATGCTGTGGGGGTGCTTTGCTGCAGGAGGGACTGGTGCACTTCACAAAATAGATGGCATCATGAGGAAGGAAAATTATGTGGATATATTGAAGCAGCATCTCAAGACATCAGTCAGGAAGTTAAAGCTTGGTCGCAAATGGGTCTTCCAAATGGACAATGACCCCAAGCATACTTCCAAAGTTGTGGAAAAATGGCTTAAGGACAACAAAGTCAAGGTATTGGAGTGGCCATCACAAAGCCCTGACCTCAATCCTATAGAAAATGTGTGGGCAGAACTGAAAAAGCGTGTGCGAGCAAGGAGGCCTACAAACCTGACTCAGTTACACCAGCTCTGTCAGGAGGAATGGGCCAAAATTCACCCAACTTATTGTGGGAAGCTTGTAGAAGGCTACCCGACACGTTTGACCCAAGTTAAACAATTTAAAGGCAATGCTACCAAATACTAATTGAGTGTAAACTTCTGACCCACTGGGAATGTGATGAAAGAAATAAAAGCTTAAATAAATCATTCTCGCTACTACTATTCTGACATTTCACATTCTTAACATAAAGTGGTGATCCTAACTGACCTAAGACAGGGAATCTTTACTAGGATTAAATGTCAGGAAAAGTGATTGCTTTTGATAAAAATGTTTTATATGCCTTCTCAATTAAAACTAGTTAGAAAATTCAAACATAGATTTTATGGAAAAGAGATGTTGTATGTTTCTGGACGATGCACCATGCTGCCTTGTTGACAACATGACCGAGCGGCAGATTACTGTTTGATTTGAGAAGGGCGCTCCTCCCTCACCACGTCTGCCTGTTCGTGTCACGGGCCATTGACCGGTGCACAATGGCTAAGGTAAATAGATCTCCCTCAGTGATGGGTTTCTTGCACATTGGTTTCTTGAATGGTAGGCTTAGTGGAGTTGCCAACAACCAGATGCATCCGGTTTTAAGGGATACAGCTAATTCAACCTAGCTTCCTTTTTTGCTGAAAACCAGAAAGGTTTTACACTGCCCAAAATCCGTCCACAAAAATAAGCCCATGAAGTGAGGAATTTTTGTATGGAGGTCAATGAGAGTGTCGAATTTGGTCAACAAAAAATGTTATTACTAATTTGTTACATGAGGCATATTTCATTAAATAGGAGTTTCGTAATGGTTAGTTTGTTACGAATGCACTGATATAAGTGGACAAGTGGCATTTCGGCAATTTACCCCAAAATGACTTTATATTGGAGTTGTTCCTGTGGTCATAGAGCTAGAAGAGGACTCATCACCATTTTAAAGAAGTCAACTGGGTGGGGATTCCTATGAGTTGGGAGCAATCAATCAGCCAATGCAGAAGAAAATGTACATCTATTTAAAATGGAGATAGCCTCAATGGCGCTGCCCATGCTGTCACGGAAGCCATAATAGCACTGATACAAAGGTGAGTCCTCTATCTATCTCTATGGCATATTGTTCACATCTGCCCTCTCATTAGCTAGAATGGTCCCTCATTCCTGCCTTCCATCTTTGAAGACATGAATTTCCATCGTTAGTGTTGGTCACTCGAATATCTTGTCAATATAATAGACAATCTTTGGTTACCTGCACCGTCAACTGTGAAAGCCTGTGATTGGACGATATTGCAGTTGCCGCGCTCTGAATATTTTTGTCTGGTCATCGGTCATCTATTCCTACAGTGCAATTGATGTGGATACAACGATGGTGTTTGCGAAGAGGGAAAGGAGTCCATTCACATGCTATATAGATCAGTATTAATACGCAGGCGTCTGTCGGTTCCCGTGCAGCGTTGCTTCGAAAGAGCTGTGAAGAAAATACTACAGAATAGGTCTTTGTCTTGAATAATGATTTACAGCCTATGCAGCTGTGGATAAATTTAGTGCAATCATTTGCATAATTAGTCTAAATTTGTGACGCGAGCTGTTACCGTGCGGTGCTTGAGGTCTGCACCTGTTCACTAACATGCTGAATTTCGCGGTGAGTGTGCCATCTGCGTAGGAAACATCACTTTGTTTTGACATTTTAAAGCCTATTACTTGCATTAACTAGATAGCGCGTTATTTCTACCGAGTATTTACAGTAAGGTCTGGTTGAGCAGTTATTAGGAATTATGCCATGTAGACACGCGAACGGCTTTGTTCAGACCAGTGATAATAGACATTAGTTTCGTAAGGCGACGTTTTGGACATTCTGTGAAGAACGCAAGAAGTTATAGCCATAGTGTGCAGTTCCGCGATGCTCGGCCAGTCACCTCACCTTATTGGCGGAATCTTGTGGATTCAGAATCCAATGAGAGGTATGTTTGGTGGGTTCATAACCTATGGGAGTATACTTATAATGCAACCCTTCACTGTGTCAGGTGTGATGAGCATTATTGTGGACAAGTTGCCTATCTCAATGTCATCAAGTGTTGCCATGCACTGATGCTATCACTTTCAATCCTAAACGGTCTCTCTGGTTCCACTTCTCCAGTAAAAATGTAATGTGTTTTGGTGTAATCAACACCTTCCATTTCATCACTAATTTAAATGCAACATTTGTTACCATTCAAGCTGATAACATTACACATGATGATCACACAGTTGGTGTGTATCATTCATGTGTTGTCCTGGGTCACCTCTGCATCTCCTGGGATCTTTTATGCAGGACTGAAGTGAGGAAAGAAGTCTAAACTCCTATCTGGCCCATTTGACCAGACTGCAGACTCAGGACAATTCAACATGTCCTTGCTCTAAATCTTGTGATACCATTTAACATTTTCTCAAGGACCACCTTCACTGTGGTACATTTGGCTATATTTGCAGATAAATTATGCCGTTATCTGCTGAAATGATTCTGACACAGCAATAATCTATTGCTTTGCAGAGATTGTGTGTAGATATGTGAACTGCAAGTCAGAGGCATTTCTAATCTCACACAAATTCAAGTCTTATTCTGCTAACGCTCCCCAAACATCCTTGTAATGCACTGTAGATTGCATTTTGATATTTCTTAGTCTTACGCAGAATGTGCAGCTTTTCCACACTTTTAATGAGGATGCCCCCATATCTAGACAACGTTTAATTCTTACTAACACCATATAGGGCCTACCTACATAGAGATGATGTACCTTGGTCCTACTCTCTAACCAGCAAACAAGTCCTGTAATGAATATAAATTGCATGTAGGCAGTTGTGTGATCGAGTCCTCACTGTGATGGTATGAGTTTAAACAACCTGGATTCAGGGGTAGACAACATAGTAAACGTAAATCCGGGACACTCCATTTAGTATGATACAGTGGGGGAAAAAAGTATTTAGTCAGCCACCAATTGTGCAAGTTCTCCCACTTAAAAAGATGAGAGAGGCCTGTAATTTTCATCATAGGTACACGTAAACTATGAGAGACAAATTGAGATTTTTTTTCTCCAGAAAATCACATTGTAGGATTTTTTATGAATTTATTTGCAAATTATGGTGGAAAATAAGTATTTGGTCACCTACAAACAAGCAAGATTTCTGGCTCTCACAGACCTGTAACTTCTTCTTTAAGAGGCTCCTCTGTCCTCCACTCGTTACCTGTATTAATGGGACCTGTTTGAACTTGTTATCAGTATAAAAGACACCTGTCCACAACCTCAAACAGTCACACTCCAAACTCCACTATGGCCAAGACCAAAGAGCTGTCAAAGGACACTAGAAACAAAATTGTAGACCTGCACCAGGCTGGGAAGACTGAATCTGCAATAGGTAAGCAGCTTGGTTTGAAGAAATCAACTGTGGGAGCAATTATTAGGAAATGGAAGACATACAAGACCACTTATAATCTCCCTCGATCTGGGGCTCCATGCAAGATCTCACCCGTGGGGTCAAAATGATCACAAGAACGGTGAGCAAAAATCCCAGAACCACACGGGGGGACCTAGTGAATGACCTGCAGACAGCTGGGACCAAAGTAACAAAGCCTACCATCAGTAACACACTACGCCGCCAGGGACTCAAATCCTGCAGTGCCAGACGTGTCCCCCTGCTTAAGCCAGTACATGTCCAGGCCCATCTGAAGTTTGCTAGAGTGCATTTGGATGATCCAGAAGAGGATTGGGAGAATGTCATATGGTCAGATGAAACCAAAATAGAACTTTTTGGTAAAAACTGAACTCGTCGTGTTTGGAGGACAAAGAATGCTGAGTTGCATCCAAAGAACACCATACCTACTGTGAAGCATAGGGGTGGAAACATCATGCTTTGGGGCTGTTTTTCTGCAAAGGGACCAGGACGACTGATCCGTGTAAAGGAAAGAATGAATGGGGCCATGTATCGTGAGATTTTGAGTGAAAACCTCCTTCCATCAGCAAGGGCATTGAAGATGAAACGTGGCTGGGTCTTTCAGCATGACAATGATCCCAAACACACCGCCCGGGCAACGAAGGAGTGGCTTCGTAAGAAGCATTTCAAGGTCCTGGAGTGGCCTAGCCAGTCTCCAGATCTCAACCCCATAGAAAATCTTTGGAGGGAGTTGAAAGTCCGTGTTGCCCAGCGACAGCCCCAAAACATCACTGCTCTAGAGGAGATCTGCATGGAGGAATGGGCCAAAATACCAGCAACAGTGTGTAAAAACCTTGTGAAGACTTACAGAAAACGTTTGACCTGTGTCATTGCCAACAAAGGGTATATAACAAAGTATTGAGAAACTTTTGTTATTGACCAAATACTTATTTTCCACCATAATTTGCAAATAAATTCATAAAAAATCTTACAATGTGATTTTCTGGATTTTTTTCCCTCAATTTATCTGTCATAGTTGACGTGTACCTATGATGAAAATTACAGGCCTCTCTCATCTTTTTAAGTGGGAGAACTTGCACAATTGGTGGCTGACTAAATACTTTTTTCCCCACTGTATGTTACCTTTCATATGGTATGTATTAATTTGTGGATGTCCATTAGGGTTGGGCGGGATCCAGATTTTCATATCAGCATACCTTCCTACTCTCATATCGGGATATGAGGCGGCATATTGACATGGGTTGTGTTTTATATTGAAAGTCAAGTGATTATAATTTTTTTCTTCAATAGAGTGATCAGGGACGTGCAACTATAGTTTTCCTTCACAGAAAATATACTGAACAAAAATATAAACACAACATGTAAAGTGTTGGTCCCATGTTTCATGAGCTGAAATAAAAGGTCCCAGATATTTTCCATACGCACAAAGCTTATTTCTCTGAAATTTTGTCCACAAATTTGTTTACATCCCTGTTAGTATTTCTCCTTTGCCAAAATAATCCATCCAACTGACAGGTGTGGCATATCAAGAAGCTGATTAAACAGCATGATTATTACACAGGTGCACCTTGTGCTGGGGACAATAAAAGGCCACTTACATTTTTGCAGTTTTGTCACACAACTGGGGGGGGGGGGACCTGGCTCCCAAGTGGGTGGGACTACCCATGGCTGCGCCCCTGCCTAGTCATGTGAAATCCATAGGTTATTGCCTAATGAATTTATTTCAATTGACTGATTTCCTTATATGAACTGTAACTCAGTAAAATCTTTGTAATTGTTGTGTTTTTTTTGTTTTTTTTTGTCATTCTGTCAAAATCGTGAGAGCCTATGGGCAGGCACTCTGCCTCCCTCAATCTCCACACACACCCTTGATTTAAAGACCAGTGCTGTTACAAATGTGCACTGAGTTCCACTGTTCTACTTGATGATGACTACGTGATGAAGCCTAACTTAATACTGGAGTGAAAAACATGTAGAGGACATAATTCTCATAAAGTTGTCCGTAATGTCATAACTGGTGTCGCTTCATGACAAATGATACGAACACAGTCATGACATAATGTCCCGCTGCATGATCTGCTGTATGACAGTGGACACTTATCTTGCACATACTGACATAAGTTATGACTGCTTACAGTACCAGTCAAAAGTTTGGACACCTACTCATTCCAGGGTTTCTCTTTATTTTTACTATTTTCTACATTGTAGAATAATAGTGAAGACATCAAAACTATGAAATAACACATATGGAATCATGTAACCAAAAAAGTTTTAAACAAATCTAAATATATTTTGTATTTTAGATTCTTCAAATAGCCACCCTTTGCCTTGATGAGAGCTTTGCACACTCTTGGCATTCTCTCAACCAGATTCATGAGGTAGTCACCTGGAATGCATTTCAATTAACAGGTGTGCCTTGTTAGAAGTTAATTAGTGGAATTTCATTCCTTCTTAATGCGTTTGAGCCAGTCAGTTGTGTTGTGACAAGGGGGGGATATATACAGAAGTTAGCCCTATTTAGTTAAATACAGTGGGGGAAAAAAAATATTTAGTCAGCCACCAATTGTGCAAGTTCTCCCACTTAAAAAGATGAGAGAGGCCTGTCATTTTCATCATAGGTACACGTCAACTATGACAGACAAATTGAGAAAAAATATCCAGAAAATCACATTGTAGGATTTTTAATGAATTTATTTGCAAATTATGGTGGAAAATAAGTATTTGGTCACCTACAAACAAGCAAGATTTCTGGCTCTCACAGACCTGTAACTTCTTCTTTAAGAGGCTCCTCTGTCCTCCACTCGTTAACAGTATTAATGGCACCTGTTTGAACTTGTTATCAGTATAAAAGACACCTGTCCACAACCTCAAACAGTCACACTCCAAACTCCACTATGGCCAAGACCAAAGAGCTGTCAAAGGACACCAGAAACAAAATTGTAGACCTGCACCAGGCTGGGAAGACTGAATCTGCAATAGGTAAGCAGCTTGGTTTGAAGAAATCAAGGGGTCTCCACGCAAGATCTCACCCCGTGGGGTCAAAATGATCACAAGAACGGTGAGCAAAAATCCCAGAACCACACGGGGGGACCTAGTGAATTTACTGCAGAGAGCTGGGACCAAAGTAACAAAGCCTACCATCAGTAACACACTACTCCGCCAGGGACTCAAATCCTGCATTGCCAGACGTGTCCCCCTGCTTAAGCCAGTACATGTCCAGGCCCGTCTGAAGTTTGCTAGAGTGCATTTGGATGATCCAGAAGAGGATTGGGAGAATGTCATATGGTCAGATGAAACCAAAATAGAACTTTTTGGTAAAAACTCAACTCATCGTGTTTGGAGGACAAAGAATGCTGAGTTGCATCCAAAGAACACCATACCTACTGTGAAGCATGGGGGTGGAAACGTCATACTTTGGGGCTGTTTTTCTGCAAAGGGACCAGGACGACTGATCCGTGTAAAGGAAAGAATGAATGGGGCAATGTATTGTGAGATTTTGAGTGAAAACCTCCTTCCATCAGCAAGGGCATTGAAGATGAAACGTGGCTGGGTCTTTTAGCATGACAATGATCCCAAACACACCGCCCGGGCAACGAAGGAGTGGCTTCGTAAGAAGCATTTCAAGGTCCTGGAGTGGCCTAGCCAGTCTCCAGATCTCAACCCCATAGAAAATCTTTGGAGGGAGTTGAAAGTCCGTGTTGCCCAGCGACAGCCCCAAAACATCACTGCTCTAGAGGAGATCTGCATGGAGGAATGGGCCAAAATACCAGCAACAGTGTGTGAAAACCTTGTGAAGACTTACAGAAAACGTTTGACCTGTGTCATTGCCAACAAGGGGTATATAACAAAGTATTGAGAAACTTTTTGTTATTGACCAAATACTTATTTTCCACCATAATTTGCAAATAAATTCATAAAAAATCCTACAATGTGATTCTCTTGATTTTTTTTCCTCATTTTGTCTGTCATAGTTGACATGTACCTATGATGAAAATTACAGGCCTCTCTCATCTTTTTAAGTGGGAGAACTTGCACAATTGGTGGCTGACTAAATACTTTTTTTCCCCACTGTACCAATTCCATATTATGGCAAGAACAGCTCAAATAAGCAAAGAGAAACGACAGTCCATCATTACTTTAAGACATGAAGGTCAGTCAATACGGAAAATTCAACCAAAAAGTGTTAAACAAATCAAAATATATTTTATATTTGAGATTCTTCAAATAGCCACCCTTTGCCTTGATGACAGCTTTGCACACTCGTGGCATTGAGTAGGTGTGTCCAAACTTTTGACTTGTAGTGTATGTCATCTGTTGCATAATACTTGGGACACTGTAAGTGGCTTTGTGGCTGAGGGTTCCAGTGAACTGTTACAGAACATTGCTTTAGCCTAGAATTGGATACCCTGACCTGTCCATCTAACCAATGCTCTCAACTCTTAGTTAAGAGCAGTGTTTACCCCTTTGGCCTAGCCTGTCCATTCCCTTCAGTCTGGCCAGTCTATCTCTGCTCAGCCTCTCCAATGCGTCCTACCCCGACCCTCCTCACTGTGCATCCATTCAGAAGCCTTAATCGAATCCCTCAGTTCCACCGGCCCAGAGCCCTGGCGTCAGCGAGGCCTCTCAGCCCAGGGGAAGACGCTGGCTACACTTCCCGAGAAACCTGACAGGCTCTTTGTTGCGCCTCAACACTAGTCTCTTTCACTTCATTTACCCAGGGCTTTGTGGAAGCACCCACAGTATAGGGAGAAAACACTTTAACAGCACCTACGTGATATCATACTTAACCTCAAGTAAGCTGTGGTTGTCAGTGATACACAATAATATTTATGTTTTATATTTCTTCTGTGTTCTAGTCATTCAGTAGCCCTATGTAGTACATTACAACCTCACTAATATCTTTGGCCATATTGTAGTCAATAAAAGCAGTTAGGATGGAAAATATATCGTGCCAAATATGTTATGGTTTCTTCATATTTACAGAGCAGCCTATATTTTGTCAGTCACTGATTAGAGAACCTCCTATTCCTCCCACTGAGCTTGTGTAACTGCCAATTACTGAAGTGGATTCGATGTAAATTGGAAGGCATCCTTTTTTTACACTGACACACTCAATTTATGTACTGAGGCAGAGTCACACAGAGATACAGGGATGAGGTAACGGTCTAATTTTAGACCTGATAAATATGCAATTGACGCAAGGCACTGAGAGCACGTAACTGCTGTTGTCTCCCATGTGTACTGTAACATCAACTCTGTAGTTTTACTGTCTGTCAAAATAATCAATTCACTCAGTCAAGGGCATGAATTACCTTTTTAAGGGGGTTTTCACACCAAATTGGTTTGGTGCAGTTTTTCCCGAACTCTGCATTTTACCCCTTAGTTCGGTTTGTTTGGACTGGTGTGAACACTATCTGCACTTGGGAGTGCTCTAAAAGAGTGGTCTCTGTCCGATTCAATTATTGTAGTGGTGCGGATCACTGCAAGTGAAAACTTAGTCCGGACCAAACACAGGAAAATAACCAGTCGCGCAATGTTATTGGTTGGAGCATTTGATGAAATAGACGCAGTATCATAACTTGATATCTCTGAAACATTCTGTGAGTAGCAGCGCATTTATGAGCGCATCCAATGCAGATTAGGGGAGCCTGGGGCTATACTGGGCTACTGAATATAGACTATTCACACAGCGGTTAGAGCGGCTATTGCACTGTTTCCTCATGCCTGTTGTTGGAAGATTAAAGTAATATGAAGATTGGGACAAAAGTGATAATAATCATAAGTGGATTGAATGGGAGTATGTTTGTCCATTAAACAAATGACTTTCATGGACACGTGGTTTTCTTTAGGAATATTTGTCAATGTGAAACCACCCGGACCCAAAAATAAAAAAATAATATATACACAGTTGAAGTCGGAAGTTTACATACGCTTAGGTTGGAGTCATTAAAACTAGTTTTTCAACCACTGCACAAATTTCTTGTTAACAAACTATAGTTTTGGCAAGTCGGTTAGGACATCTACTTTGTGCATGACACAAGTACATTTTCCAACAATTGTTTACAGACAGATTATTCCACTTATAATTCACTGTATCACAATTCCAGTGGGTCAGAAGTTTACATACACTAAGTTGACTGTGCCTTTAAACAGCTAGGAAAATTCCACAAAATGATGTCATGGCTTTAGAAGCTTCTGATAGGCTAATTGACATCGTTTGAGTCAATTGGAGGTGTACCTGTGGATGTATTTCAAGGCCTACCTTCAAACTCAGTGCCTCTTTGCTAGACATCATGGGAAAATCTAAAGAAATCAGCCAAGACCTCAAAATAAATTGTAGACGTCCACAAGTCTGGTTCATCCTTGGGAGCAATTTCCAAACGCCTGAAGGAACCACGTTCATCTGTACAAACAATAGTACGCAAGTATAAACACCATGGGACCACGCAGCCGTCATACCGCTCAGGAAGGAGACGCGTTCTGTCTCCTAGAGATGAACGTACTTTGGTGCGAAAAGTGCAAATCAATCCCAGAACAACAGCAAAGGACCTTGTGAAGATGCTTGAGGAAACATGTACAAAGTATCTATATCCACAGTAAAACGAGTCCTATATCGACATAACTTGAAAGGCCGCTTGGCAAGGAAGAAGCCACCGCTCCAAAACTGCCATTAAAAAAAGCCAGACTACGGTTTGCAACTGCACATGGGGACAAAGATCATACTTTTTGGAGAAATGTCATCTGGTCTGATGAAACAAAAATAGAACTGTTTGGCCATAATGACCATCGTTATGTTTGGAGGAAAAAGGGGGTGCTTGCAAGCCGAAGAACACCATTCCAACCGTGAAGCACGGGGGGTGGCAGGATCATGCTGTGGGGGTGATTTGCTGCAGGAGGGACTGGTGCACTTCACAAAATAGATGGCATCATGAGGAAGGAAAATGATGTGGATATATTGAAGCAGCATCTCAAGACATCAGTCAGGAAGTTAAAGCTTGGTCGCAAATTGGTCTTCCAAATGGACAATGACCCCAAGCATACTTCCAAAGTTGTGGCAAAATGGCTTAAGGACAACAAAGTCAAGGTATTGGAGTGGCCATCACAAAGCCCTGACCTCAATCCTATAGAAAATGTGTGGGCAGAACTGAAAAAGCGGGTGCGAGCAAGGAGGCCTACAAACCTGACTCAGTTACACCAGCTCTGTCAGGAGGAATGGGCCAAAATTCACCCAACTTATTGTGGGAAGCTTATGGAAGGCTACCCGACACGTTTGACCCAAGTTAAACAATTTAAAGGCAATGCTACCGAATACTAATTGAGTGTATGTAAACTTCTGACACACTGGGAATGTGATGACATAAATAAAAGCTTAAATAAATCATTCTCTCTGCTATTATTCTGACATTTCACATTCTTAAAATAAAGTGGTGATCCTAACTGACCTAAGACAGGCAATTTTTACTAGGATTAAATGTCAGGAATTGTGAAACTGAGTTTAAATGTATTTGGCTAAGGTGTATGTAAACTTCCGACTTCAACTGTGTGTGTGTGTGTGTGTGTATGTATGTGTATATATATGTATGTATACACACATCACACACAATGTAACAAATACTCAAACTCTGTTTCGCACTATAGCTCAAAATACGTGTGAAAACGGCAGGTAGCTTAGTGGTTAAGAGCGTTGTGCCTGTAACCAAAAGGTCACTGGTTCTAATCCCCGAGCCGACTAGGTGAAAAATCTGTCTGTGCCCTTGAGCAAGGCACTTAACCCTAATTGCTCATGTAAGTCGCTCTGGATAAGAGCATCTGCTAAATGACTAAAATGTAAATGTAAAACGCGTAGAAAATACTAGGGAGTAAACATTTTTTTTGAAAGTAGGACTTTCTTGGACATGCCAATTACTACTTTCACCTTTAGAAACTCCTCTTTTTGTTAGAAATTTGATTCCCATCTCATTTCAATAAAGTATGTGTCCAAAATGGCACCCTATTCCCTTTATAGTGCACTAGTTTTGATCAGAGCCCTAGGGGCCCTGGTCAAAGGTAGTGCACTATAATGGGAATAGGGTGCCATTTGGGACGGAGACATTGAGTCATGGGACACCCTGCTGAATTTTTGCATAAAATATATTTTTTGTGCCATGACATCTTTCGCATGAGGTGACCGAGATGTCTTGGTAAGGAAAGCAATTTTATGCATGATGGAGCACCTGAGTTTGAATACAAACTCTCAGTTTACTGGGTAATATAAATATCCCAGTGGGAAAAAGTTGGCATTGATGTCAAAATGACATACTTTTCGTGGTTGTTCAGACATTACAACCAGGTAAATATATATATATATATATATATATATATATACATACAGTCGGGAGAACAAGTATTTGATACACTGCCGATTTTGCAGGTTTTCCTACTTACAAAGCATATAGAGGTCTGTCATTTTTATCATAGGTACACTTCAACTGTGAGCGATGGAATCTAAAACAAAAATCCAGAAAATCACATTGTATGATTTTTAAGTAATTCATTTGCATTTTATTGCATGACATAAGTATTTGATCACCTACCAACCAGTAAGAATTCCAGCTCTCACAGACCTGTTAGTTTTTCTTTAAGAAGCCCTCCTGTTCTCCACTCATTACCTGTATTAACTGCACCTGTTTGAACTCGTTACCTGTATAAAAGACGCCTGTCCACACACTCAATCAAACAGACTCCAACCTCTCCACAATGGCCAAGACCAGAGAGCTGTGTAAGGACATCAGGGATAAAATTGTAGACCTGCACAAGGCTGGGATGGGCTACAGGACAATAGGCAAGCAGCTTGGTGAGAAGGCAACAACTGTTGGCGCAATTATTAGAAAATGGAAGAAGTTCAAGATGACGGTCAATCACCCTCGGTCTGGGGCTCCATGCAAGATCTCACCTCATGGGGCATCAATAATCATGAGGAAGGTGAGGGATCAGTCCAGAACTACACGGCAGGACCTGGTCAATGACCTGAAGAGAGCTGGGACCACAGTCTCAAAGAAAACCATTAGTAACACACTACGCCGTCATGGATTAAAATCCTGCAGCGCACGCAAAGTCCCCTTGCTCAAGCCAGCGCATGTCCAGGCCCGTCTAAAGTTTGCCAATGACCATATGGATGATCCAGAGGAGGAATGGGAGAAGGTCATGTGGTCTGATGAGACAAAAATTGAGCTTTTTGGTCTAAACTCCACTCGCCGTGTTTGGAGGAAGAAGGATGAGTACAACCCCAAGAACACCATCCCAACCGTGAAGCATGGAGGTGGAAACATCATTCTTTGGGAATGCTTTTCTGCAAAGGGGACAGGACGACTGCACCGTATTGAGGGGAGGATGGATGGGGCCATGTATCGCGAGATCTTGGCCAACAACCTCCTTCCCTCAGTAAGAGCATTGAAGATGGGTCGTGGCTGGGTCTTCCAGCATGACAACGACCCGAAACACACAGCCAGGGCAACTAAGGAGTGGCTCCGTAAGAAGCATCTCAAGGTCCTGGAGTGGCCTAGCCAGTCTCCAGACCTGAACCCAATAGAAAATCTTTGGAGGGAGCTGAAAGTCCGTATTGCCCAGCGACAGCCCCGAAACCTGAAGGATCTGGAGAAGGTCTGTATGGAGGAGTGGGCCAAAATCCCTGCTGCAGTGTGTGCAAACCTGGTCAAGACCTACAGGAAACGTATGATCTCTGTAATTACAAACAAAGGTTTCTGTACCAAATATTAAGTTCTGCTTTTCTGATGTATCAAATACTTATGTCATGCAATAAAATGCAAATGAATTACTTAAAAATCATACAATGTTATTTTCTGGATTTTTGTTTTAGATTCCGTCTCTCACAGTTGAAGTGTACCTATGATAAAAATTACAGACATCTACATGCTTTGTAAGTAGGAAAACCTGCAAAATCGGCAGTGTATCAAATACTTGTTCTCCCCACTGTGTGTGTGTGTGTGTGTGTGTGTGTGTGTGTGTGTGTATATATATATATATATTTTTTTTAAGACTTCAGGGAAATACATCATACTATGGTTGGTATCTGAGCACATAACCAGCAGTCTTTATCTGGTCGCTAAAAATGCGTAAAATCTGACGTCATAAGGATGCCGTTGCAACCTGTTTTCGCTTCTGGGGAATTTGGCTTCTTGAGATTAACAAACAGTCACTCAGCAGGGCATTTGCCTTACTGTACTCACCATATAGAAGGACAAACGTTTTAGTGGTTGCAGAAAAGACCCATGAGGCTCCTCATACCTATGGGATAGGTTGGACGAAGCCTTAAGCTGCAGCTGCTGAAGTTGAAAAAGTACAGAAACCCCAAAGCTTACTTTTCAGACACAATTGTTCCTGGCACATAGTTTTTTTTGTTCTTTGCCGTTGCTAAATTGGGAGGGTTGTGCCTTCTGCTGAAATATTAAACACTGTCCTTATGCTCCGAATCGAGCATATAATCAATTTTTGTCTTTGCGTTTGATGCCCAGCGCTAATACTGTAGCTTACATTTACATTTTAGTCATTTAGCAGACGCTCTTATCCAGAGCGACTTACAGTTAGTGAATACAGTGGGGAAAAAAAGTATTTAGTCAGCCACCAATTGTGCAAGTTCTCCCACTTAAAAAGATGAGAGGCCTGTAATTTTTATCATTGGTACACGTCAACTATGACAGACAAAATGAGAAAATTTTTTCCAGAAAATCACATTGTAGGATTTTTTATTAATTTATTTGCAAATTATGGTGGAAAATAAGTATTTGGTCAATAACAAAAGTTTCTCAATACTTTGTTATATACCCTTTGTTGGCAATGACACAGGTCAAACTTTTTCTGTAAGTCTTCACAAGGTTTTCACACACTGTTGCTGGTATTTTGGCCCATTCCTCCATGCAGATCTCCTCTAGAGCAGTGATGTTTTGGGGCTGTCGCTGGGCAACACGGACTTTCAACTCCCTCCAAAGATTTTCTAAGGGGTTGAGATCTGGAGACTGGCTAGGCCTCTCCAGGACCTTGAAATGCTTCTTACGAAGCCACTCCTTCGTTGCCCGGGCGGTGTGTTTGGGATCATTGTCATGCTGAAAGACCCAGCCACGTTTCATCTTCAATGCCCTTGCTGATGGAAGGAGGTTTTCACTCAAAATCTCACGATACATGGCCCCATTCATTCTTTCCTTTACACGGATCAGTCGTCCTGGTCCCTTTGCAGAAAAACAGCCCCAAAGCATGATGTTTCCACCCCCATGCTTCACAGTAGGTATGGTGTTCTTTGGATGCAACTCAGCATTCTTTGTCCTCCAAACACGACGAGTTGAGTTTTGACCAAAAAGTTCTATTTTGGTTTCATCTGACCATATGACATTCTCCCAATCCTCTTCTGGATCATCCAAATGCACTCTAGCAAACTTCAGACGGGCCTGGACTTAAGCAGGGGGACACGTCTGCACTGCAGGATTTGAGTCCCTGGCGGCGTAGTGTGTTACTGATGGTAGGCTTTGTTACTTTGGTCCCAGCTCTCTGCAGGTCATTCACTAGGTCCCCCCGTGTGGTTCTGGGATTTTTGCTCACCGTTCTTGTGATCATTTTGACCCCACAGGGTGAGGTCTTGCATGGAGCCCCAGATCGAGGGAGATTATCAGTGGTCTTGTATGGCTTCCATTTCCTAATAATTGCTCCCACAGTTGATTTCCTCAAACCAAGCTGCTTACCTATTGCAGATTCAGTCTTCCCAGCCTGGTGCAGGTCTACAATTGTGTTTCTGGTGTCCTTTGACAGCTCTTTGGTCTTGGCCATAGTGGAGTTTGGAGTGTGACTGTTTGAGGTTGTGGACAGGTGTCTTTTATACTGATAACAAGTTCAAACAGGTGCCATTAATACTGGTAACGAGTGGAGGACAGAGGAGCCTCTTAAAGAAGAAGTTACAGTTCTGTGAGAGCCAGAAATCTTGCTTGTTTGTAGGTGACCAAATACTTATTTTCCACCATAATTTGCAAATAAATTCATTAAAAATCCTACAATGTGATTTTCTGGATATTTTTTTCTCATTTTGTCTGTCATAGTTGACGTGTACCTATGATGAAAATTACAGGCCTCTCTCATCTTTTTAAGTGGGAGAACTTGCACAATTGGTGGCTGACTAAATACTTTTTTCCCCCACTGTATATATTTTTTTATACTGGCCCCCCGTGGGAATCGAACCCACAATCCTGGCGTTGCAAACGCCATGCTCTATCAACTGAGCTACATCCCTGCCGGCCATTCCGTCCCCTACCTTGGACAACGCTGGGCCAATTGTGCGCCGCCCATGAGTCTCCCGGTCGCGGCCGGCTGCGACAGAGCCTGGATTCGAACCAGGATCTCTAGTGGCACAGTTAGCACTGCGATGCAGTGCCTTAGACCACTGCGCCACTCAGGAGCTTACTGCCTCAGCTACACACTCAACAGTGCGAGTTAAATTTAGCAAATGTGTAACCCCTCCCCCAGAGAATGCATCAGTGTCTGGTTCACATCGGACAGCCTATCAGAGGCCAGCCTGGGAGCCATGGTGGAGCCTGGCAAAGTTTGAACACTTAACTTTTGATAGGATGTCAGGGTGAATTAGGGAGAAAATTATGTGATATGTCGCAAACTTCAGTCAGTCTGAAAGTTCCCATGCATAGCCGGGACATCAAGCCTGCCATGCCCAAACACTTAGGCCTAGATCAGATCCTTGTCGGTACTATCAGGCGCATGGTTAGTGGCATCAAAGGTTGTTTGTGGGTACTTTATTGTATATTCTAATGTTGGAGCCGACTCATGCATCTCAAGGTTGTTGATGACCCATGTAGACAGAGTTTCCTGTGAATCTTAATGCGCTAATAACCCATGCGGTAACAGTATTGACTCATACCTGAACTTTGCAGCAACTGAGTTGAACTCTCAATCCTGTAGTGACAAAGCTGACCCATGCATGCCAATGCCCTGTTAGCTGCGATGACTAAATGCATCTCAATGCAAGTAGCGCAGTTGACCTATACATTTTGAGGCCCTGTACAAACAGCCTATGGCAAATAACTATGCCAGAGCAACCTGGCACGACCAAAGGAGAGTAGCTGGCATCGGTATGAGGGTAAATCCATTTGAATTCAATCACTTTTTGACAGCACCACTTTTGATTTGAACAAAACCTTCCATCCATTTTTGCCCATTGTGGAATTGCGCCGAAAGTTACTTTTTGGACATGAATGCCAAAATCAAGGTGCTCAAATTTGACCTATTTTGCAAACCCCACAATCCGTGTCTTCATCACTGGAAAAGATAAACGATTGATATAATTTGAAAGCTTAAAAACAAGGTTGTCAAACTATTAGATTTTTGTAAATGTATTTTATTTATTTTTATTAAAATCATTATTTTACTTTAAACGTCCATTAGCTAAAAACTCGTAAGCTTTTGTTTTTTTAATTCTTTATATTCGCATATGTTGTAGCTTAGAACCTATTTTACATCATCTGAGGTTTTTGTGTTCCCGCCATCGGTTGCGACACAACATGCTCTTGAATAAAGGGTTGGTGTCATGTTTTGGCTGATGAATGTACAAAATGTCAACTTTCAAATCAAATCAAAATTTATTGGCCACATGCGCCGAATACAACCGGTGCAGACATTACAGTGAAATGCTTACTTACAGCCCTTAACCAACAGTGCATTTATTTTTAATAAAAAAGTAGAATAAAACAAAAGTGTTGAGGGGAAAAAAAGAGCAGAAGTAAAATAAAATAACAGTAGGGAGGCTATATATACAGGGGGGTACCGGTGCAGAGTCAATGTGCGGGGGCACCGGCTAGTTGAAGTAATATGTACATGTGGGTAGAGTTAAAGTGACTATGCATAAATAATTAACAGAGTAGCAGCAGCGTAAAAAGATGGGGTGGGGGGGCAGTGCAAATAGTCTGGGTAGCCATGATTAGCTGTTCAGGAGTCTTATGGCTTGGGGGTAGAAGCTGTTGAGAAGTCTTTTGGACCTAGACTTGGCACTCCGGTACTGCTTGCCGTGCGGTAGCAGAGAGAACAGTCTATGACTAGGGTGGCTGGAGTCTTTGACAATTTTGAGGGCCTTCCTCTGACACCGCCTGGTATAGAGGTCCTGGATGGCAGGAAGCTTGGCCCCAGTGATGTACTGGGCCGTACGCACTACCCTCTGTAGTGCCTTGCGGTCGGAGGCCAAGCAGTTGCCATACCAGGCGGTGATGCAACCAGTCAGGATGCTCTCAATGGTGCAGCTGTATAATTTTTTGAGGATCTGAGGACCCATGCCAAATCTTTTCAGTCTCCTAAGGGTGAATAGGCTTTGTCGTGCCCTCTTCACGACTGTCTTGGTGTGTTTGGACCATGATAATTTGTTGGTGATGTGGACACCAAGGAACTTGAAGCTCTCAACCTGTTCCACTACAGCCCCGTCGATGAGAATGTGGGCGTGCTCAGTCCTCTTTTTTTTCCTGTAGTCCACAATCATCTCCTTTGTCTTGGTCACGTTGAGGGAGAGGTTGTTATCCTGGCACCACATGGCCAGGTCTCTGACCTCCTCCCTATAGGCTGTCTCATCGTTGTCGGTGATCAGGCCTACCACTGTTGTGTCGTCGGCAAACTTAATGATGGTGTTGGAGTCATGCCTGGCCATGCAGTCATGGGTGAACAGGGAGTACAGGAGGGGACTGAGCACGCACCCCTGAGGGGCCCCCGTGTTGAGGATCAGTGTGGCAGATGTGTTGTTACCTACCCTTACCACCTGGGGGCGGCCCGTCAGGAAGTCCAGGATCCAGTTGCAGAGGGAGGTGTTTAGTCCCAGGATCCTTAGCTTAGTGATGAGCTTTGAGGGCACTATGGTGTTGAATGCTGAACTGTAGTCAATGAATAGCATTCTCACGTAGGTGTTCCTCTTGTCCAGGTGGTACCACAAAGATGGTTGGAGGTCCACACATCAGAGAATGTTGACTTGAATGGGAATATGTTGTTTTAAATTATACTGTCAATATTCCATAGGAAATCTATTGAAATCATAGAAATATAGTAGCTCAGTTGGTAGAGCATGGCGTTTGCAACACCAGGGTTGTGGGTTCGTTTCCCACGGGGGACCAGTATGTCTCCCAACTGCCCGGTACAGTATGAAAAATGTATGCACTCACTAACTGTAAGTCGCTCTGGATAAGAGCGTCTGCTAAATGACTAAAATGTAAAATAATAGACATGACATTTAAGTTGACATTTGATGGTGGGTGGACAGGCTGTGGTAGTAATTAGAAGTTAAAATGTCAATGGTGTAACAGCTAAATTGCAGTGGTCAGAAGGGATGGGTCCGTTCTATGAATTTTATTTCTATGATTTGAAATGACACCCACCCTGTATTCAAGAGCATGTTGTTTCTCAACCGATGGCGGCCACAACACAATTTCAGATTATGTAAAGTAGGGTCTAAGCTACAACATATGTGAATATGAAACAAATCTGAGTTTAACATCAATTATCTGAAAATGTGTAAAGGTTAAACAATTCCATATTTTCAAGAAATTATCAAATAGTTTGAAAACCCTGTTTGTAAGATTTGAAATTATATCAAACTCAACCGATGTATCTTTTTCAGTGAGGAAGACCTGGATATCTCATGGTATGGTGGGGTATGCAAAATGGGTCAACTTTGAGGTCCTTTATATCCTGAATGTTTTGGCATTCAGGTCCAAAAAGTCACTTTCTGACTACTTCTTCCATGGGTAAACATGTATGGAAAGTTTTGTTTAAATCAAAAGGGATGCTGTCAAAGTGATTGAATTCAAATGGATTTACCCATGAGGAGTTTTATGTAGTAGTATCTACTTTTTGCCACAGGCTTTGTGTACGGGCCCTTTATGTGTTAGGAAAATATGTGACCCATATAGTAACAATATTGACTCATCTGTTTAGTGTGGTTCTGTTTTTAGTAACTCGGATCAACTGAGATCACCTACTCATTTCAATGCTGTTGTGACTAAGTTGACCCATGCATGTCAATGCTGAGCTAGCCATGACAAATTCTAGATAGATGACAAAGTTCCACTCAAACCCTCCATCCACTCATTGGCTTAGTAAGAGGCACACGAGGCGAAGATGAGCTCCTCTTCCCCTCTTCAAAGAAGTTGCAATTAGTACTTTAAGCAAGCGTGTAACAAGGATCTGACTGTGCCTTCCCCCTGCTGATTAGAAAATGTGCTCTTGAAAGTCCTTAGGGTAGTCTGTTGGAGACACTCTTACACTACCACTTTTGGAGAGATTAGCAGGCTTTTCTGACTGTGCATGCAGAGACTTCTGCTCACAGTAGAACGGGAGAATCAGCTTGCCCAGAGTCATTTTTGTCGATAAAATTTGGGCAGTGGGTCTAGGACTGTGTATTAGTATTTGGATGGGCTATAAAGAGATGATTGAGTGAACCACAGGTGGAGGAAGTTAGACTGCATGGAAAGATTAAAAAAACAAACATTATCCACACTCCCTCAGTCCATAAAATCACAAAAGTTGTTTGCGTTCAGAGCATCTATAGAGAAGTAAAGATGATTTTTCTGCAGCTTATGAAAAGGCTTGTTTGTGGTTAGTGTTCGAAGCTACTGTTAGCATAAAAAAGAGCAGCTGCAGGGCTGGCAGCAGAGCCTATGAATCGTCATTTTACTGGAGCCCAGTCAATCCCTGACTCCTCTTCAAGCCCCCCTCAGGGTCAGGGAGAAAGAGAGTGCTCACACCCGATTCCCCTGTACGCCCCCTAGCGGATCACTAATTAGCTTCACATTTGGAAAATGTCCTGGGAGTTGGCTGCTGAGGCCCCATCTGTGGCGTACAGGGCTACAGTCAGCTGGCCTCTTTCTCTAGGCCTGGTTTCTGGGTCATACAGTGTGTGCGCTAACAATTCACTCTGCTCTACTTTGACAGCGAAGCCGGAGCGCCCGGCGACCAGCTCACACTGAGCAAACTTCACTTCTGATTATACTGGCTTCATTTTAGATCTGTGGGTTCAAATACTGCTCTGTATGCCTGTAGGGAAAATAAAATGTTTACTTTTTTGTATTTATAGTACAGATTGGCTTTAAATAGCCTACTTGTGTTTCCACAACCTTAACCACCTTGTTTCCCCCTTCTATATTGCTTTGACTTCAATCCAAACTTTGATGTTGGTGGACATGGATGCTAATATGGGGGCTTTATGCAGCCCGACTTAAGAAATATCTGGGGGAAAGTCTGTAATGCTGTAATCACTGTATATCTTTAAGTAAAATTTGAGATGGAAGTTGTGTATGACTTAAAATCAGATGCTCATCTCATACTTATCCTTAGCTCGCTTCTAGTACTATACAGTCGTGGTCAAAAGTTTTGAGAATGACACACATACTAATTTTCACAAAGTCTGCTGCCTCAGTTTTGATGATGGCAATATGCATATACTCCAGAATGTCATGAAGAGTGATCAGATGAATTGCAATTAATTGCGAAGTCCCTCTTTGCCATGAAAATGAACTTAATCCCCAAAAAACATTTCCACTGCATTTCAGCCCTGCCACAAAAGGACCAGCTGCCATCATGTCAGTGATTCTCTCGTTAACACAGGTGAGAGTGTTGACGAGGACAAGGCTGGAGATCACTGTCATGCTGATTGAGTTAGAATAACAGACTGGAAGCTTTAAAAGGAGGGTGGTGCTTGAAATCATTGTTCTTCCTCTGTTAACCATGGTTACCTGCAAGGAAACACGTGCCGTCATCATTGCTTTGCACAAAAAGGGCTTCACAGGCAAGGATATTGCTGCTAGTAAGATTGCACCTAAATCAACCATTTATCGGATCATCAAGAACTTCAAGGAGAGAGGTTCAATTGTTGTGAAGAAGGCTTCAGGGCGCCCAAGAATGTCCAGCAAGGGGCAGGACCATCTCCTAAAGTTGATTCAGCTGCAGGATCGGGGCACCACCAGTGCAGAGCTTGCTCAGGAATGGCAGCAGGCAGGTGTGAGTGCATCTGCACGCACAGTGAGGTGAATACTTTTGGAGGATGGCCTGGTGTCAAGAAGGGCAGCGAGGAAGCCACTTCTCTCCAGGAAAAACATCAGGGACAGACTGATATTCTGCAAAAGGTACAGGGATTGGACTGCTGAGGTCTGGGGTAAAGTCATTTTCTCTGATGAATCCCCATTCCGATTGTTTGGGGCATCCGGAAAACACCTTGTCCGGAGAAGACAAGGTGAGCGCTACCATCAGTCCTGTGTCATGCCAACAGTAAAGCATCCTGAGACCATTCATGTGTGGGGTTGCTTCTCAGCCAAGGGAGTGGGCTCACTCACAATTTTGCCTAAGAACACAGCCATGAATAAAGAATGGTACCAACACATCCTCCGAGAGCAACTTCTCCCAACCATCCAAGAACAGTTTGGTGATGACCAATGCCTTTTCCAGCATGATGGAGCTCCTTGCCATAAATGGCTCGGAACAAAACATTGACATTTTGGGTCCATGGCCAGGAAACTCCCCAGACCTTAATCCCATTGAGAACTTGTGGTCGATCCTCAAGTGGCGGGTGGACAAACAATAACCCACAACTCCAAGCATTGATTATGGAAGAATGGGCTGCCATCAGTCAGGATGTGGCCCAGAAGTTAATTTGCAGTATGCCAGGGCAGATTGCAGAGGTCTTGAAAAAGAAGGGTCAACACTGCAAATACTGACTCTTTGCATTAACTTAATGTAATTGTCAATAAAAGCCTTTGACACTTATGGAATGCTTGTAATTATACTTCAGTATACCATAGTAACATCTGACAAAAATATCTCATAACACTGAAGCAGCTAACTTTGTGAAGACCAATACTTGTCATTCTCAACTTTTGACCACGACTGTACACGGTTCAATCATATTAGGTAAAGAAAGCCCTCCACAAGATTATTGTTGTCTGAAACTATACCATTACAAAAGCATGATATGAGTCCTTATACAAAACATAAGTACATTGGGATGAGCCATTCCAGGACTGGTATGTTGTAACACTCGTACGACCTTTGGATTCATGACCAACCTTTGTCCTTCCAAAGACCATTGAAACAGTAATGCCAACTGCCAAGATGGTGGTTCTATGCATTTTCCATTCAGCTCTTTCTCTCTCTTTCCCCCTCATTGACTGCCTCATTGAGAAAAGGCGGGGGGGGGGGGGGGGGGTGGAGCAGACGGACGTTCCCTGGGATGCATCTCCCTTCCTTCACGATGTACGCACAGCGCATGTCGGGGGGTGGGGGGGTGGGGGGGTGAATGTTCTGGGCTATATATAGTAACTGTTGCAGGGGGGGGAAAAAAGCATCCTTTCTTTTTCCTGAGCCCCCCCTCCTCAACAGGACACAGAACCAGGCAACGCTCCCTCCATCCTCCCCTCACCTCTCCTTCCATCCCTCGCCCTCTATCGCTTTTGAATCGCTCTCTTTCTATCTATCTCACTATTGCTGTAATTGTACAGACACACTTAACAGAGGATGCATAATTAATTGCTGCTCAAGAATGGTTGAACACCAGTCATGCAATGAGTAACGATACGGAGAGGGAGAGGGGAAAGATGGCGAGGGAGAGAGCAGGAGGATAGCTCCGTGCCATGCATCCTAAGTTGCCTTTGTTTAAAACATGGCCCTCTCATGTATATTGCCCTTTCTATTTGAAGCAGAATGCATCATGGTTTATGCCTAGTTCCCTCAATATTGGAAATCCCAGAGCTAGGATGTATGCCGGAATATTGTTTTACATTGTGGAAGGCAACCCGTCTGCCTAGGGAGACTACTCAGAGCGTGAAACTGAAACAACACCAGATGTATCTGGTAATCACCTAGCCTCAACAAGTCAGTTACCGCTACTGATAAAAATATTGATAATGAGGTGGCATTATAAGGGTTCATTGTAAGAGTTCAGTTCACATGTTTTGCTGCCATTGCGTGATAGTAGTTTACTATTGCTTGGATTTGAAACTCTCAGGGGTTTATGTATAGTTGTCTAATTTGCATTTATTTCTATCAGCTCAGATTTGAAACAAACACTTATTCTCTCACAGTCATTATTTATTTGTTGATAATACACTGAACAACAATATAAATGCAACATGTTGGTTTCATGAGCTGAAATAAAAGATCGCAGAAATGTTCCATACATACAAAAAGCTTATTTTGCTCAGTTAGTGCAGAAATGTGTTTACATCCCTGTTAATGAGCATTTCTCCTTTGCCAAGATAATCCGTCCACCTGAGAGGTGTGGCATATCAAGAAGCTGATTTTAAACAGCATGATCATAACACAGGTGCACCTTGTGCTGGGGACAATAAAAGGCCACTCTAAAATGTGCAGTTTTGTCACACAACACAATGCCACAGATGTTTTGAGGGAGCATGCAATTAGCATGCTGACTGTAGGAATGTCCACCAGAGCTGTTGCCAGAGAATGTAATGTTAATTTCTCTACCATAAGCCACCTCCAATTTCGCATACCACGTGAATGGCGTCGTGTGGGCAAGCGGTTTGCTGATGCCAACATTGTGAACAGAGTGCCCCATTGGTTGCGGTGGGGTTATGGTATGGCAGGCTACGGACAATGAATACACTTGCATTTTATGGATTGGCAATTTGAATGCACAGAGATACCGTGACAAGATCCTGAGGCCCATTGTCGTGCCATTCATCTGCCTCCATCACCTCATGTTTCAGCATGATGGTGCACGGCCCCATGTCGCAAGGATCTGTACACAATTCCTGGAAGCTGAAAATGTCCCAGTTCTTCCATGGCCTGCACACTCACAAGACAATGTCACACGTTGAGCATGTTTGGAATGCTCTGGATCAACGTGTATGACAGGGTGTTCCAGTTCCCGCCAATATTCAGCAACTTCGCACAGCCATTGAAGAGGAGTGGGACAACATTCCACAGGCCACAATCAACAGCTTGATCAACTCTATGCAAAGAAGATGTGTCGCACTGCATGAGGCAAATGGTGGTCAAACCAGATACTGACTGGTTTTCTGATCCACACCCCTACTTTTTATTCCTTTTTTTTGGTATCGGTGATCAACCGATGCATATCTGTATTTCCAGTCATGTGAAAACCATAGATTAGGGCCTAATGAATGTATTTAAATTGACAGATTTCCTTATGAACTGTAACTCAGTAAAATCTTTGAAATTGTTGCATTTTATATTTTTGTTCAGTGTATTTATTAGTCTTGTAGCCTATAATTGTCACAGTCAAATCCAGCAGGACTTTGTCCAGTAACCCTTTGTGATAACCTCTGCTGTACGTTGTCATGGAATGAAGTGGTAGAGCTAGTGCATCAGGATCAGACGGGCGTCTCGCCTCCTTACTCTATTATAAGGAAAAATACTTCTTTTTTTTAAATTTGTTTTCCTTGTTGGTTGTCCTGTAATCTCTCGGTGACAGTGGCCCAGAACAGGCTTTGGCAGCTATCCACCACCTGGCATCGCTCCAACATGACTTACATCAGGGTCAGATTTATGGGCGTGTCATCTTTTTAATCTCCCCACAACACAAATTTGCCTGTCGTGGAAATAAATGAAAATAATCACATCATTATGCAACTCGTGTAGTTTGTGTACCCTCCAAAAATAGCGTGGAGTTAAACTGGATCAGAGCTTAGAGTGAATGTGTTTTGCCGCCTAATGGTGTGTGTTTGTAGAGATTACAGTCAGGGAAACAGTTAAAATATTTGACCTCAAGCATAAGAATGCCTTTTAAGGTAATGTAAGGTTAGGTTTTTCAAAAGCCTGACAGATTGCAAAACTATTCCATGGTAAGTCCTGACTGTACTTTTTCTGTCTGTTTTCTGATTAGACTTTAAATAGTGCCTGCAATCTACATTTATCAATGTGTGATTTTATGTAATGAATGTCAGCTTTGGACCTAAATGTTAGGCCTAATTGTTGAACGTTCTCCAAGGAAGGTAGTGTTGGCCACTCTACCAAATGTTATCTACCGCCCTCTAGTGATATTCTAATAGTACAACATGCACCAAGAACTCATGTGGTAATGTTGTAGAATTTCCATTAGTAAAATCTGGCGCAGGACATTTGACCAGCAGCATTTTCATTTACCGGACATTTGAGAAATTTACCGGTCTCATATGTATTGGGTGCGTAACCTGATTAGGGCGTCCACCCACGGTGCTCAGAATGACAGAAATCACATTTTAGATTATGGTCATTCATATTAACAGAACATGCAAGTCGAGGATGCAACGATGTACGGTCCTTCTTACCGAATTCTGATGCGCACTTTGAAGGTGTTAGAATAACTGTACACATTTACTTTTCCTTAGCCAACAAGACGAGTAACGAACAGCAAGATCACTAGCCTATGTCAATCCACTATCCCCCATAGTAGAAAAGTTTACCTAGTCCATTGGTCAGCCTGTTGAGAAAGAAATAGCCTATTCCAAACAGTTGATAGATCCCAAATTCATATAACCTGTAGGCCTAGGCTAAAAAAAATTTTTTTCAACAAGTTCAAAAGCAACAGATCAGAACGTTTAGCTTAATGTTGATAACCTATTATTTCTTCACATTAGTGCAGCAATGCCCACTAAGCAAGTCCCGTAATAAGTTGTATGGACTCTGTGTGCAATAAGTGTTTAACATGATTTTTGAATGACTACAGTACCTCATCTCTGTACCCGGCACATACAATTATCTGTAAGGTCCCGCAGTCGAGCAGTGCATTTCAAACACAGATTAAACCACAAAGACCAGGGAGGTTTTCCAATGCCTCACAAAGGGCACCTATTGGTAAATGGGTAAAAACATATCCTTTTGATTATGGTGAAGTTATTAATAACACTTTGGATAGTGTATCAATACACCTAGTCATTACAAAGATACAGGTGTCCCTCCTAACTCAGTTGCCGGAGAGGAAGGAAACCGCTCAGGGATTTCACCATGAGGCCAATGGTGACTTTAAAACAGTTTTCTCCCATCACAGCCATTAAACTCTGAGGATGGATCAACAACATTGTAGTTACTCCACTATACTAACCTAAATTACAGACTGAAAAGAAGGAAGCCTGTACCGAATACATATATTCCGAAACATGCATCCTGTTTGCAAGAAGGCACTCAAGTAAAACTGAATAAAAAGCGTTATGTTTTGGGCAAACACAACACATCACTGAGTATCACTCTTCATATTTTCAAGTATGGTTATCGGCAAGGACTAGAGTAATTTTTTGGGGGGATGAAAATAAACAGACTAGAGCTAAGCACAGGTAAAATCCTAGATCAAAACTTTCCAAAAGCTGAAGAACATACGCACATCCAGGTGCTTTTTGCAGGTGCTGGAGTTGTAGTGAATTCATGAAAAATAAAAGGAACATGCCGCACACTGCTGCTCATGCTCCCAGGTCATTTTATTATAACATTTCGACCCTTAGGTCTTCATCAGCCATCCATATCCAATGTATGCATGGAATGGAAGCGTCTAGGAGCAACAATGGCTCAACCGCGAAGTGGTAGGCCACACAAGCCCACAGAACGGGACCGCCCGAGGGCTGAAGCATGTAGTGTGTAAAAAGTCTGTCCTCGGTTGCAACAATCACTACCAAGTTCCAGACTGCCTCTGGAAGCAACGTCAGCACAAGAACTGTTAGTCGGGAGCTTAATGAAATCGGTTTCCATGGCCGAGCAGCCGCGCACACAAGCCTAAGATCACCATGCGCAATGCCAAGTGTCGGCTGGAGTGGTGTAAAAGTTTGCAACCATTGGACTCTGGAGTAGTGGAAATGCGTTCTCTAGAGTGATGAATCAGGCTTCGCCATCTGGCAGTCCGACGGATGAATCTGGGTTTGACGGATGCCAGGAGAACGCTACCTGACCCAATGCATAGTGCCAACTGTAAAGTTTGGTGGAGGAGGAATAATGGTCTGGGGCTGTTTTTCATGTGAAGGGATATCAACGCTACAGCATACAATGACATCCTAGACGACTCTGTGCTTCCGACTTTGGAAATACCCTTTCATGTTTCAGCATGACAATGCCCCATAAAAAGCGAGGACCATACAGAAATGGTTTGTAGAGATCGGTGTGGAAGAACTTGACTGGCCTGCACAGAGCCCTGACCTCAACCCCGTCGAACACCTTTGGGATGAATTGGAACGCCGACTGCGAGCCAGGCCTAATCACCCAACGTCAGTGCCCGACCTCACTAATGCTCTTGTGGCTGAATGAAAGCAAGTCCCTGCAGCAATGTTCCAACACCTAGTGGAAAGCCTTCCCAGAAGAGTGGAGGCTGTTATAGCAGCAAATGGGAGACCAACTCCATATTAATGCCCATGATTTTGGAATGAGATGTTCGACGAGCAGGTGTCCACATACTTTTGGTCATAGTGTGTGTGTGTGTGTGTGTGTGTGTGTGTGTGTGTGTATCTATCTCACACACTATTCAATTTGGGCAAAAAAGCACACTAATCTATAAAATGGTTTTAAGTCAACTCCTCGTTAAGGCCAAAAGGAGACAGTGTGTTGAGCCTGTGGATCCAGAAAGATTCCCTTTTGAAGAAGTTTCCTCTCAATGTCCCCTCCCCTGCGTGACATCTTGACCATTTCTATTCCAATGTAACTCAGAGAACTAATAGGATGTCCAGCTTGTACAAAATGAACAGCAACAGGGTTTTTTGTCTCACATGTCCGTATATTGCTGCGGTGCTCACTGATCCGGGTCTTAAGGCTTCTAGGGGTTTTCCCTATGTAGGACAGACCACAGGGACATTTCAACATGTAAACAACATTGGTGGACATGCAGGTAATCAGGCCTTTTGATCTTAGTCCTGTGCGGGGGTGGGTTAATTAGTCACATTTTATACATGAAACTGCATTGACCACATTGGCCACATTTGTAATTACCCTCCGGAACCTTGTCCAAGAAAGTTTCCCTTTTTCTCTGGTGGATAGTCAGATTTGACCACAATGTCGCTCCCGTTTGGGGTCTTATAAAGACCATACGTGGGGGATATTTAAAGATGGGTTTCAGTTGTAGGTCCGTATCAATGTACCAGTGCTTCCTGATAATGTCCTTTAAATGCCTTTCCCTATGGTGAGTATTGGGTGAAGCATGAGGGAACACGTAATGCTTTTTGAAATTTTTACTTTTGATTGAAGACTTTCCAAGTGTGTTAGCCCTTCAAAACGATCAATGGCATGTTTTGCCCAATTGTCTTTGTAACCCTTTTCCTTAAACCTTTGTGTGAGGTCCGTGGTCTGTGTCTGGTAAGAAGCATCAGAGCTGCATATTCTTCTGATGCGGCTGAATTGACTTACAGGGTGACTTTTAATAAGTGGAAGCTGTCCTCTCTGAGGGTGTTCCTGTCCATAGGTTTCCTATAGAGATCTGTAGAGAGAGGTTTTGTCATTTTAATAAACATCCCATCAAGAACACTGATTTGGGATAGGTCGTAGTTAATGGTGAAACGAAGGTGCTCATTCATAGTTTTAGATAGGCATGGCTGGTGGGGGAAAGTATTCAGACCCCTTGACTTTTTCCACATTTTGTTACGTGACAGCCTTATTTTAAAATGGATTAAATGAAAACAATTCCTTAGCAATCTACACACAATACCCCATAATGACAAAGCAAAAACAGGTTTTAGAATGTTTAGCAAATTTATAAAAATGAAGCCATGAGGGCGAAGGAATTGTCCGTGGAGCGCCGAGACAGGATTTTGTCGAGGCACCGATCTGGGGAAGTGTACCAAAACATTTCTGCAGCATTGAAGGTCCCCAAGAACACAGTGGCCTCCATCATTCTTAAATGGAAGAAGTTTAGAACCACCAAGACTCTTCCTAGAGCTGGCCGCCCGGCCAAACTGAGCAATCTGGGGAGAAGGGCCTTGGTCAGGGAGGTGACCAAGAACCCGATGGACACTCTGACAGAGCTCTAGATTTCCTCTGTGGAGATGGGAGAACCTTCCAGAAGGGCAACCATCTCTGCACCACTCCACCTATCAGGCCTGTATGGTAGAGTGACCAGACGGAAGCCACTCCTCAGCAAAAGGCACATGACAGCCCGCTTGTAGTTTTGCCAAAAGGCACCTAAAGACTCTCAGACCATGAGAAACAAGATTCTCTGGTCTGATGAAACCAAGATTGAGCTCTTTGGCCTGAATGCCAAGTGTCACGTCTGGAGGAAACCCGCCACCATCCCTACGGTGACGCATGGTGGTGGCAGCATCATGCTGTGGGGATGTTTTTCAGCGGCAGGGACTGGGAGACTAATCAGGATCGAGGCAAAGATGAACGGAGCAAAGTACAGAGAGATCCTTGATGAAAACCTGCTCCAGAGCGCTCAAGATCTGACTGGGGTGAAGGTTCACCTTCCAACAGGACAATGACCCTAAGCACACAGCCAAGACAACGCAGGAGTGGCTTCGGGACAAGTCTCTGAATGTCCTTGAGTGGCCCAGCCAGAGCCCGGACTTGAACCCGGTCGAACATCTCTGGAGAGACCTGAAAATAGCTGTACGGCAACGCTCCCCATCCATCCTTACCGAGCTTGAGAGAATCTGCAGAGAAGAATGGGAGAAACTCCCCAAATACAGGTGTGCCAAGCTTGTAATCGCTGCCAAAGGTGCTTCAACAAAGTACTGATAAAGGGTCTGAATACTTTAATAAATGTGATATTTCAGTTTTTTATTTGTAATAAATTAGCAATAGTTTCTAAACCTGTTTTTGCTTTGTCATTATGGGGTATTGTGTGTAGATTGATGAAGAAAAAAAATGTTTTATCATTTTTAGAATAAGGTTGTAACGTAACAAAGTGGAAAAAGTCAAGGGGTCTGAATGCTTTCTGAAGGCACTGGTAACATCAAAAGTAGACCGAATATAATTTTCTGGTATATGGTCACATACAGTGGGGAGAACAAGTATTTGATACACTGCCGATTTTGCAGGTTTTCCTATTTACAAAGCATGTAGAGGTCTGTAATTTTTATCATAGGTACACTTCAACAGTGAGAGACGGAATCTAAAACAAAAATCCAGAAAATCACATTGTATGATTTTTAAATAATTAATTTGCATTTTATTGCATGACATAAGTATTTGATACAGAAAAGCAGAACTTTAATATTTGGTACAGAAACCTTTGTTTGCAATTTACAGAGATCATACGTTTCCTGTAGGTCTTGACCAGGTTTGCACACACTGCAGCAGGGATTTTGGCCCACTCCTCCATACAGACCTTCTCCAGATCCTTCAGATTTCGGGGCTGTCGCTGGGCAATACGGACTTTCAGCTCCCTCCAAAGATTTTCTATTGGGTTCAGGCCTGGAGACTGGCTAGGCCGCTCCAGGACCTTGAGATGCTTCTTACGGAGCCACTCCTTAGTTGCCCTGGCTGTGTGTTTCGGGTCGTTGTTATGCTGGAAGACCCATCCACGACCCATCTTCAATGCTCTTACTGAGGGAAGGAGGTTGTTGGCCAAGATCTTGCGATACATGGCCCCATCCATCCTCCCCTCAATACGGTGCAGTCGTCCTGTCCCCTTTGCAGAAAAGCATCCCCAAAGAATGATGTTTCCACCTCCATGCTTCACGGTTGGGATGGTGTTCTTGGGGTTGTACTCATCCTTCTTCTTCCTCCAAACACGGCGAGTGGAGTTGAGACCAAAAAGCTCTATTTTTGTCTCATCAGACCACATGACCTTCTCCCATTCCTCCTCTGGATCATCCAGATTGTCATTGGCAAACTTCAGATGGGCCTGGACATGTGCTGGCTTGAGCAGGGGGACCTTGTGTGCGCTGCAGGATTTTAATCCATGACGGCGTAGTGTGTTACTAATGGTTTTCTTTGAGACTGTGGTCCCAGCTCTCTTCAGGTCATTGACCAGGTCCTGTCGTGTAGTTCTGGGCTGATCCCTCACCTTCCTCATGATCAATGATGCCCCACGAGGTGAGATCTTGCATGGAGCCCCAGACCGAGGGTGATTGACCGTCATCTTGAACTTCTTCCATTTTCTAATAATTGCGCCAACAGTTGTTGCCTTCTCACCAAGCTGCTTGCCTATTGTCCTGTAGCCCATCCCAGCCTTGTGCAGGTCTACAATTTTATCCCTGATGTCCTTACACAGCTCTCTGGTCTTGGCCATTGTGGAGAGGTTGGAGTCTGTTTGATTGAGTGTGTGGACAGGTGTCTTTTATACAGGTACCGAGTGGAGAACAGGAGGGCTTCTTAAAGGAAAAACTAACAGGTCTGTGAGAGCCGGAATTCTTACTGGTTGGTAGGTGATCAAATACTTTTGTCATGCAATAAAATGCAAATTAATTACTTAAAAATCATACAATGTGATTTTCTGGATTTTTGTCTCTCACAGTTGAAGTGTACCTATGATAAAAATTACAGACCTCTACATGCTTTGTAAGTAGGAAAACCTGCAAAATCGGCAGTGTATCAAATACTTGTTCTCCCCACTGTATTTCAGGAGATTTAATAAAATCAATAGTCTCTGGTATACGTGGGGAGTGATCACCCAGGGTCTACAAAGGTAGAGCTATTCTTTGTCAGAGATCCGTTACTACTCTCAATGGGCCTGCCTGGTATAGGTGGCGTCATGCTCTTGTGAATTTGGGGGAGAGCGTATACAGTGGGGAAAAAAGTATTTAGTCAGCCACCAATTGTGCAAGTTCTCCCACTTAAAAAGATGAGAGAGGCCTGTAATTTTCATCATAGGTACACGTCAACTATGACAGACAAATTGAGGAAAAAAAATCCTGAAAATCACATTGTAGGATTTTTTATGAATTTATTTGCAAAATATGGTGGAAAATAAGTATTTGGTCACCTACAAACAAGCAAGATTTCTGGCTCTCACAGACCTGTAACTTCTTCTTTAAGAGGCTCCTCTGTCCTCCACTCGGTACCTGTATTAATGGCACCTGTTTGAACTTGTTATCAGTATAAAAGACACCTGTCCACAACCTCAAACAGTCACACTCCAAACTCCACTATGGCCAAGACCAAAGAGCTGTCAAAGGACACCAGAAACAAAATTGTAGACCTGCACCAGGCTGGGAAGACTGCATCTGCAATAGGTAAGCAGCTTGGTTTGAAGAAATCAACTGTGGGAGCAATTATTAGGAAATGGAAGACATACAAGACCACTGATAATCTCCCTCGATCTGGGGCTCCACGCAAGATCTCACCCCGTGGGGTCAAAATGATCACAAGAACGGTGAGCAAAAATCCCAAAACCACACGGGGGGACCTAGTGAATGACCTGCAGAGAGCTGGGACCAAAGTAACAAAGCCTACCATCAGTAACACACTACGCCACCAGGGACTCAAATCCTGCAGTGCCAGACGTGTCCCCCTGCTTAAGCCAGTACATGTCCAGGCCCGTCTGAAGTTTGCTAGAGTGCATTTGGATGATCCAGAAGAGGATTGGGAGAATGTCATATGGTCAGATGAAACCAAAATATAACTTTTTGGTAAAAACTCAACTCGTCGTGTTTGGAGGACAAAGAATGCTGAGTTGCATCCAAAGAACACCATACCTACTGTGAAGCATGGGGGTGGAAACATCATGCTTTGGGGCTGTTTTTCTGCAAAGGGACCAGGACGACTGATCCGTGTAAAGGAAAGAATGAATGGGGCCATGTATCGTGAGATTTTGAGTGAAAACCTCCTTCCATCAGCAAGGGCATTGAAGATGAAACGTGGCTGGGTCTTTCAGCATGACAATGATCCCAAACACACCGCCCGGGCAACGAAGGAGTGGCTTCGTAAGAAGCATTTCAAGGTCCTGGAGTGGCCTAGCCAGTCTCCAGATCTCAACCCCATAGAAAATCTTTGGAGGGAGTTGAAAGTCCGTGTTGCCCAGCGACAGCCCCAAAACATCACTGCTCTAGAGGAGATCTGCATGGAGGAATGGGCCAAAATACCAGCAACAGTGTGTGAAAACCTTGTGAAGACTTACAGAAAACGTTTGACCTGTGTCATTGCCAACAAAGGGTATATAACAAAGTATTGAGAAACTTTTGTTATTGACCAAATACTTATTTTCCACCATCATTTGCAAATAAATTCATAAAAAATCCTACAATGTGATTTTCTGGATTTTTTTTCTTCTCATTTTGTCTGTCACAGTTGACGTGTACCTATGATGAAAATTACAGGCCTCTCTCATCTTTTTAAGTGGGAGAACTTGCACAATTGGTGGCTGACTAAATACTTTTTTCCCCCACTGTATGACAGGTTTTGTTGGCCAGTCAACTTTCATGCACTCATATTCTGTTTTTGTAATTTCCCCTTAATTAAAAAATGTACACAATTTATCATGGATCAGAGACTTGAATTGATTAGTAGGGTCCTTAGGGAGTCTTTTTTGTAAAATTCATCATCACTGAGTTCTCAGAATTTCCTTGTCATAGTCTGCAGCATTTTGTATCACTATTGCACCTCCTTTTGTCGGCAGGTTTTATAATGATACTTGAGTCATTCTTAAGTTCCATAAGGGATTCTTTCCCTGCTTTGGACATAATGTGGAATACCTTGTATTCTTGTTTCTTAGACAGGAGATGTATTATGTGTCTTTCTCAACTAGGCAGCAAAATGTTTCAACAGGGATTTATTTTGGGTGATAAACATTTGCTCTTAAAATATGTATTTTCCCTTTATGTCCTCAAGGCAAGAGTCAAGTTCATTGTCATTCAGGTTATCAATGGGAAGAGCATTAGCACTGTCCTGTCTGGTTCCTAGTCTCATTCAATGGATTTACATTGGCAGGTGTATAGGGAGCAACCCCATTACCAAAAAACTCAGTCACTCAAACTGCAGAAAAACTTTTAGAAGTCTAACTGTATCAAAGTTATTGGCCTGAGATGTTGGGACAAATTATAGTCCTTTACCTAGGGCAGATGAACATGTATCAGATATAGTAGACCTGTTGGACAAGTTAATTACTGTGTCTTGCTCCGTGTGTGGGGGTGGGACTTGGGTGTTGTCCTCTCCTGCATTTCTTGCGGGGATGCAGGGTGGGCGGTGGTCTTGACCGCCTATTCGATGATTTCGGGATTCCCCAAAAAAGAAGACGCTCGGCCTCTGAATTGGTCACGAGTCCGATGTGAAGGAGGAGGTTGATCGCCACATCAGTGGCCCTCTAGGATTACGGCTGGGCTGGCGTTTACCCTTCCAGCTTGCTCATGGGAGAGTGCCAATTGGCTGTCTCCGGCCATCCCTCCAGAAATGCACCTTCTGCTCCTTGTAGTCCGCAGTATCACGCTCAAACGTTTTTCGCTTGCTTGGCTTTGTCTCCAAGTTTGAATTTTTTCCACACTGCTCAGAATGTTCTCTCTTTTGTCCTTATTGGTGATCTTGCTTTCTAGATCAACATTTAGCTGTGTCACTTGATCTCTAGTCGTGCTCAATTGTTGTATGGTCAGAGACATTAAATCATAGGAGTGTTTTTTAAGAATCTCGCACCACCGGTCACAAAAGGAGGGGTTGTTCAAACCGAGAGCAGGTGCTTTCTGTATCCGTAATCCTCGTGGAATTATTTTATTCCTTAGATAATCAAATCAAATGTTATTTGTCACATGCGCCGAATACATGTGAAATGCCTTACAGTGAAATGCTTACTTACAAGCCCTTAACCAACAATGCAGTTTTAGGAAAGAATACAAAAAAATATATACAATATAAAATAATACGAAATAAAAGTAACAAATAATTAAAAAGCAGCAGAAAAAATAACAATAGCGAGGCTATATTCAGGGGGTACCGGTACCGAGTCAATGTGCAGGGGCACCGGTTAGTCGAGGTAATTGGGGTAATATGTACATGTAAGTAGAGTTATTAAAGTGACAATGCATAGATAATAAACAGAGTAGCAGCAGTGTAAAAGAGGGGTGGCAGGCAATGTAAATAGTCTGGGTAGCCATTTGATCACTCAAAGTGACTGCATGATAATATTGTTTTGTTTCACGGATATGTAGATTCTTCAGATGTGATAACTGAGTCTGCATTTTAGTCTGTCGTTGGGCCAGTTTCATCAAAAAGCAAGTCCTTCATTATGATCCTGGAATAATCATCCTCTGAGAACTAAAATTACTTGCTTTGGCCCGGCATTTGAGTCTGCTCTTTCAGCCATAAAGTCAAAGGACCCGGTAGGCTTGTAAAAAGGGAGTCTCAAAAAATGAGTGCTGTATGGTAGAGTTAATGTACAAACGCTGAAGAACATAGGCACATCCAGGTACTTTTTGCAGGTGCTGGAGTTGTAGGTGAATTCATGAAAAATAAAAGGAAAATGCTGCTCAACATTGTCATAATAAAATCACCTGGGATCATGAGCAGCAGTGTGCGGCATTGTTATTTTTATTTTTCAGTCTGCTTTCCAACAGACATTGGGAGACAAATTCACCTTTCAGCAGACAATAACCTAAAACACAAGGCCAAATATACACTGCCGTTGCTTACCAAGATGACGTTCAAGGTTCAGAGTGGCCTAGTTACAGTTTTGACTTAAACCTTTTACTGCAGTGGACTAAATCAGGGGCACACAGTGGTTCTTGGTAGTCTTAAACAAATCTACTTTGAAACAAAAGTATACACCTCACACACATGGTTATGGCCTTATTTTGACCTGTACCATGTCAGATATAGAGTTGAAATGTATTCCATTTTAAGTTTGCATCCCAATATTACACTTTATATACATCACAGAAGACTGAAATATAACAAAACCGTTACACATAAAAGCCGCCGAAAATCTGGTGTTTCTTTGAAAGAATGTTTCTTATTAATAATGAAAAATATTAACATTCCACCCATGAGGCCACTAGGTCGTTTGACTGCAGGAAAGGGCTACATCTGCTTGAAAATCTATGAAAGACTTTAAAATGGCTGTTTAGCAATGATCAACAACCAGCTTGACCGAGCTTGAAGAATTTTAAAAAGAATAATGTGCAAATATTGCACAATCCTGGTGTAGAAAGCTCTTAGATACTTGTACTTATCCAGAAAGATTAACAGCTGTAATCGCTGCCAAAGGTGCTTCTACAAAGTATTGACTCAGGGGTGTGAATACTTATGTAAATTTAGATATTTCTGTATTTAATTTGCAAAATGTCTAAACACTTTGTCATTATGGAGTATTTTGTGTAGATGGGTGAGAAAAAATATCAATTTAATGCATTTTGAATTCAGGCTGTAACACAACCAAATGTGGAATAAGTCAAGGGGTATTAATACTTTTCTGAAGGCACTGTAACGGTAAAACACTGATGTCAAAGCGCACAACACATGCAAGCGGTTTCATATGACAGATTAAAATATCAGTTACAAATTTAGACAGAGGGGTGATATAATATGCAACAACTAGCATGGGTTGTTAATATGATATGGCAATTTTATTTATCTGCTTTTCAACAACAACAAAAGGCCAAAAGCCGGCTATTACCGGCTAAAAGGAAACCCTGTAACGCTGGTACCTTTACTACTAGTATTCAAGTCCCCACTTACAGTATTCTATAGTGTGTATATATATATATATATATATATATATATACAGTGGGGAAAAAAAGTATTTAGTCAGCCACCAATTGTGCAAGTTCTCCCACTTAAAGATGAGAGAGGCCTGTAATTTTCATCATAGGTACACGTCAACTATAACAGACAAAATGAGAAAAAAAATCAAGAGAATCACATTGTAGGATTTTTTATGAATTTATTTGCAAATTATGGTGGAAAATAAGTATTTGGTCACCTACAAACAAGCAAGATTTCTGGCTCTCACAGACCTGTAACTTCTTCTTTAAGAGGCTCCTCTGTCCTCCACTCGGTACCTGTATTAATGGCACCTGTTTGAACTTGTTATCAGTATAAAAGACACCTGTCCACAACCTCAAACAGTCACACTCCAAACTCCACTATGGCCAAGACCAAAGAGCTGTCAAAGGACACCAGAAACAAAATTGTAGACCTGCACCAGGCTGGGAAGACTGAATCTGCAATAGGTAAGCAGCTTGGTTTGAAGAAATCAACTGTGGGAGCAATTATTAGGAAATGGAAGACATACAAGACCACTGATAATCTCCCTCGATCTGGGGCTCCACGCAAGATCTCACCCCGTGGGGTCAAAATGATGACAAGAACGGATGGCAAAAATCCCAGAACCACACGGGGGGACCTAGTGAATGACCTGCAGAGAGCTGGGACCAAAGTAACAAAGCCTACCATCAGTAACACACTACGCCACCAGGGACTCAAATCCTGCAGTGCCAGACGTGTCCCCCTGCTTAAGCCAGTACATGTCCAGGCCTGTCTGAAGTTTGATAGAGTGCATTTGGATGATCCAGAAGAGGATTGGGAGAATGTAATATGGTCAGATGAAACCAAAATATAACTTTTTGGTAAAAACTCAACTCAACAATAATTTCTACCTGTTGTCTATTCCATTTGCACAACAGCATGTGAAATGTATTGTCAATCAGTGTTGCTTCCTAAGTGGACAGTTTGATTTCACAGAAGTGTGATTGACTTGGAGTTACATTGTGTTGTTTAAGTGTTCCCTTTATATTTTTGAGCAGTGTATAATTTTATTTTTTATTTATTTATGAACTGAATTGAGAATTTCACTATCATCCTGAATGTGATTCAGACTTGCAGTATGGATGTGTACACTATTACCAACCAGCAAGATGATGGTTGGTTCACAGACATATCTATACTGTACACATTGGTGTCCTATAGTTTATTTAACCTTGTGTCCGTCCCCTCCCTCCCTCCCTCTTATCTCTCCCTGCAGCTGTCCACTGCAACCTGAGCCAGAATGGGATTGACCACCAGATGATGTGCCCAGATGACGTGACCTCTCACCTGGAGGAGGAGCCTCTGGACCAGGGCGCCATGCTGGACGACGACAGCCCCACCTATCAGGACGTGAGACCCGAGTACCAGCGCCGCTCGCCGCCCCACCGCTCCGTCTCTGAGTCAGAACTCTCACGGGTAAGAACAGGGGGACTTCAATGCAGTCTTTATCAACCCAGTCCTCGGGACACACCAGTCGTTCCATATATCTGATGTCCAGCACACCTGATTCAAATTAAACACCGCTTGCTGATTAGTTGACTAGTTTCAGGTGTGCATGGTGTTGGAGCACATTAAATATATGTTACGGCTGGTTTGTCCCGAGGACTGGGTTGAGAAAGGCTGCTCTAACAAATGCCAGGATAGGTACCAGGCTGGGGTGACCACTCATACCATAATCATTGGTCTATAATAGATTTGTAGGTTCATTTTGGGATATTAGTAACATGTCCCATCATTTACTGTACCTTGCTAATTTTCAAGGAATTTCAGATCTGTAATTCTAACAGACAATTAATCTTTAAATCAGTAATTACTTCCTTACTACACACTCTTTCTGGCACCTAACCATTGCTTGATCAATTAACTAGATACAAAAATGTTCAAATTAACTCACTTGACAGCCCTTATTCAATGTTTCCTGAGAATGACTTATTTAGATTAAAGGTTGTTGTCAGTGGAGAATTGCTTTTATTTCCTCTCTAAAAATAGCATCCTGTAGCGACAATGGATCTGACATTTCCTGCTCTTTCCCCCTCTGTCTATGAAGGGAGATGAGATAGAAAATGACAGAGATAATTATCTGTCAATCTGACTGACTGGAACTGCTTTCACCCAGACAATATGTCCTGCAAGAAGCCCCATGTAGCTACTCCTTTGAAATGTAGATGAATAACTAGGCTTGGGCATTATCCAGATTTTCATATTGTCATTCCGTCCTTCTCTTATCCTGGGAGTTATTGAAAACTAACATGAACTAAATTGCAAAGACAGGCAAATCCAGCTCAAAGTTTTATACAAGCATAGCTAGTAGCTACCGAATGTCATTTTCGGTGGGTGTGGACATTTACAAGCAAAAGTGAACGATAGAAAAACTGTGCAAATGAACAAAGTTGTGATGCATGCTTTTTTGAAGGAAGAGTAGAATGTGTTAGTAGGAAACACAGGGAAGAAATGGCAGCTGTACAGACAACACATCGAGAGCTATTTGATTATAATATACTTTATCTAATGGCAAACATTTAGTAGTGAATTGCATAGTGTAACTTCATCACCTCATGTGCACCGCACAACAGAGACTCGCCGATAGATATAGAACTCTATGCACTCCCGTTGGGCTATTTTACTAACAAACGTGACTGGCTCAACTGTTCTCGGGAGCTACGGTAAGCTTCATGATGTAAAATAATGTGACCGGTGAAATGAAGAACGTGATCTGCTTTATCTCCTAATGTATTGCACAAGTTGACTGCAGGTATTAACTTAAAAAGTACCTACAAATATTCACATTTATTGAAAAACTTCAAATAAATAGTTTTGACGGTATTGAAAAACCATCCTGTGGCTTTTTCCAAATACCCCGGTATATGGTATAACGCCCAAGCCTACGAAAAACTAAGATGCTTTTTATAGTCACACTGCGTGGTACAAGCCTTCTATGTTCCTACAGTAGAAGAGTAAGTGTGATAAACCACCATGTAGGTTAATTAGAAAAATGGCATCGCTGCATGGAATCCTCATTTAGAAATCTGTGGATGTCATGTGAGTTATGTTACCTTACTTCATAGGCATCAGTCAACTCTTCACATATTTTGTAGTAGCATAAAGTAGAAATGTCTTAATCACAAACTGTATTTTCAACCATGCACATTGTACAGTATCCGTCATTTGAGTTCATGACGATACCCTTTTCACACTACTGAGCCAAACCAACCCGAGCCAAGCTGTACTGCTCTGGCCAGGCTACACATACCCCTAGTTGCTGGAACATGTTTGAAAGGACAATAAGAAAAGAAAATGTCGGAGCCATCACAGTACTGTGCAGTTCTGCTGATGGAGAAACTCTGTGGCTAAGCAACGGCATCGACTGAAAGCATAACCTGGTAGAGCATGGCGCTTGCAACGCCAGGATAGTGGGTTCAATTCCTGGGACCATCCACCCGTAAAATGTATGCATGCATGACTGTAAGTCGCTTTGGATAAAAGCGTCTTCTAAATGGCTATTATTATTATTATTATTATTGAAAATCAAGAAACCCTACACATAATCATGCCCAAAGGAATATCTTTGTCTACACACACATCAACTCCTATTGCCCTGCTGGGTAATGCACCCATATTGACTCCCAAGGTCAGGAAATTAAAAGCCAGCATTATTGTGCATGTTCTTTCTTTGATGTGGCCCAATGAAGTCTGTCTTCACACTGCTTGTAAATCCAATTTCAACCTGGAGGAGTCTTTTTTTAAAGCGGTTATTAATTTACTCAGCATAGCGTGTTATTTCTCCCTCCCAGCCCGGCCTGCCGTCCACATAGACAGCCTAGCCTGCCTTATCCCCACAACGTAACGGAAGAATTAACTCATTTTCTTTGCCTTTGAGCTTTGGGAGAGAGAGGGAGAGAGAGAAATAGCGGGCCCAGGCGACGCCTGCCGCAACGCTGGACTAGTTAATTAAGTGAGCCATGAAGGAGATGAGCTGAGAATGACACTAGGGCTCGATGTCTCAAATAACCACTCACTCAGTCAGTGTGACTCTAAGGGCTATTCCCTCTCAACACTGAGGAAATGTTGTACTGTAGTATTGGAATGATGCAGTGTGGTCATTTATTTGCTAGATGGCGCTGTATGTTCGTGAATGCCAGAGCTGTATAGTGCACTAACGAGGCTACACATGGTGGTGGAGCTACGCCAACACTACAGTATGAGAGCTGCTGAAATGCCTTTACATTCTTGTAATAATGGAGTTACATTCATTTTAAAGTAAGTCATTAATTAACTATCGGTAAGGCGTTTAGTAAAAAAAAATGTGTATCCTATTTATTACACCTGGTAGTAGTCTGTGTGTGTTGCTGTGGGTTTAATTTTCATGGCGTATGTGGGCTGACATTCTTAAATTGTGTTAGTGTTTTGAAGTTGTCCTTGCTCTGTTGCTAAGGTAACATGTGAAATACATGAACTGCATAGGGTGTTAAATTATGCCAAGGACAGATTGAATGTGTGTTTTTGTGTGTGTGTTTAAGAGCCTGAGCACGCAAACCTATTCTCAATTTCCCACTTAGAAATAAAGCTGGCTTTTTCTCGCTCTGCACACCAGCACTGTCACTCAAATCTCTAATTGGCCCAGAGTCTCAAACGCAGTTCTGTGGATGATTCCCCTTTGTTTTTCTCTCACTGTCTCTCACTCACTCACATGGCCTCACCCAATGTTAAAGTCCCAGAAACACTGCTTTGTGTTACATTACTATGAAATACATGGATGGCTATTGACTCAGGAACTGTTGCAGTTCCCTCTCCAACCCCACCGAGCTCACCCTGTGCAGTGCACATTATACACACTCACCCCTGAGCAATAGAGGGAGCAAAGCCAAGCCTCTCTCTTGGACGACATGGGTCCCATTATGCCTGGCAAAAACCAAACACTGCATTCCACAGTAAGAACCTTAGACCAACGGTCAAGCATGGTGGTGGTAGTGTGATGGTTTGGGGATGCTTTGCTGCCTCAGGACCTGGACGACATGCCTTAATAGAAGGAACCATGAATTCTGCTCTGTATCAGTGAATTCTACAGGAGAATGTCAGGCCATCCGTCTGTGAGCTGAATCGCAGCTGGGGGTCATGCAGCAAGACAATGATCCAAAACAGACAATCAAGTCTACATGAAAATGGCTAAAAAGCAACAAATTTGAAGTTTTGGAATGGCCTAGTCAAAGTCCAGACCTAATCCCAATTGAGATGATGTGGCAGGACTTGAAACAAGCAGTTCATGCCTGAAAACCCACAAATGTCACTGCGTTAAAGCAGTTCTGCATGGAAGAGTGGGCAGCATTTGGTTGGAGTCATTGCAACTAAAGGTGGCACAACCAGTTATTGAGTGTAAGGGGGAAATTACTTTTTCACACAGGCATTAGGTGTTGCATAACTTTGTTTATGAAATAAATGAAATTAGTATGTAATTGTTGTGTTATTTGTTCACTTAGGTTCCCTTTATCTAATATTAGGTTTGTGTTGAAGATCTGATGACATTCAGTATAAAGAATATGCGAAAGTAGTGAATTTGGAACGGGGCAAATACTTTTCCCCAGCCCTATCCATATATACACTACCGTTCAAAAGTTTTGGGTCACTTAGAAATGTCCTTGTTTTCGAAAGAAAAGCATCAATGTGGTCCTCTGTAGCTCAGCTGGTAGAGCACGGCGCTTGTAACGCCAAGGTAGTGGGTTCGATCCCCGGGACCACCCATACACAAAAATGTATGCACGCATGACTGTAAGTCGCTTTGGATAAAAGCGTCTGCTAAATGGCATATTATTATTATTATTATTATTATTATTATTATTATTATTATTATTATCAAATTGATCAGAAATACAGTGTAGACATTGTTAATGTTGTAAATGGCTATTGTAGCTAGAAACAGATGATTTTTTTATGGAATATCTACATAGGCGTACAGAGGTCCATTATCAACAACCATCAGTCCTGTGTTCCAATGGCACATTGTGTTTGCTAATCCAAGTTTATCATTTTAAAAGGCTAATTGATCATTAGAAAACCCTTTTGCAATTATGTTAGCACAGCTGAAAACTGTTGTGCTGATTTTAAAGAAGCAATAAAACTGGCCTTCTTGAGACTAGTTGAGTATCTGGAGCATCAGCAATTGTGGGTTCGATTACAGGCTCAAAATGGCCAGAAACAAATAACTTTCTTCTGAAACTGTCAGTCTATTCTTGTTCTGAGAAATGAAGGCTATTCCATGCGAGAAATTGCCAAGAAACTGAAGATCTCGTACAATGCTGTGTACTACTCCCTTCACAGAACAGCGCAAACTGGCTCTAACCAGAATAGAAAGAGGAGTGGGAAGCCCTGGTGCACAACTGAACAAGAGGCCAAATACATTAGTGTCTAGTTTGAGAAACAGACGCCTCACAGGTCCTCAACTGGCAGCTTCATTAAATAGTACCCGCAAAACACCAGTCTTAACGTCAACAGTGAAGAGGGGACTCCGGGATGCTGACCTAGGCAGAGTTGCAAAGAAAAAGCCATATCTCAGACTGGCCAATAAAAAGAAAAGATTAAGATGGGCAAAAGAACACAGACACTGGACAGAGGAAGATTGGAAAAAAGTGTTATGGACAGACGAATCGAAGTTTGGTGTTTGGATCACAAAGAAGAACATTTGTGAGAAGCAGACCAAATGAAAAGATGCTGGAGGAGTGCTTGATGCCATCTGTCAAGCATGGTGAAGGCAATGTGATGGTGGTGGTAAAGTGGGAGATTTGGACAGGGTAAAAGGGATCTTGAAGAAGGAATTTTGCAACGCCATGCCATAACCTGTGGACGGCGCTAGATTGGAGCCAATATCCTCCTACAACAGGACAATGACCCAAAGCACAGCTCCAAACTATGCAATAACTATTTAGGAAAGAAGCAGTCAGCTGGTATTCTGTCTATAATGGAGTGGCCAGCACAGTCACCAGATCTCAACCCTATTGAGCTGTTGTGGGAGCAGCTTGACTGTATGGTACGTAAGAAGTGCCCATCAAGCCAATCCAACTTGTGGGAGGTGCTTCAGGAAGCATTGGGTGAAATCTCTTCAGATTACCTCAATAAATTGACAACTAGAATGCCAAAGGTCTGCAAGGCTGTAATTGCTGCAAAAGGAGGATTCTTTGAAGAAAGCAAAGTTTGAAGGACACAATTATTATTTCTATTAAAAATCATTTATTTCTAACCTTGTCAATGACTACATTTCCTATGCATTTTGCTCTATTTCCTATTCAAACTCATTTCATGTATGTTTTCATGGAAAACAAGGACATTTCTAAGTGACCCCAAACATTTGAATGGTAGTGTATACACACACACACACACACACACACACACACACACACACACACACACACACACACACACACACACACACACACACACACACACCTTCTTTCTGTCCCCATTCCTCCCTACTGGGCTCATCATGGTAGTGTTTCTGGCTAAGCCATCCAGAGCTACACTAGCTCCTTCCTGTACTGTACCATACACCCCAGGCTGCTAGTCAGGGTTAATTAGTGTCGAGCTAAGCTGTATTTAATGGTTAACGTGGGTTTTTGTTGCAATGCCATCCTCCCCTCAGCGGAGGTCTCCTGTCTCTTCCCTCCCTGCAGATTCAGTGTCTCTGTGGCCTGCCAAAGCAGTCACGTCGGTCGTCTGTACTCTGACTATACTTGGCACTGGAAGAATGACAGTCTCCCCTGGTGGCGCTCTCTCTCTGTATCTCTCGTCAGTCAGTCAGTCAGGTAGAGCTAGAGAGACAGACATGAAGGGGAATGCGGTGGGTACTGTGTTATGCTGGCCTAGCCTAGGTGGGGGCATGTTCTATTGCTATGCCGCACCACACAGCAAGCCACTGCTGACTGGAGTGGGAGGGAAATGGGAGGAAGGGAGTGGATGTGAAATTTTAACCACCTCTCTCTGTGGGTAATTTTAGTCGCACCTCAATCAAAAGGAAGCGATGCCAGCACTTTAGCTACAGTGGCGGGTTGTTCAGCGGGATACACACTGAATGCCTGAGGGATTAGGCAACATATGAACTATCAACCTGGCTGCATGTTGTCTGTCAAATGATTTATAGTATGTCCCCTTTGGTCTGATAAATAGTGCTGTACCATGGTTCCCTTAGTGCTTCTTGTGGAACATGCATATCTGCTTATTACCATATATCCGTAGACCTTGCTATCTCATTGGAAAAGGAAAGGGGGATACCTAGTAATTTGTACATCTGAATGCATTCACCTGAAATGTGTTTTACGCATTTACCCCAACTGACCTGCAGATCTAGTCTTAGGAACTGTGCCATCAGGATGATACAAATGGCCCTTTTATCTGCATTGGTTGATATTGTTTGTGTATGCACTGTATATGTTAGTACTGTACAGGTGAGGGGAAAACAGTATTTGATCCCCTGCTGATTTTGTACGTTTGCCCACTGACAAAGACATGATCAGTCTATAATTTTAATGGTAGGTTTATTTGAACAGTGAGAGACAGAATAACAACAAAAAAATCCAGAAAAACGCATGTCAAAAATGTTATACATTGATTTGCATTTTAATGAGGGAAATAAGTGTTTGACCCCCCTGCAAAACCTGACTTTGTACTTGGTGGCAAAACCCTTGTTGGCGATCAGAGGTCAGACGTTTCTTGTAGTTGGCCACCAGGTTTGCACACAAATATCAGGAGGGATTTTGTCCCACTCCTCTTTGCAGATCTTCTCCAAGTCATTAAGGTTTCGAGGCTGACGTTTGGCAACTCGAACCTTCAGCTTCCTCCACAGATTTTCTATGGGATTAAGGTCTGGAGACTGGCTAGGCCACTCCAGGACCTTAATGTGCTTCTTCTTGAGCCACTCCTTTGTTGCTTTGGCCTTGTGTTTTGGGTCATTTTCATGCTGGAATACCCATCCACGACCCATTTTCAATGCCCTGGCTGAGGGAAGGAGGTTCTCACCCAAGATTTGATGGTACATGGCCCCGTCCATCGTCCCTTTGATGCGGTGAAGTTGTCCTGTCCCCTTTAGCAGAAAAACACCCCCAAAGCATAATGTTTCCACCTCCATGTTTGACGGTGGGGATGATGTTCTTGGGGTCATAGGCAGCATTCCTCCTCCTCCAAACACGGCGAGTTGAGTTGATGCCAAAGAGCTCGATTTTGGTCTCATCTTACCACAACACTTTCACCCAATTCTCCTCTGAATCATTCAGATGTTCACTGGCAAACTTCAGACGGGCCTGTATATGTGCTTTCTTGAGCAGGGGGACCTTGCGGGCGCTGCAGGATTTCAGTCCTTCACGGCGTAGTGTGTTACCAATTGTTTTTTTGGTGACTATGGTCCCAGCTGCCTTGAGATCATTGACAAGATCCTCCTGTGTAGTTCTGGGCTGATTCCTCACCGTTCTCATGATCATTGCAACTCCACGAGGTGAGAACTTGCATGGAGCCCCAGGCCGAGGGAGATTGACAGTCATTTTGTGTTTCTTCCATTTACGAATAATCGCACCAACTGTTGTCACCTTCTCACCAAGCTGCTTGGCGATGGTCTTGTAGCCCATTCCAGCCTTGTGTAGGTCTACAATCTTGTCCCTGACATCCTTGGAGAGCTCTTTGGTCTTGGCCATGGTGGAGAGTTTGGAATCTGATTGATTGCTTCTGTGGACAGGTGTCTTTTATACAGGTAACAAGCTGAGATTAGGAGCACTCCCTTTAAGAGTGTGCTCCTAATCTCAGCTCGTTACCTGTATAAAAGACACCTGGGAGCCAGAAATCTTTCTGATTGAGAGGGGGTCAAATACTTATTTCCCTCACTAAAATGCAAATCAATTTATAATATTTTTGACATGTGTTTTTCTGGATTTTTTGTTGTTGTTATTCTGTCTCTCACTGTTCAAATAAACCTACCATTAAAATTATAGACTGATCATTTCTTCAGTCAGTGGGCAAACGTACAAAATCAGCAGGGGATCAAATACTTTTTTCCCTCACTGTATGTGCCATCTATTTTGCACCTATAAGTCATCTATTGTCTTTCCTCTCCATGCAGCCAGGGAACGTAAAGCTGTCCAAGCCAGTGGCCCTGTGGTCCCAGCAGGACGTGTGCAAGTGGCTGAAGAAGCACTGCCCCAAGCAGCACCAGATCTACAGCGACTCCTTCAAGCAGCATGACATCACAGGTGCGCCCGCCACAGCCAGAGTCTGTCTGTTGTCGCGGTTACTGTTGCCACCGTCGCCATGTCAATCATCCCCTTAACGAGCCCCTCCAAGGTCACATCCGCCCACCCGCTAACGACCTGCCTGCCGCATAATGACGAGAAGGCTAATTGCCACGCACTCAACCTCTCGGAGCACGACTGATTTACATTTGAATGTTTATTTGCAGCTCGCTGTGACTGGAGAAATTTAGCACTTCACCCATGATGCACTTAGGCCACGAGGAAACCGAGGTCGCTGGGGTTAAGGGCTCAACCGGAGCACACGGCAGCGGTGTTCCATTAAGAGGTCGAAAATGCTAGCTGAAAAATTAGTAGGAGCTGGCTACATACAGTAAGAATCCCACTTATCCCATGTCAGTAACATGTCCATAAACAAATTAAAATGTCAAATGATGCGCTATGTAATGAATAAAGAAAAGGGCCCATTTCAGCCATCTCATTTTGCTTATGAGAACCGTCACCACAAGTTTGGCTGAATTCAAACTTCCTTGGGGATAAGCTTCAATATAAAATATTAGAACCTTAGTGCGTTGTCTCTAAATATGCATTTCCTCACAAGCCCGCCGATAATGAAACAGTGACTATGTTGTCTCACAATTAGTGTAATGACCTGCAGTTGTGAGATGTTTTTGTCTCAGGTTCAGACGAGTGGATAAGGGGTTAACCACCGGCCCAATTAGCGATAACGATATGCACAAAACACGCTAGTAGTTCCCCTCGTCATCCCATCCAGCATTAATTAACAGAATGCAATTATAACAGGCCAGGCCATACCAATCGGGCGCACAATGCAATTTGTATCCCAATCGTGCAGAAATATATCGTGCAGAATTCTTTCTCCACCCCATTAGATTCAACAAGAGCAAGCAAATCATGAGGAATGTAGTATTGCGCTCGAGAACCACACTGTGTGAACAAACTAGTTGAATAGGAACACGTACTGTGTACACAAAACACAACTAGAAAGATCTATTGAGTCACACTGGCTGGGGCTAGGAAATTGAGTTGGAAGTGGAGTTGGAAATTGAAAATGCTGGCGTGTGTGTCGGTTCTGGTCTGATTAGGAGAAGGCCCTTTGTTTGATAGGACTTCCTTTGCTATGGTATCTATAGTAACAGAGTAGTAAGATAATATTTCAACAGTCAGAGAAAACCCAACCGTCTTGTAGGACGTCAATACTACTCATTTCATTGGTCTTGGTCCACTGGTCATCCTCTCAGAAGTAGCAAATCAATATAAGGCAGCGTATCCAAATCATAACTCTTGCACATCCCCCATAATATGTCATAGCTCTGGCAGTGAAAGATATCTTACATCTCTGGGCTTTGCAACAGCGCTACATTTTCACTTCTTTGAACGACTTCAATATGCAGCCGTCGGTTGCCATCCCTTGCCAGCGATGTTGAGCGGCAGCCAAAATCAAAATCAATGTTTCCCATCCGAGTGCCTCAAGCCTCGATTGCCAAGATTCCCCCCTCTCTCGACGCTCCCGAAAGACCGCCTCCAAGTTTGACGTTAACACCGAGCTGTCATTAAAATGCATTAAAGCATATTAAGGTATAATTAGAAATTAGTCCCTAATCTTGTGTAATTAGAAAGACTGAGTCGTGGCAAAGAGCGTGGTGTGGTAAATTAGTTTAGTAGACATTTACTGATACCGTAAGTGTAATCAGCGGAGAAGTGCGCCAACATATGTAATCAGAAGAGGGAAGTGAAGGGGTTGGCGACAATTGAATCACACTCCACTGTCATGGAGTAGTGCATTGAATGAATTAGAACATGGTGATCCAATGGCCTCCACTTCAGACAGATAAAGAAAGGAATTGGATTAGATACGAGACAGTTGGTCTGTATCCCAAATGGCACCCTATTCCAATGTAGTGCACTACCTTTGACCTATAAGGGCCCATATGGCTCTGGACAGAAGTAGTGCACTATATAGGGAATAGAGTGCCACTTGGGACACACCCTTTGTTTCAGACAGTTAGTTAAGCATGGCAGGTCTTTTGGATTGCAGTCAAAATGAAAGCATCCAACAAAATCTTGTCTAAAGTGACTGTAGGGAAATGGTGATGTTCGCACCAGCGTTGGTTCTATTCAAAGGTTCACCTCCGTAAGAGCATACTGTAAGAAGGATAGGAGTCTTTTATGGTAATATTGAATGTTTTTTGATGTATCACCAAGTGCTATTGAAAACATTGACTGCTGGTTAACCCAGTTGAACAGTTGCACACAGCTTATGAATGTTGTAAAACATAAAGGTATCTTGCTGTATCAGCTTGTCACACAGCCACGTTCGATCCTGTAAACACCCCCTCGTTTTACCTCAATCTATCTCTCCCGTTACAAATCCCAGTGGCACATATTACACAGTGGCAACCTGTGCGACACCTACCCAGGCACGTTCAAATCACAGTCGGTGTAGGTTATGATGGGCTCATTCCTCAAGTGCTGTTTAGGACTATTGCCCAGTAGAGGGGTCGTTTTTAAATGGTATTTTTCACCTTTTATAGTTTCTCACGGCTCATCAAATATACATTTGCTACCCTGTGCGACACCTACCCAGGCATGTTCAAATCATAACCTACATAGACTGTGATTTGAACGTGCCTGGGTATGTATCGCACAGGGTAGCAAATGTATACCCCTCTACTGGGCAATTGGCCTAAACAGCACTTGAGAAATGAGCACTAGCCCATCAAACTACACCAATGTCTCTCCGAGGACTAAGCATTCAGGCTAAAGGCTACATGCTTAGTACTGATGCTGAGCCTGCAAAAGGCTCCACTGTTGACCATTTGAGTAAGTTAATCAATCAAACATGATACTACCTGAATATTCTCCTTAGAGGTCTTCACTTTTTGACCCGTTCCGAAGTGGACCTGGGGATTTCCCACCCGGACCTGATATACATTAATAAAAATTAATATAGAGACCCATTTCGAACAGACCCGAGGACAACTAGACCCCTTCCGTATAGACCTGGTCGAATCCAGACCCGGTCCAATCCGAGTGAGGGAAGCAGCAGAAAAGTCATTTTTTAAAAGCTACTTTATTAACCGGAGCTGATAAAGCGCTAGAGGGAGAGGGGTGCCCGCTCTAGCATGCGGGGGAGGGGCCGTACTGTGACCAAGTGACATGGGGAGCAGGGAGGAGGGAGGGAGAGACAAGAGACAGCAACCAACCAAGCCAACATGCGCTATAGTAGACCTATAGCTGTCATAGCTAGGTTATTTATCATCAAATATGATTACGTAGAACCGGTCTTGGATTGCATCAAACCGGGAGAAGATAGTTAAGCTAGCTAGCTAGGCTAACTGAGGCTGCAGTGCATGCGCTTTCTCATCCTACAACTCCATCCAGAATATTAAGGAGCAGCCTGCCTACCTGTTGGCTCTTGGTAGTTGTAGCCTATCCTCTCCTTTTTTAACTTTTTTAATTCTGTCATTTTAATTCCATCTTCCATTGATTAGATATCTCCTAACTTTTTCCTCACGGTGCGAGGCTCTTTGACTGTAGCCTATTGCTGCTTTGATGACTTATAATTGGCCAACAACAAGCTACACGTGCCACGCTCCACTCTCATGAAAAGCAAGAGCAGCAGTATTAATGATACACTTTCTCTCTCTCTCTACTGCAGCAGTCTCCTTCGGATCTGTATGGGCCCTTGCGGACAAGTCAGTTAAAATTACACATACCCGAGACAATTATATCAGATCCGACCCAAACCTGTGACATTATTTAGAATTCTGGATCGGGTCTCGGGTATTTGGGTACACGTGGATCCGTGAAGAACTCTAATTCTCCTAGCAAATTACCCATCTGGACAACAGTTGGGTAGAGAGGGATTATGTCTTTGATGTCTGGATCTAAGGGTGTGGATTGCTTGATTGTGAGGTTAGATTGATCCCAAGTGATCTTAAATGGAGAATTCTGAAGAATCCAATTGATCCTCAATGATTGTGAGAAAAACATTGCGAGTGATAGTCCGACACAATGGAACAAACGTATAGTGATCATGTTGATCCTCTCACAAATCAAATTCTATATATTATATTGTTCCTCATTTCTCTGTGTTAGTTAAGAAACAACGATTAGTGACCAGATACTGTAGGTGGGCAGTGACTCTGAATTAGCATCCTGCTGAGGTTGCAGTCTGATTGTGCTGCTGATTATCCCTCTGCTTCTGTGCTTCATTCAGGAAGAGGGCTGCATCCCCTTGAGAATGATGCCCCTCTTTTCTCCAGTCAGAAATAACATTAGCATCTAATTTGGAACCCATCTCAGAGCATAGTCCATCTCATGGCCATTTGGGAGCAGAGCTTTACAATATCGTGCCCAGGTTACTGAGCGAGTCACATGGTCACCATGTATTTGTAATGTGTGCCAAGTACTAGTAAAAGATGCTATACACAGCATGTTGGGAATGTTGACTCTCATATTTACTTAGACAACAGTAGGCCACATTAAATTGCCAATTGGGCCGGATCTGGCTCACGGACCACCAGTTATAGACCGTTATAGAATATTCCATTGATAAGGATGTGTTGCTCATTGCATGTAGGGACTTATTGCACATGTGGAGGGTAACCAGAGACTCCTGAGACATTCAGTAGTCTTTACCCAGAAGACACACATACAGCTGTGTCTGAAGGTTTTACCTAGGAGATCTACATTCTCCCCGTCTATCTCCAGCTCACAGCCAGCCCAGCTCTTACTGTAAAACACATGTAGGTTCGCTGACTGGAGCCATTTGGAGAGAGTTGGGAAAGTTAGGTTAATTTGCTGTTTTTGTGCCCCTGTCCTCACCTTCTGCTGCTCCACAGAGCAGTAATTAGCATGGTTTTGGTTCAAACGCAAAAAGGGACAGAGCCCGCAGGGGGGTGTGTGTGTGTGCACTCTAAGTCCCCATTCATCAAAGCGGTGGTTGACTGTGCCAGGCCATAGATTAATCTGCCTGCCGCCCCACACTGAGGGAGGTCTGCACTCCCCCTGCCCATTAATCTAACGCCTGGTCGTGGGATGTGTGTGTGTGCGCGCTGTAGGTTTGTATCTGTAGACTTATGAATATGGAGATAGATAGATAGATAGATATATATATCTCAGCAAAAAAAGAAACGTCCCTTTTTCAGGACCCTGTCTTTCAAAGATAATTTGTAAAAATCCAAATAACTTCACAGATCTTCATTGTAAAGGGTTTAAACACTGTTTCCCATGCTTGTTCAATGAACCATAAACAATTAATGAACATGCACCTTTGGAACGCTCGTTAAGACACTAACAGCTTACAGACGGTAGGCAATAAAGGTCACAGTTATGAAAACTTAGGACACTAAAGAGGCCTTTCTACTGACTCTGAAAAACACCAAAAGAAAGATGCCCAGGGTCCCTGCTCATCTGTGTGAACGTGCCTTATGCATGCTGCAAGGAGGCATGAGGACTTCAGATGTGGCCAGGGCAATAAATTGCAATGTCCGTACTGTGAGACGCCTAAGACAGCGCTACAGGGAGACAGGACGGACAGCTGATCATCCTCGCAGTGGCAGACCACGTGTAACAACACCTGCACAGGATCAGTACATCCGAACATCACACCTGTGGGACAGGTACAGGATGGCAACAACAATTGCCCGAGTTACACCAGGAACGCACAATCCCTCCATCAGTGCTCAGACTGTCCGCAATAGGCTGAGAGAGGCTGGACTGAGGGCCAGATACTGACTGTTACTTTTGATTTTGACCCCCCCTTTTTTCAGGGACACATTATTCAATTTCTGTTAGTCACATGTCTGTGGAACTTGTTCAGTTTATGTCTCAATAAACACAGTTGACAGTGAGAGGACGTTTCTTTTTTTGCTGAGTGTGTGTATATGTGTGTGTATGTATGTATGTATGTATGTGTGTGTGTATATATATATATATATATATATATATATATATATATATATATATTATACTTACTGTATTTTATAGCATCGGTACCTTTTTATAGGGGGGAGTAGTCATTTCAAAAGTAACTAATATTTGGGTGAGAAGGAGGCAGTGCCTCATTCCCAGGCAGGTTTGGGGTAATGATATAGAGGGGCGGACAGTGCGAGAGGGCAGAGCTAACACTGCCAGGCTACAGGGGAGACTAACTGGAGAGTGGGAGTGAAATTTAAATCCAATCAATATTGTGCAACTGAAGAGGCAGAAGTGCCTTAAATAATTTTCTCTGTCAATTGGCCAAAGATAAGTGGATACAGGAGATGAAGTAAAAAGGAGCTTTGTGTTCTGGCAACATCACAGACCGGGTCTAGAGGAGAGGAAATTATTACACTTATTCAGATAGAAACAGAAGCCCTCTTACCTTAGCTGGGGTTGAGTCAGAGAGAGTGCTGTGTGTGTGTGTGTGTGTGTGTGTGTGTGTGCGTGTGCGCATTAGGGATGGGCACGGTTAATCGAATATGCGGATATCCGAACAGATGTTAGTATTTGATTACTTGAGTGTTCATTTTTGGAGAGAAACAATTGTAGGCCAATTTTAACAATGGAAAAAGCTTTGTCTAAATTAAATTATCCTTGTGACATTTTTACATAAAACGACAACTTTTGAATGTAGTTTTTATAAAACGGTGTGTTGAGCTACTGATGAGCATTTAGCCGTCCAGGCTGCCCTTACATCGGTATGCTATTTTCCCCACTTCAAATAGCAATTACATGCGCTCACCTACCAGAGTTTCCCCTAGACCTGAAACGGCTCAATGCAAAACACCCGTTTTGGAAGTGGAAACCCTTCTATCATGGCAAAAGTCTGACTTCTCTTTCGCTGTTGCTGACAAATTACCAGAGAAAAGCACCCTGACATGATAACTGACATGATATTATTCGAAAAGTAACATAACCACTCTCCAAATAAACAGTTACCTGCCTTGATGTGACCCATTAGGAAATAGCTACTCCAACCCCACCACTGTCCCAATGGCCCTCCATTTTGTAGACACTGTGCTTTGTCTTAGCACTCCACTCAACCCCAAGCTGTCTATTCAGTCCTGTACAAGTCTTCTCTTTCTCTACACTCTTCCTCTTTTCTCACTTTTTATGTTCTCTTATTTTCAAATCCACTCCCAGTCCCTCTCAACCTTCTCTCTCTCTCCACCTCCTCTCCTCTTAAGGCGTTCTCCCCTCATCCTCTACTCCTCTCTGCTCTCTCCGCCCGGCCATGCTACACTGCTCTGTGTATTAATTGTGGTTTGATAAATTCCCTGCTGTGGCTTCGTGGGATTGTGGAGTCAATGACTCAGAACTGCAGTGGAGAGAAAAGTCTGGACTCCTCACAGAGGCGTTTCGCCCGGCTGCTACTGGAAGGAGAGGAGAGGCGCTATGTTGGCACCGCCGCCAAGAAACTGGCAGCTTGGCTCCAAATTGCTCTAATCTCGAGGCATCTTAGAACTGCACAATGGTGGACAGCTTATCTCCTTTAACTCTGAGCTGTTGATGACTAAAGATGCTTTATTATAGCAGTTGTTTAGTCATTAATTGTCAATCAATTGTCCCATTTTAACGATCAACCAAATTAGCAAAGTAATTTCATTTTAAAACTACACATTCTCTAGTATAGGCTACTTATTGTAATGAACAATATTAGCAAAATGCCTACGATAAGTGATCGGTATGGTCGGGTATTGATAATTTCCGGTTTATCGTCCCAGCTCTACGATGCTGTCAGCTTTATACCACCAACACACAGCCTACTGTAGCTTGTCTAAGTGCTCTCTTTGTGTGGTAAAGTCATGGTTGCATAAGCCCTAAAACTGTAACAAATCACCAAAAGTGACTTTCACAAGACATTATAGCTTACAATGCTTTCACACAACACCCTTTTGTCATTTTTGCTATCTCGAATAATGAGCCGTGTCAAAGATAAAGTAAATATACAAAGTCGTTAAGTAACAAATCATTATGAAAATCTAGGGTGCGTAATGAGGCAGTAAGTACAGTACTGTTGGAGGAGTGGATGGGAGGAAGGAGCTCGGGGGGTGAAAGGGAGCATGTGACAGTCACACCACCATAGCTATGCTGTGAGACCATAAACCAGGGAAAGTTAACGGGCTGCCAGCCAATCAGGAGGAGCGATCCGGAGCCCCGAGTCATTAGGGTAAACGAGCGAGGGGCTCTACAGGGGTCGGGCTAATGCATAGTAATTCTATCTAGCTCCCCAATCCCGCACACTGCCACAATGGCCTTCCATAACGAGCGTAATTAATTAGACTGTACTTTCTCAACTGTGTTTTTATCACCATACTTCTAAGAAATTATATTAAAGAAGATTAAATTAGGGATTTTAAAATCAAGAGACCCAGAAGAAGGTGCATATGGGTGAAAGAAGATTAATAATTATGTTAAGTGTGTAATGTCGCGAGATGAAGATATTCCTTGAAAGTGGGTCATCGTTGGCTGCTCGACGCTACCTGCTAGCATACCCGTGCAGAAATTTAATAACATGTATTGAATGGATAGACTAGAGCAGAGATCATCAACTAGATTCAGCCGCAGGCTACAAATTATTATTTTGAGTGGATGGTCGGGGGGCCGGAACATAATTACAAATTATTTGTAGACTGCAAATTGACCGCAAGAAGCCCAAACAGATATAATATTTGATTGAAACATAATAATTTCAAACCTTGCATACATTTGTATATGATCACGTCTCTCTATTAAGCGTGGAAATACTTAGGAACAGATTTCCCAAATTAAAATCACTTGGAGCTGATTTCCTGGTGTTTTTACAGTTGATGTCCAAAAACTTTTTGCTCAGAAAACTTGTGGGGGAGGGGCAAATAAAACCACCTGGGGAACCGTGGACTAGTGAATTATCTATTCGTGGTTTGAGAATAGTCCCCTTGATGAGATCTACACATAATGGAAATGTTAAATGGGATATTTCATGGATTAATATCTTGTGCTGCTTATTGTATGTAGCAAAGTTGAATGCAGTTGAAGGCAGCATTCAGAGAGACAGTCCTTTTGGTCAGTTATGCTTTAGTTCACCTTGAGGTGCTTCAGAGATTTTAAGTGTGTTCCTATTCCAAACAATTTATCAATTTCATTAAAAATATATTGTTACTTATGGTGTTTGTTTTGGGTGGGAGAGACTCCTCATCAGTCTGTTTATCTCATGAGGAGGGGTTGGTTTGAACCTTTCTTTCGCTCTCTCTCTCCCTCTTTCCATCCAGGACGGGCTCTGATGAGATTGACGGACAGGAAGCTGGAGCGAATGGGCATCATGCAGGAGGGCCAACGGCAGTACATCCTCCAGCAGGTCCTGCAGCTCCGTGTCAGAGAGGAAGTCCGGACCCTGCAACTACTCACGCAAGGTATAGCTCTCACCATGGTAGTGTTTCCCTATATAGTGCACTGCTTTTGACCAACAGTAGGAATATAATGAATAGGGTGCCATTTGCGATGCACCTCATAACACCCCTGTCATTGGCCATGATAGAGGCTGTTTGACTAGCGACCAGCTTTATAATGATAGCCTGTGAAATGATAGGCCATTTCACTCACCCGATTACATGGGCGTGTGGCTTTACATTCAATTAGTTTAAATTGTTCTCTCAGCGAAAGCCAGCCACCTGTACCAATCAACACTACAGCCAATTTATGTGTGTATTTCTGGGCCCTACTCTCTACAGTCTGTCTCCCCATATCAGATCATCGTCCAATCCCAACACTGAGTAATTTACCCCCTACCCCCTCAGATCCAGTCATTCTTAGCGATTCGTCTCTCCTCAGAATCACTCGCACTGACACACCCACATCACCACCGGCAACTGGAATCAGCATCATCCCCACCAAGTTGTCTCTTGCTCTCAACAGACTGCTTTTGCTCAGGGGCGAAACCCAAATACTGTGAAACCGTTCTCGTCTTGATTTCCGGGGAAACAGTTGGAGTTATGGGGTTTCTCTTTGATGTCCCTTTCTTATTGCCACTCTCTTCTCTCTCTTGCCACTTGTTTTGGCCTTGCGGTGTTGACGAGCAGAGAGAGGGGGAGGGAGAGGGAAATAGAGATACCAGTGGATAGGCTGGAACAGACTAGGGCCCCGGGCAAATCCACTGTAGGTGCTACTGCTGGGAAAGAAGGGAGAAAAAGAGGGGGAGAGGCGCCTCTTGTGTCCCTAGAAAGGCTGAAGCTTGTGCTACTAGAAATACTGCTGGAAGAGGAGTAGTGCGAATCAGAACAGTGAGGGAAGAAAGGAGTGAGAGCAGAAGAGAGAAATGGGGATTGGTGTGAAGAGGAGGAAGTGTGAAAGAAGAGATTGAGGGAAGGAGATGGACAGGAGAACTAGCTTTAGTGCATATACTGCGGAAAGTGCTTGGTGGGTCAATTGTGGGGAAAGCAAACACTGAAGGAGGATGACAAGATGATAGGAGAGGGAGAGAGCCTGAAACAGAGGAGAGCTAGCATACTTCAGACACCTTTGGAAAAAAAAGTGTGGGAAGGCTAACAGCTGGAAAGGACCTAATGGTGAGGGAAGTTGAGAAAAATGACAAAAGTGACAAGATTTTTTTGTGAGGAGAGGAGATCGCTGGTGTAGTGATTAACCTTTAAGGCGCAGTGGGCCCTGGGAGGAAAATGGATTTCCATCTTTCTTCCTCTCATCGTCTCCACACCAGAGGGAAGATTCTGAAAGATTCTCTACTTTTTATCAACAAAAAGGGAGAGTTGTCCTTTCGCTAAACAATAATACTCAAGTTAGGTAGAGAGGCTTTTTAGACTGCTGAGCACAGTTTGATAAAGCGTGATAAAGTGGCGTTGTTTGCCAAAATGGACAGTTCCATTGCATATACTTTCATATAACATAGTTTGTTCATGGATGTTCAAAATGTATCCAAGCCTGAACTCTTTACTATCAATCTCATGAAAGAAGTTGTGCACAAATTCCAACTACATCAGTTACTGCCAAATCATATTAATGAATACTGTACTGAAAGAGGAAGGTGGGTTGCAACAACCGCTGCTCCACTTGTGACTGGATACTGTATTGTTTTGGCATTGCTAGAGCGTATTTATTAGTCTGATAGTGTATGCCATCTTGACTTTCTACTTTTCTTCTACGTCTGTATCCATGGATACGAGTCAAATACTTAGTTAAGACAGTGTACTAATGGTCAACAAAATAATCTTGCCAGTTGCTTGGTAATGAATTATAGCTTGTTAACCTTCTTGACAAGCAACAATAAAGGAAAACCAAAATCAGTTTACACTGAACACAAATATAAATGCAACCATTCTTAAGACTGCTGAACAATTAATCAAATGGCCACCCGGACTACTTACATTGACACCACCCTCCCCCCCTTTGTTTTTACACTGCTGCTACTCGCTGTTTATTATCTATGCATAGTCACACTACCCCTACCTACATGTACAAATTACCTCGACTAACCTGTACCCCCGCACATTGACCCGGTACCCCCTGTATATAGCCTTGTTATTGTTATTTTATTGTGTTACTTTTATTTTATTTTTTACTTTAGTTTATTTAGTAAATATTTTCTTAACTCTATTTCTTGAACTGCGTTGTTGGTTAAGGGCTTGTAAGTAAGCATTTCACGGTAAGTTCCACACCTGTTGTATTCAGCGCATGTGACAAATAACATTTGATTTGATTCAAAGATTTTACTGAGTTACAGTTCCTTTAAGGAAATCAGTCAATTGAAATACATTCATTAGGCCCTTATCTATGGGATTCACATGACTGGGAATACAGATATGCATCTGTTGGTTACAGATACCAGAGCATCTCAAACATGCTCAATGGGTGACATGTCTGGTGAGTATGCAGACCATGGAAGAACTGGGACCTTTTCAGCTTTCAAGAATTGTGTACAGATCCTTGCTACATGGGGCCATGCATTATCATTCTGAAACATGAGGTGATGGCAGCAGATGAATGGCATGACAATGGGCCTCAGGATCTCGTCATGGTATCTCTGCATTCAAATTGCCATCTATAAAATGCAATTGTGTTCATTGTCCTTAACTTATGCCTGCCCATACCATAACCCCACCGCCACCATGGGGAATTATGTTCACAACGTTGACATCAGCAAACCGCTCACCCACACAACGCCATACCACCAGGCTCCTTGATGAATGAACTCTCCCTGTTCTATGGCCTCAAATAGGAATGTCTTCGCTTGGTGATCTTTAGTGAACAGTGTTGCTTGGTGGTCTTTATTGAATGTAGAGTCTTTGCTTTGTGATCTTTAGTGATAAAAAAATACAATATATTACTCAAACCACCTTCCGGGCCCTCTTACTCCGGAGTAAAGACATTCTATTCACTAAAGACTCCAAGGAAAGACACTACCCACCGAAGACTCCTTTGGAGTAAAGACTAAGGAGTCTTCGGTGGGTAGTGTCTTTCCTTGGAGTCTTTAGTGAATAGAATGTCTTTACTCCGGAGTAAGAGGCTGAACTGAGTGGCCTCATTATCTGAGCTCTCTGCTCGGCAGGCTGCTGTCCTCTGTGGAGTTACCAGCCATGAAAACTCCTCAGTCTCTTTCTCTCTCTCTCTCTCTCTCTCTCTCTCCCTGGAAGGTCAAATTATTTTATTTTTTCATAATTTCCTGTCAGCGAGATCCCCCAAAGAACCCTATCTGCACCGGAACGTCGGCAAGATATGATTAAGGCGAAGAAAAGGTTAAATGCCTTTAGATATAATTCTTACCTATAAGACAGAAGCTGAGCGGCATAATATCACTATTTAATTCAATCCTCAGTTCGGTTACTCCCTATTTTAAACGTGAAACACAATGTGGATGCCTTAGGTGGCACTACATATTAGGTACCAATCGTGGCTCATATTCGAAAGGTTAGGTGTCATTATGTAGCAAAGTAACGTGGCAACATTGTTTGTGAAATTGCCTCTCAGAGCCCTCGCTCATTAGTCGCTAACGTCTGAAAGCTCAGCTACCCACGGTGAAAGACAATGTAGCTACACAGCCCACATGCTAATAAATGTTATGAAATACAGGAAATCATTATTTCTCTCTTTTGTGAAGGCACAGACTCCATTTACTCCATTTATTTGCATCGCATTGAGAGAGGCCTCTAATGAAGCTACATCAGCCGCCCCACAGTTAGTTGGTATTGAGTGGGAAATGTAGCCCAGGTGTTTTGAAACGAGCCTGGAACAAAACACTGTGGCATTTGAAAAGAATAGTTCTACCTTTGATACCCTCCGGCGACAATTCCCCTCAATATGGAGTAAAGGCTCCCTGCTTACCAATTAGAGCCACTGTTCTCCCTCACAAATACCTCAGACCGAACTGCGAGTGTGCGGCGGCCATTTTCTTTCTTTCTCCTTTTGTTTCCCTGCCTACTCGCATAGAGGGAGTTGAAGAACGTGAAGGTTAGCCGCCAAAGCACGTCTGGTTTTATCCAGGGAGAAGCAGGGAATAGAAGAATACAACAAAACCTTCTAACCCGCGCTCTCTCTCTCGCTCAAGGATGTCAGGGCAGTAGGGCAGTGAAGCATGAACAACACGTGCAGATCTGTTAATGAAGCTGAAGGAGAGAGGGCACCGCTGTAGAATTCAAAAGATGGAATACCCAGAGCAGAGATGGCATGCAGGTAGAATAGCCAGAGGCACTGATGGTACTGTAGTCATACGTGAGGCTCTCTGCAGCATCACCTTTGAACCTGGTAGAAGCACAGAGATATTTCAAACAGACTCACTGTCAAGGCAGTGCTACGATTCTGATCTCTTATCTGATGCTATAGACTCTAGAGGTAAAGGCTTTATTAGTTTAATGTCCTACAAGGGACCTTTGCAGAGAGCATGGACATTGACTTTATTCGAAAATGAGTTTATCAGAAGTGTCGTGAACGTAGTAGACTATTATTACAGATTAACTTTTCAAACTGTTACTCTGCAAATCTATGCGTTGAACTTTACAACAATAATGACCCGGCAGGTTGATTTTAAAACTGCAAAAAAGCTTGATAGTTTTTATTTTTTTAATAATCTGGTCGTGGCGGTTGAAGGTTCACCGCATGGAGCCACATTCATCAGTTTACGGCGAAATGAAGAGCATTAAAAAGGCATCGTCCTGCCCTAGCTGGTTCCACTCAGTCTGTAGACAGCCGTCCCCGACCACCACCGGCCACTCAGGAGTCAAGACGCCTGCCCGCCCAGGCAGTGAGGCACATGAAGTCAGCTTCCCAGCATTCACTTATGATCTAGCCAACCTGGATCAATACCTAAGCAGCACACTTTACTGTTACACCACCAGCTGAGGCCAGCCATTACATATCCCTGGGCTCTGGCTGCTGGCTCCAACCCTATATGGAGGGTTGCTATAGGTCACTATTGTGGAGTGGTGAGGAAGAGGAGGAGCTCCGCAGACCCTTAGTGTCCGGAAGTCATTTAGCCATTCATTGTAGTCATTGCGTGTCAATTACGTTGTTCCTGGATTACTCATTAAATTAATAAAGTCAGATTTAAACAACAAATACGATAGTCAGTTGAAAAAGGTTTAAGGGTACAAGACTGTGTACATACAGTATTTGTATTTATTATGGATCCCCATTAGCTGCTGCCAAGGCAGCAGCTACTCTTCCTGGGGTCCAGCCAATTTAAGGCAGTTATAAATTTTTAAAAACATTACAACACATTCCAACATATTAAGTGTGTGCCCTCAGGCCTCTACTCTACTACCACATGTCTATAACACAAAATCCATGTGTACGTGTGTGTGTATAGTGCGTATGTTATCGTGTGTTTGTATGCATGTCTATGTTTGTGTTTATTCACAGTCCCCGCTGTTCCATAAGGTGTATTTGTATCTGTTTTTGAAATCGAATTTTACTGCTGGCATGAGTTACTTGATGTGGAATAGAGTTCCATGTAGTCATGACTCTATGTAGTACTGTGCGCCTCCCATAGTCTGTTCTTGACTTGGGGACTATGAAGAGCCCTCTGGTGGCATGTCTTATGGGGTATGCATGGGTGTCCGAGCTGTGTGCCAGTAGTTCAAACAGACAGCTCGGTGCATTCAACATGTCAATACCTCTCACAAATACAAGTAGTGATGAAGTCAATCTCTCCTCCACTTTGAGCCAGGAGAGATTGACATGCATATTATTAATGTTTGCTCTCTGTGTACATCCAAGGGCCAGCCGTGCTGTCCTGTTCTGAGCCAATTGCAATTTTCCTAAGTCCCTCTTTGTGGCCCCTGACCACACGACTGAACAGTAGTTCAGGTGCGACAAAACTAGGGCCTGTAGGACCTGCCTTGTTGATAGTGCTGTTAAGAATGCAGAGCAGCGCTTTATTATAGACAGACTTCTCCCCATTCTAGCTACTGTTGTATCAATATGTTTTGACCATGACAGTTTACAATCCAGGGTTACTCCAAGCAATTTAGTCTCCTCAACTTGCTCAATTTCCACATTATTCATTACAAGATTTAGTTGAGGTTTAGTGAATAAATTGTCCCAAATACAATGCTTTTAGTTTTTGAAATATTTAGGACTAACTTATTCCTTGCCACCCATTCTGAAACTAACTGCAGCTCTTTGTTAAGTGTTGCTGTCATTTCAGTCGCTGTGGTAGCTGACGTGTATAGTGTTGTGTCATCCGAATACATGCAAGCCAGTGGCATGTCGTTAGTAAAGATTGAAAAAAGTAATGGGCCTAGACAGATGCCCTGGGGAATTCCTGATTTTACCTGGATTTTGTTGGAGAGGCTTCCATTAAAGAACACCCTCTGTGTTCTGTTAGACAGGTAACTCTTTATCCACAATATAGCAGGGGGTGAAAAGCAATAACACATACTTTTTTCCAGCAACAGAGTATGATCGATAATGTCAAAAGCCGCACTGAAGTCTAACAAAACAGCCCCCACAATATTTTTATCATCAATTTCTCTCAGCCAATCATCAGTCATTTGTGTAAGTGCTGTGCTTGTTGAATGGCCTTCCCAAACACAATATTTTCCAAAAGTTTACTAAGGGTTGGTAACAGGCTGATTGGTTGACTATTTGAGCCAGCAAAGGGGGCTTTACTATTCTTAGGTAGGGTAATAACTTTTGCTTCCCTCCAGGACTGAGGGCACACACTTTCTAGTAGGCTTAAATTGAAGATATGTCAAATAGGAGTGGCAATATCGTCAGCTATTATCCTCAGTCATTTTCCATCCAAGTTGTCAGACCCCGGTGGCTTGTCATTGTTGATCAACAATAATATTTTTTTCACCTCTTCCCACTTACTTTACGGAATTCAAAATTACAATGCTTGTGTTTCATAATTTGGTCAGATATACTTGGATGTGTTGTGTCAACGTTTGTTGCTGGCATGTCATGCCTAAGTTTGCTAATCTTGCCATTGAAAAAAATCATTAAAGTAGTTGGCAATATCAGTGGGTTTTGTGATGAATGAGCCATCTGATTCAATGAATGATGGAGCAGAGTTTGCCTTTTTGCCCAACATTTCATTTAAGGTGCTCCAAAGTGTTTTACTGTAATTCTTTGTCATTTATCTTTGTTTCATAGTGTAGTTTCTTATTTTTATTCAGTTTAGTCACATGATTTCTCAATTTGCAGTACGTTTGCCAATCGGTTGTACAGCCAGACCTATTTGCCATCTCTTTGCCTCATTTACATTTGACATTTTAGTCATTTAGCAGACGCTCTTATCCAGAGCGACTTAGTTAGTGAGTCCATACATTTTCATACTGGCCCCCCGTGGGAATCGAACCCACAACCCTGGCGTTGCAAGCGCCATGCTCTACCAACTGAGCTACACGGGACTTATCCCTCTCAACCATACCATTTTTCAATTCCTCATCAATCCACTGGGATTTAACCGTTTTTACAGTAATTTCTTAATGGGTGCATTAAGATAAGCAATTTCATAAATGTGTCAAGTGCAGCGTCTGGTTGCTCATCATTACACACCACGGACCAACAAATACTCTTCACAGCAACAACATAGGAATCACTACAAAACTTATTGTGTATGACCTCTTATATACAATATTAGCCTTACCTAGATATGGCTACTATATTGTGATCACTACATCCGATGAATTTGGATACTGCTTTCAAACACATTTCTGTTATTAGTAAAGATATGATCAATACATGTTGATGATTTCATTCCTGCACTGTTTGTAACTAGGTTGATTGATAACCTGAACCAGGTTGCAGGCACTAGTTACAGTTTGAAGCTTTCTCTTGAGTCGGCAGGCTGATGAAAGCCAGTCAATATTTAAATCACCCAGAAAGTATACCTCTCTATTGAAATCACATATATTATCAAGCATTTCACACGTTATCCAGATACTGACTGTTAGCACTTGGTGGTTCATAGGCATATGATTACTGCATACAATAGCTGTAGGATCAGCAGAGGCATTCCGGGCAGTAAGAGGGACATAAATTAGGTTATTTACATTGTGTCTTCCAACGCCCCGAGGATAATGTACATTTCCTGACGCATTATACAGTGAGGGGAAAAAAGTATTTGATCCCCTGCTGATTTTGTACGTTTGCCCACTGACAAAGACATGATCAGTCTATAATTTTAATGGTAGGTTTATTTGAACAGTGAGAGACAGAATAACAACAAAAAAATCCAGAAAAACGCATGTCAAAAATGTTATAAATTGATTTGCATTTTAATGAGGGAAATAAGTATTTGACCCCTCTGCAAAACATGACTTAGTACTTGGCGGCAAAACCCTTGTTGGCAATCACAGAGGTCAGACGTTTCTTGTAGTTGGCCACCAGGTTTGCACATATCTCAGGAGGGATTTTGTCCCACTCCTCTTTGCAGATCTTCTCCAAGTCATTAGGTTTCGAGGCTGACGTTTGGCAACTCAAACCTTCAGCTCCCTCCACATATTTTCTATGGGATTAAGGTCTGGAGACTGGCTAGGCCACTCCAGGACCTTAATGTGCTTCTTCTTGAGCCACTCCTTTGTTGCCTTGGACGTGTGTTTTGGGTCATTGTCATGCTGGAATACCCATCCACGACCCATTTTCAATGCCCTGGCTGAGGGAAGGAGGTTCTCACCCAAGATTTGACGGTACATGGCCCTGTCCATCGTCCCTTTTGATGCGGTGAAGTTGTCCTGTTCCCTTAGCAGAAAAACACCCCCAAAGCATAATGTTTCCACCTCCATGTTTGACGGTGGGGATGGTGTTCTTGGGGTCATAGGCAGCATTCCTCCTCCTCCAAACACGGCGAGTTGAGTTGATGCCAAAGAGCTCGATTTTGGTCTCATCTGACCACAACACTTTCACCCAGTTCTCCTCTGAATCATTCAGATGTTCATTGGCAAACTTCAGACGGCCCTTTATGTGCTTTCTTGAGCAGGGGGACCTTGCAGGCACTGCATGATTTCAGTCCTTCATGGCATAGTGTGTTACCAATTGTTTTCTTGGTGACTATGGTCCCAGCTGCCTTGAGATCATTGACAAGATCCTCCTGTGTAGTTCTGGGCTGATTCCTCACCGTTCTCATGATCATTGCAACTCCACGAGGTGAGATCTTGCATGGAGCCCCAGGACGAGGGAGATTGACAGTTATTTTGTTTTTTCTTTTTGCGAATAATCGCACCAACTGTTGTCACCTTCTCACCAAGCTGCTTGGCGATGGTCTTGTAGCCCATTCCAGCCTTGTGTAGGTCTACAATCTTGTCCCTGACATCCTTGGAGAGCTCTTTGGTCTTGGCCATGGTGGAGAGTTTGGAATCTGATTGATTGCTTCTGTGGACAGGTGTGTTTTTATACAGGTAACAAGCTGAGATTAGGAGCACTCCCTTTAAGAGTGTGCTCCTAATCTCAGCTCGTTACCTGTATAAAAGACATCTGGGAGCCAGAAATCTTTCTGATTGAGAGGGGGTCATACTTATTTCCCTCATTAAAATGCAAATCAATTCATAACATTTTTGACATGCGTTTTTCTGGATTTTTTTTATTTTTATTCTCTCTCATTGTTCAAATAAACATACCATTAAAATTATAGACTGATCATTTCTTTGTCAGTGGGCAAACGTACAAAATCGGCAGGGGATCAAATACTTTTTTCCCTCACTGTAACTCAGCGACACAAATGTAGGGATTAAATGAGCTGGACTTGGGTCATTGATATGTCATTGTCTCAACGCAGCCTTATAATGCTGTTAAAGGATCCAGGAACCCAAATTATTTGGGTGGATCCCATCCTCCTTATAATACGAGCTTTGTTTCCAGAAGGTATCAAAATTGTCAATAAATGTGACACCCAGAGAGCTGCAATAGTCTCGTAGCCAGTTATGGAGGGCTAAAAGTCTGCTGAACCGTTCAATGCCACGATTTAGGGAGGGCAGAGGGCCAGATATTATGGGGCGTTTGTTGGTGTCAAGTAGAGACCCAATCAGTTCTTTAAAATCCATCTTCAGCTGTTCTGAGCTGCCCTTCGTGATGTAATTTGACCCCACATGAACCATGACAGTATCAACTCCCGGTGACTGACTCTCCGCCTCGGGAAGCAACATGATGATATCCTGAACTTTTGCCTCAGGAAATCACAAAGTCTTTGCCCCAGGTACAGCCAAATGCCTCACCATCAAACTCCCTATCACAATTGCCGGAATGATCCGGCCTCTGCCGTGTCTGGAAGCAGATTGCGAGGCCAGAGCCACAGAACTCACCTGAGAAGAGGGCTGCTGAGACGCCGGCTGCGTGTAGGCCACAACCGCCAAAGGGACAGAGCTCTGTTCCAGAGAGCACGGCCCAGCAGAAGGGGGCTGCGGTGGTCCAGGCTGTGCCCAGGCAGTTGATTGACTAGGACAGGGAGAGGTAGCTGGAGGGGCATCCACAGCCATGGAGGGAACACCCAAGGCCCCGGCAGAAGACAGCTGGTACATGGGCTCAAAGCGATTTGAAAGTCTTAAATCCGGATGCGGGGGAAGAAGGCAGGCGTGCCGAGAACGATTCTTCTTCTTTCTGGTTCCGACACGCATCCATTTACGCTCACCTGGAGTCGAACAGTGAGCAGATATTTTCTGGCTCAAGCTAGTAGAGGGGTGCAGTGGCGGAAATTGATCATAGTCCAGGAAGGTCCCATTATGAGCCTCTTGGATGTTTTTGATAGGAATCATTTAAAGATGCCGATAGTCTCATAGAATCCTTATTCAGTTTAAGGCGCTTGGTCAAATGTTTTATTTCTTCATGAAGAGTTAATAATCATTTCTTTAGCTGCATCAAGTTCAATACATTTTTCACAAATGAAGGTATCCATCAGCCCTTTCCCCGTGACAACAACGAACATGTCGCATATTATACATTTAAAAGCTTGCGAATGAGCTTTCACTGCTGCACGCCGACAATCCAAGGGAACAAACATTTGGCGGCTCCTCCGGGGACTTAGATGCTCCCTCTGGCTGTGTTGGGAAAATCAGTACACATCCCAATTAGCGAAGCGGGGAGAGGCTGTCCGTTGTCACAGTTCCAAGACCAGTCAGAAATGTCCAGCTTAACCCTACTACAATGACGCTAGTGGATCTCAAAACTGAACTTGGATCTGCGTTAAGTAGCAATGATATCCTTCTTCATGTCATCTCGAACCAGTCATGACTATTCAATTAAACAATATATCGTTTTCAAGTTTATTTCTAGCAAATGTCTTAGTTACATGATTGTATAACTAGCAAAGGAGTTTTGAAGTTGAGGGTGCAGTATTTATGATGTCGCAATGGTGACCTTAATGTACAGTGAGGTAAAAAAAAGTATTTGAACCCCTGCTGATTTTGTACGTTTGCCCACTGACAAAGACATGATCAGTCTATAATTTTAATGGTAGGTTTATTTGAACAGTGAGAGACAGAATAACACCAAAATAATCCAGAAAAACGCATGTCAAAAATGTTATAAATTTATTTGCATTTTAATGAGGGAAATAAGTATTTGACCCCCTCTCAATCAGAAAGATTTCTGGCTCCCAGGTGTCTTTTATACAGGTAACGAGCTAAGATTAGGAGCACACTCTTAAATGGAGTGCTCCTAATCTCAGCTTGTTACCTGTATAAAAGACACCTGTCCACAGAAGCAATCAATCAATCAGATTCCAAACTCTCCACCATGGCCAAGACCAAAGAGCTCTCCAAGGATGTCAGGGACAATTGTAGACCTACACAAGGCTGGAATGGGCTACAAGACCATCGCCAAGCAGCTTGGTGAGAAGGTGACAGAAGTTGGTGCGATTATTCGCAAATGGAAGAAACACAAAATAACTGTCAATCTCCCTCGGCCTGGGGCTCCATGCAAGATCTCACCTCGTGGAGTTGCAATGATCATGAGAATGGTGAGGAATCAGCCCAGAACTACACAGGAGGATATTGTCAATGATCTCAAGGCAGCTGGGACCATAGTCACCAAAAAAACTATTGGTAACACACTACGCTGTGAACGACTGAAATCCTGCAGCGCCCGCAAGGTCCCCCTGCTCAAGAAAGCACATACAGGGCCGTCTGAAGTTTGCCAATGAACATCTGAATGATTCAGAGGAGAACTGGGTGAAAGTGTTGTGGTCAGATGAGACCAAAATCGAGCTCTTTGCCATCAACTCAATTCGCCGTGTTTGGAGGAGGAGGAATGATGCCTATGACCCCAAGAACACAATCCCCACCGTCAAACATGGAGGTTGAAACATTATGCTTTGGGGGTGTTTTTCTGCTAAGGGTACAGGACAACTTCACCGCATCAAAGGGACGATGGACGGGGCCATGTACCGTCAAATCTTGGGTGAGAACCTCCTTCCCTCAGCCAGGGCATTGAAAATGGGTCGTGGATGGGTATTCCAGCATGACAATGACCCAAAACACACGGCCAAGGCAACAAAGGAGTGGCTCAAGAAGAAGCACATTGAGGACCTGGAGTGGCCTAGCCAGTCTCCAGACCTTAATCCCATAGAAAATCTGTGGAGGGAGCTGAAGGTTCGAGTTGCCAAATGTCAGCCTCGAAACCTTAATGACTTGGAGAAGATCTGCAAAGAGGAGTGGGACAAAATCCCTCCTGAGATGTGTGCAAACCTGGTGGCCAACTACAAGAAACGTCTGACCTCTGTGATTGCCAACAAGGGTTTGTACTAAGTACTAAGTCATGTTTTGCAGAGGGGTCAAATACTTCTTTCCCTCATTTAAAATGCAAATCAATTTATAACATTTTTGACATGCATTTTTCTGGATTTTTTTTTGTTATTCTGTCTCTCACCTTTCAAATAAACCTACCATTAAAATTATAGACTGATCATGTCTTTGTCAGTGGGCAAACGTACAAAATCAGCAGGGGATCAAATACTTTTTTCCCTCACTGTAGTAGATTGTGTGTCATGGATCATTAATGTCGTTTGGAGCGTAGCCTGTTTTTCTTGTACTGGTCTTGCTATTTTTCGTTTTTTAATTTGATGTCTTGTTGTGATTCAGTGTCTAGTTCTCTCGCTAGAGTGAGTGGCTCTCACTCATCTATCTTAGTACCTTTTTAGTAGTTGGTCAATCTTAATCTCAAGGTGTTTGTCTGTATTTGGTCTTTCAGTTAAGATTGATAGAGGTTAACTTATAGGCGTGGAACAGATGGGACGTGTTTGCCCATGTTTTTTGTTTTTTTTGTCATTTAGCAGACGCTCTTATCCAGAGCGACTTACAGTTAGTGAGTGCATACATAATTTTTTTATACTGGCCCCCCATGGGAATCGAACCCACAACCCTGGCGTTGCAAACGCCATGCTCTACCAACTGAGCTACACCCCTGCCGGCCATTCCCTCCCCTACCCTGGACGACGCTGGGCCAATTGTGCGCCGCCCCATGGGTCTCCCGGTCGGTTACGATGTTGCCATAGATGCATATATGGATGGTCGTAAAAAAGGAGAGACTGGGAGAGAGAGAGAGCAAGGGCCTTTTGAGGGAAATGATGTGTATCAAGGAGGTACATAAAAGTAAATTATGTATATAAGGCAAGTCCTGGATCATCATTTGTGTGCTCAGGATTTATGATACAGTACTTAGTGAGAGCCGCGGCGCTACACCTGACGATCCATTATTATTGTAACATCTTTCACGTCGAGGGCAAATATGATTGATGTCAGTATTTCATGATTTTAGTTTGAAATGGTAATTACAAGAGAAATGTCACTCAACATTTAAAGTTGTGGTCATATAATTACCTCCATTGTTCTGAAACAAAGTAGCAAAACAATGTCATTTGTAATCTCATGGCAGCCATTTCTGTTTACAACCACAGAAATTAAAGGGGCATGTAATCTAATATTTTTTCACATATATGATGGGTAAACACGTATGGTGCTGGAGATAATGAATATGGGTTGTGGTGAAGTACCCCCTTAAAGAGACTGAGGAAGATTTGCATACTTTTTAGCCAGTAGTTCTGAAAGTACCCTCGAGCCAAAACGAGTCCCCGAACATTGCGTACTACGTCATATATGTGCAGCTCTTGCGCTCTCTCTCTCTGCTGTGTTACTGAGCTGTTGGGCCAGCCCTGCAACCTCATTGGATAACGCTGGGCAGTCCTGGGCCAGCCTTCTTTCACTTTGCAACTCTTCAATGTGCAACTTGCTAGCGGTCACTCAAATAGCAAGGGGCTTAAGCTCATTGTCTGAAACTCTAATTGCTAGGGGTCTGCCCACGTGGGCCAAGCTTGCAGTACTCAAAATGGCGCCACACAGCTTCCAGAAAAGTTGCTTTCAAACTAGGGATTTTGTGGCATACCCCTTGACTTTTTACACATTTTATGTTTCAGCCTTATTCTAAAATGGATTAAATTGTTTTTCCCCCTCATCAGTCTACAAACAATAACCCATAATGACGAAGCAAAAACAGGATTTTCGATTATTTTGCAAATTTATAAAAAATAAAACACTGAAATATCACATTTACATAAGTATTCAGACCCTTTACTCAGTACTTTGTTGAAGCAACTTTGGCATGACGCTACAAGCTTGGCACACCTGTATTTGGGGAGTTTCTCCCATTCTTCTCTGCATATCCTCTCAAGATCTGTCAGGTTGGATGGGGAGCGTCGCTGCACAGCTATTTTCAAGTCTCTCCAGAGATGTTCCATTGGGTTCAAGTTCGGGCTCAGGCTGGGCCACTCAAGGACATTCAGAGACTTGTCCCGAAGCCACTCCTGCATTGTCTTGGCTGTGTGCTGTCGTGACGTGACTTTCATTAATATGATGATTGTTATTTATCGAATCAACTAACTATGTTTAATTGTTACTCGATTTAAATTAATTATGTAACAATTAACTCATTAGGATTTGGGGTACCACGGAAGAAGTTGTTTATGGAGTTACCATCTCCTGAATTAAACTCTAAAAGGTCTTTTACCTATCAATATGTATAAAACAGTCAACGTATCAATCATTACCTCTTATCAGTCGTCATTCTGAATGGTCACAGAATTCTTGGATCCGCAAGAACCCCAGCTTTACTTATGATTCAGCACTACACAAATTGGCTTAATTATTTATTTACTAGCTAACTAAATAATAACACAGAATACATACTTAATACATGAGAAAAAGTCCCTAGCAGACTAACAGCAGCATGATTGGTTGGTTATCAAAAGAGGGAGGGGTAGAGGAAGGCCCTCAAAATTGTCAAAGACTCCAGCCACCCTAGTCATAGACTGTTCTCTCTGCTACCGCACGGCAAGCGGTACCGGAGTGCCAAGTCTAGGTACAAAAGACTTTTCAACAGCTTCTACCCCCAAGCCATAAGACTCCTGAACAGCTAATCATGGCTACCCGGACTATTTGCACTGCTCCCCCCCCACCCCATCCTTTTACGCTGCTGCTACTCTGTTAATTATTTATGCATAGTCACTTTAACTCTACCCACATGCACATATTACTTCAACTACCTCAACTAGCCGGTGCCCCCGCACATTGACTCTGCACCGGTACCCCCCTGTATATATAGCCTCCCTACTGTTATTTTATTTTACTTCTGCTCTTTTTTTCTCAACTTTTTTTGTTGTTGTTTTATTTTTATAAATAAATGCACTGTTGGTTAAGGGCTGTAAGTAAGCATTTCACTGTAATATCTGCACCTGTTGTATTCGGCGCATGTGGCCAATAAAATTTGATTTGATAGATATGGAGAGACAAAGAGAGTCAAACTTATCGTTGATACATTTGGAAGCTACCCTCAAAGTAATCATAACACTTTGCTCACGAACCACTGCTCGTTTGGGTAAGAAGTCATAAATATATTTACGTGTAGATGTCTTTGTTCGTCGTCGCTCCATTGAAACCAATCAATCCTTCTATGGGAAGGGGTCGGTTTTAGTGTCCCGTTTCGGTGTAAGGCTCTGCTTGTCCACCAGAGGTCACAATGTCCTCCTTAGTTGTCCTGGCTTGGAGTGGAGTGTTCAAATAGAACAGATACTCAGATGCATTCTAATGATTGTCTGAGATGGGATTTTCTTCTTCCCACCTCGTGTGGTTAGTCAAAGTTCTAGATCACTTTACACGCACAGCTGCAGACTGGCAATGTTCTGGTCTAGTGAGTTTATCGGGGCATGTCAAGTCACCATGCATAGCTTATATGAAAACCTATGATCTCATTCGAAAACTAAAATCACATTCCTATCTTAACAAAAATACTCTCGTAATTCTCCATATTATATACACAACATATTGGATGTTAACGTGACAGATAAAGTGTGTATACTTTCAAAATTACAGTATTTTCTTGATACCATCCTTAATGACATCACAAAATAATAAACAATATAACATGATTATTCTTTAGATCCCCACTGACCATTCCCCACATTCTTATGTTGGAAATATTGATTCAGTGTTCACTTTTTGGACGTAAAAGTTTTGGCGGCAAAAGTATTCTGGGGGACAAAGCACATTTCTTTCAATACTGAAGAACAAGTGAGAGATTCCCCTCCTGCCTAATTTACGACCGAGTGTTAAGGTGTCAAAACCGGCCCAGCCCCCCTTCCCCTCTTCTGTGGGTCAGAGGGTCTGGTTGTTGTCAGCCATTTGCCAAGCTGATCTGAGGGCTTTGGATCCTCAGCCAGGAGAGTCATGACAGTGCTTCGGGTCGTTGTCCTGTTGGAAGGTGAACCTTCGCTCCAGTCTGAGGTCCTGAGCTCTCTGGAGCAGGTTTTCATCAAGGATCTCTCTGTACTTTGCTCCGTTCATCTTTCCCTCTATGCTGACTAGTCTCCCAGTCCCTGATGATGAAAAACATCCCCACAGCATGATGCTGCCACCACCATGCTTCACTGTAGGGATGGTCCCAGGTTTCCTCCAGACGTGACGCTTTGCATTCAGGCCAAATAGTTCAATCTTGGCTTCATCAGACCAGAGAATCTTGTTTATCATGATCTGAGAGTCCTTTAGGTGCCTTTTGGCAAACTCCAAGCGGGCTGTCATGTGCCTTTTACTGAGGAGTTGCTTCCGCCTGGCCACTCTACCATAAAGGCCTGATTTGATGGAGTTCTGCAGAGATGGTTGTCCTTCTGGAAGGTTCTACCATCTCCACAGAGGAACTCTGGAGATCTTTCAAAGTGACCATCAGGTTCTTGATCATCTCCCTGACCAAGGCCCTTCTCCCCCGATTGCTCAGTTTGGCCAGGCGGCCAGCTCAAGGAAGAGTCTTGGTGGTTACAAACTTCTTCCATTTAAGATTGATGGCCACTGTGTTCTTGGGGACCTTCAATGCTGCAGAACATTTTTGGTACCCTTCCCCAGCTCTGTGCCTGGACACAATCCTGTCTCAGAGCTCTACATACAATTCCTTCGACCTCATGGCTTGGTTTTTGCTCTGACATGCACTGTCAACTCTGGGACCTTTTATATAGACAGGTGTGTGCCTTTCCAAATCATGTCTAATCAATTACATTTACCACAGGTGGACTCCAATGAAGTTGTAGAAACATTTCAAGGATGATCAATGGAAACAGGATGCACCTGCTCAGTTTCGAGTCTCATAGTAAAGGGTCTGAATACTTATGTAAATGTTATATTTCCGTTTTTTATTTTTATACATTAGCAAAAATTCCTAAAAACCTGTTTTTGCTTTTTTATTATGGGGTATTGTGTGTAGATTGATGGGGGGTGGTGGGGGGGAACATTTTCATCCATTTTAGAATAAGGCTGTAATGTAACAAAATGTGGGAAAAGGGAGGTGGTCTGAATACTTTCCTAATGCACTGTATAAACTACACATTGACACATCCAGCCCAAAGCGTGAGGTTTAAAAAATACTTACCTGAAAATGTGTACTGAAAACATGCATACATGACAATGTGTTAGCAGTATTTATACAGCAGACCATTTGTACTCAGCGACGTTGAATCTGTATAATGTTAAAGCACTTTCGCGTCAACCTTTGTCGAGTAGTTTGCTTTTGCTGTACTATTTTAATCTCTCGTGGTTTTCCCAGCCTCGTGACGACAAATGTACCTAATGACTAAACATTGTCCTCTGTGAAGTCCCACCAAGCTCCATCAAACAGTGCTAATGCCTCTCCCGGCACCATCTGTAACCTGAGTTCTCTGTATTCAAATAGATCTGATTTTGTGTGTGTGCACAGCCGGTGAGTGGCCCTTATCTGGGCTTTTGTCCACAGTCCTCCCTGCTGTTCAAGCATACACTCAGTCAGTATCACGAGGAGAAATGGTGAAAAACAGTCCTGCAATGAGGTACACTGATCAACATGCCATCATCAAATATAATTGGTGCCATTACACCTTTTTTTCTTTACGTTTAATTGCCTGCCAAAATGTCAGGCTCTGTTTTTTTCTTTTTTCAAAAATGATTAAGTGATTTATTGTTTGCTCGTCCGTCTAGGATAGAGAGGCTTGAACATGAAAGCTGGAGGATAACTAAAGTGAATGTGTTTCTCTGCCTAGTAATGCCAGTCTGAGTACAGTACATACAGTATCGGTAACCTATTCACCACTGGGAATAATGCCACTGAATTACAGTCACGATGACTTGGACAATTTCAAATTGAACTCGTAATAAGCATTTACATACTTAAAGTTGTTAGATATAAACACCTTTTCTGTATATACCGAATCTGGGATCTTAATGGAATTGGCATGAATCCCTGTGGGATTGTCTAAGACCAGCCAGCCGGACAGCTGATTTAACTGTGGGTTTAAACAACCAAATAATTTCTGCAAGAACTGTCAGAAACCGTCTCACGGAAGCTCATTTGCGTGCTCATCATCCTCACCAGGGTCTTGACCTGACTGCAGTTCGGCGTCGTAACCGACTTCAGTGTGAAAATGCTCACCTTCGATGGTCATTGGCAAGCTGGAGAAGTGTGCTCTTCACGGATGAGTCCCGGTTTACATTTTACATTTTAGTCATTTAGCAGACGATCTTATCCAGAGCGACTTACAGTTAGTGAGTGCATACATTTTTCATACTGTACCGGGCTGTTGGAAGACAGCGTGTATGGCGTTGTGTGAGCGAGCGGTTTGCTGATGTCAACGTTGTGAACAGAGTGTCCCATGGTGGTGGTGGGGTTATGGTATGGGCAGACGTAAGCTATGGACAACGAACACAATTTGCATTTTATCGATGGAAATTTGAATGCACAGAGATACCGTGACGAGATCCTGAGGCCCATTGTCGTGCCATTCATCAGCCGCCATCACCTCATGTTTCAGCATGATAATGCACGGCCCCATGTCACAAGGATCTGTACACAATTCCTGAAAGCTAAATATGTCCCAGTTCTTCCAGGGCCTGCATACTCAAACATTTCACCCATTGAGCATGTTTGGGATGCACTGGATCATGTACGACAGCGTGTTCCAGTTCCTGCCAATATCCAGCAACTTCGCACAGCCATTGACGAGTGGGACAACATTCCACAGGCCACAATCAACAGCCTGATCAACTCTGTGTATGATATGTGTCAAGCTGCATGAGGCAAATGGTCACACCAGATACTGACTGGTTTTCTGATACACACCCCTACCTTTTTTTAATGGTATCTGTGACCAACAGATGCATATCTGTATTCCCAGTCATGTGAAATCCATAGATTAGGCCTAATGAATTGATTTCAATTGACTGATTTACTTATATGAACTGTAACTCAGTAAAATCTTTGAAATTGTTGCATGTTGCGTTTTTATGTTTTTGTTATGTATTGTCCAATGAGAGTTTTTGAAGCCACTGGTCGGCCATATTGGCACTCTCCAGATGAAGCAGTCCTACCATAGGAATGAATGGAATTCTGCAGTATTTTAATTAAATGTTAAGGACTGAATTACATGTTTTTTAGTATTTTTTTTGTTGTTGTAGTGGGGACAGTAATGTTAGAACCTTCAAAAAATTATGTTTAGCTCACATAATATATTTTAGAAGTATGCATTAAGGTGTCTGTAATAGAATACATGTGGCAAAAACAAATGTAGATGTTAATAAATGCATTTCTATAGCTTCCAAAATATATTTTACAATGGTTGGGGAGTGTCAAGATGGAGGCGCGCTGGCTTCAAAACAGCGCCCCGTAGTCATCTAGTGTGTGTGTGTGTGTGTGTGTGTGTATAAATAATTGGAGGGATGCAACACCATTCTTCCACAAGAAATTCCATCATTTGGTGTTTTGTTGATGGTGGTGGAAAACGCTGTCACAGAATTTCCCACAAGCATTCAATTGGGTTGAGGTCTGGTGACTGAAATGGCCATGGCATATAGTTTACATCGTTTTCAGGCTCATCAAACCATTCCATGACCACTTGTGCCCTGTGGATGGGTGCATTGTCATCCTATGGGGGCATAGCCATTGTAAATGTAGCCAAAATAATGGCCAGCCCAGCCTTTTTATAGATGACCCTAAGTATGATGGGATGTTAGTTGCTTAATTAACTCAGGAACCACCCCTGTGTGTAAGCACCTGCTTTCAATATACTTTGTATTCCTCATTTACTCAAGTGTTTCCATTATTTTGGAAGATACCTGTATCTTGTGGTGGCCAAAGCTCTTTTTTAGTTTTACAGCTACCTCAGAGAGAAATCCAGGTACTGGGTATCAGTCAGAAATGCATTGATCTCAACCCAGCCTACCATGGTTCTCAACTGGTTTTGCCTCTGGACCCAAATTGAACCAGGTTGTCTCAGTCGCGACCCAATATTCGCATTGGAAAAATAATCACCAAAATACAATATGGAAAACTCTTTTAAAAATGTGGGTCGCGACCCACCAGTTAAGAATCGCTGCCCTAACAGGTATTGCCATTTGATATCATTTGACTTCTTTTGGTTTACTGAATGAAAAGTGCAGAGAAGTGCCTTTCTATCTTTATAACTGAGACTAAATTAATTCACAGAACTTGGAGCTTCAGAGAGCTTCTAACTTTAATTTTAATGACTTTATAAATATTTACAGACAAGGGTTGCCAGGAGGGTGAAATATAAATGAGGCTTTTATTTGTAAGTCATATGTTATAATTCTCTCTATCCATTTTTCCTCTCTGCGTCTATCTTGTTTGTGTGTGTGTGTGTTCTTTAGTTTGTTTGCTTGCTCGTTTGATACGACATCCCTGACTGTACCCCTGTAATGCTACTTAATATTTCAGTTTGTGTGTGTCCAGTATCCTCATTGTCTGTGCATCATCAAGCATCTGGATCAGCACATGCACGTGCGCGCACCACCATGCACATTGTCGGAGCCGCCACAGGCTTAACTTGCCCTCTATTAAAGATTTACGGTCTTCAGAGGGAGTTATTAAACCCCAGGGCCCCACTTTGACACGCTCAATTCCAGCTCTGTTTGTAGCATTGTGCTGAGTTTAAAGGAGGTTCATTGAAAGGTCTTTCAGCCATTCCGGATGATTGATCTCACTCTGGCCCCTTTGATACGCGAGCTAAGAATGCCAGTCTGCTCTCTCGCTCTCTTAGTCCTAGTTTCCTCCTCTCCCTCGGACCTCTCGCTCTCTCACTCTCTCAGACCTCTCGCTCTGTTGGCCCTCTTTCTCTCACCCTCTTCAGCCCCCTTTGGCTCTGCTCGTGCCAGGCGCCATGTTTGAGGGATACGCCTGATTTTAATTACACCCTTTGATTATTCTCCAAACTGAACTCCTCGCCCTGTGAGCGAGCGATTGCTGATGATACAGACCAGGGCTGCCTCGCTGCCTCAGTGCCTCTGCCAGGCAGCACCGCAGTAAAGAAGAGATGTGTGTCCAGGCCAGGCTGAGATGTTTCCCCACTGAGATATTCTCTCAATACACATGGGATTTTACTAGAAGAAATGTGTTTGTGTCTTGGAGTGTTTTATTGGGGGGATGGTTGAAGGTGTGCTGCAGAGTTAGGCTAACCCCTCTCAGCTAACTTAGCACCTGGCTGTAGTGGTACCAGTATACAGATGTTAACATTCTGTAGATTCATCATGATGACATTTGATGGGTTAGACATTTCCAGTCATTATCTAGCTGTATACATGTGCAACAATTTCGACTGTTTTATGACCTGCAGTGCCTGTCATGGTGGATGTGATTTGTTGCCATGGCACGGCAGCAATTTTGTAATCCACGTCGTCCGATGAATGAGGAGTAGTATTCCTTTGTCTTAATCACGTTTAATGGGGTCACACTTAAGGCCCGCACAGACTGTAAGATTTTAGCAGTTTTATGTCACGATTTTGCCGTCCCAGACAAAATGTCCACGTCGTGGGCAAATTCTTAGGTCGTAAACAATTGTCGGACATCTTGGCTTGTTCTGTGTGACAGGTTCTAGGTCTGCCGATTTTAAGGACCACTACTTGCGGTCGTAGGCTCCAACAAAGTTCTGGCAGTGTCCGACATGTTTTGACCAATAGGAACACGATTATTGTTAATAGTCAGATTAATATAATATTTGGATTTAAACGTTTACCTGCTTTGCAAGAAGAACAATTTCCCTAATCTTGTTTAGCCTACATTACACATCTGAAATCAGGCTACCAGATGGGATTTTGAGAAATGCACAGAATTGCCAATCAAAATAAACGTTCTAACACAGCGACCATGTTATTTTTGGGAAGCCTATTAGATTCTGAGTTCAGACATATACAGATTGTATGTGAAAACTTTTTCTAAGATGCATACGTTCAGTTTTTCTGAACTCACTTCATTCATGCATAAGCATAGAGGGAGGCTTGCGCTGCTGGTGCTGGCACATGTGCAGATCAAATACTCCGCTGCAGTTGACGTTGCCTTGTGGCAACTCTGGCAACAGAACTGAAGCAAATCGTACAATCTGGCCAGGTTGATATCATGATTTTAATTTGGTAACATCGCAGTGTGACGTGTAATAATCTGACGTACAGTGTGGGAAGGCCTTAAGCAGCCTTTTTGTGGGTAGTACTACCAGAGGCATTTGTGTGGCTGTGTTTCATATGTCATAGGGTTTCCACAATGAGTCAGGCTGGTTTCACCACTCATTTCACAAGAGGCAACCCAGTAAAGTGGAAGTGGATTCTGCAGTGAAGTTCCATGTTGTGATCATAAACCTTTTTATTTTTTTTTACCACCAAGGGCATTGTGTTATTTAGTATTTAGGGGGAATGTATCTGTTATGACTTGAGATATGAGGTGCATTCTCTAGTTCTGTACCGACACGATCATTGTGGCCTTATCCTTTAACACTTGCTGAACTCCTCCCCTCTCATCTGCTCTGTGTCCGTTCCATTCAGCGGTTTCACCACTGGATACTAGGCTTGGATAGATTACCGTATACCAGGGTATTTGGAAAAAGCCATGGGATGGATTTTCAATACTGTGAATATACCGTAAAAACTATTTATTTTATTAAGTTTTTCAATAAATTTGAATATTTGTAGCTACTTTTTAAGTTAATACCTGCAGTCAACTTGTGCAATACATTAGGAGATAAAGCAGATTGCGTTCTTCATTTCACCTGTCACATTTTCCATTATGACGCTTACCGTAGTTCCCCATAACAGTTGCGCCAATCACGTGTTTGTAAATAGCACAACGGGAGAAAGCGGGAGCCGGTAAGTCCATAGCGTTCTATATCTATCGGCGAGTCTCTGTTGTGCGGCGCACATGAGGTGATGAAGTACACTTGTATACAATTCACTACTAAATGTTTGCCATTAGATACAGTATCTTATGGCTTTCTGCCAGAAGTCAAAGAGCTCTGGGTGAGTTATCTGTACAGTTGGCATTTTTCTCCCCTCTGTACACATTCTCCCTGTGTACACATGCTGCTCTTCCTTCAGGAAAGTGCATCACAACTTTGTTCATTTGCACTATTTCTCTCATTCACTTTTGCTTGTAAATGCCCCATACTTACCGAAAATGACATTCGGTAGCTACTAGCTATGCTTGTAGAACTTTATGAGCTGGATTTGCCTGGATTTATGTTCGTTTTTGCTCATTAGCATTTATCTAACAGTGTCTGTGATTTCGCTATTAGTTTGTGCTCATTTTGTTAGCATTCTGTTACTAGAGGCCCAATGGGATTTTCTTGCATTTTTAGTGCCGCCTTGTGTGCTATGCTGGTAATACTGTAAATCCCGGGATGAGAGAAGGATGGTATGACGATATGAAAATCTGGATACTGCCCAAGCCTACTGCATACACTGCAGGATTTCCAGAACAATGCCTAGTGTGTGTGCATGTGTCATAGATAGATATATAATGTGATGGGTATCTAGGAATTACTGTTAAAATTTGTGCAGAATGCTGAGATGTATAGTTGTCATGTTATATTCTACTCTGTCCAGAAGGCCGTGAGTGGGCTGATGCATGAATCCTTTACATCTATACAGGTAACTGCCAACATAATGGAAACGGCTGAGTAAATGAGGGATACAAAGTATATTGAAAGCAGGTGCTTCCACACAGGTGTGGTTCATGAGTTAATTAAGCAATTAACATTCTGTTATAGTGTGGACACTATATAAATAATTACATTGAATATGTGTTGTACTTACCTGCAGTATAGTATGATTGCTATTCATGTGTGCATGGTTATTATTGGCATTGACCGTGACCTTTCCCCTTTGTTGATGTCATCATCCAGAGTCAGATGTGACTCTACCACAGGTTGAGTGGGCTGTATCGTTCTGCTGTTTTTGTACCGTTTGTACATGGCTGTACACCTTTTATTTCTTGGGTTGAAAGTAAAGGAAAGTAATATTGAAATGCATGTAGGCATTCCTTGTCAAGTTACTACACATTCCATCATGCTTAGGGTCATGTATAAAATGCTGGGCAGGTCATTATTTTGTCTACCGTGGCTATGCCCCCATAGGATGACAATGCCTCCATCCAGAGGGCACAAGTGGTCGCTGAATGGTTTGATGAGCATGGAAACCATATGCCATGGCCATCTCAGTCACCAGATCTCAACCCAATTGAACACTTATGGGAGATTCTGGAGTGGTGCCTGAGACGCCATTTTCCATCAACAAAACACCAAATGCTGGAATTTCTCGTGGAAGAATGGTGTCACATCCCTCCAATAGAGTTTCAGACACTTGTAGAATCTATGACATAGTGCATTGAAGCTGTGGTGGCCCAATGCCCTATTAAGAACACTGAGGTATAATAAGAACAGGAGACTGCGTCCAAGATGTCTGCCGATTGTTTTCAAGGTAATCTACTCACGTTCACTTACGCCGATTCATGGACCGTCTAAATCCGGTTTGCATCCGGTTTATATGGACCAACATTGCGCATGTAAAGAGAGCAGAGTGAGCAGCGACGATGTCATCACGTCATCCAATAACATGGCAGACATTGGATGAATATAACATGTTACTATCTTCAGCATGTGAGTGATTAAACATTTTTGGGGCCTCAGCGACAATTATTGGAATAATTAAATGGATGTTTTGTGCACGAAGGTGATGACTAAAGTGTCTTATTAGGAATTTGCAAATCTGACTTCTCTATGTGGCCATATATGGAAATTGTCTTTCTGGGCCAGGCGTCAGTTAAACTGCAGTACCGAGGCAAAAATGTAGGAGCAGTCAAAACCATGCTTCTAGTCTGGAACCCTGGCCCCTTGATTAAGACATTTTATGCTGGTGTTTCCTTTATTTTGGCAGTTATCTGTAGGTGAGAGACCACATGTCAAACCCCACGCTATTTGAAGGTGAAATATACACAGAGTATGCCAAACATTAGGAAAACCTTCCTAACATTGAGTTGCTCCCCCCTTTTGCCCTCAGAACAGCCTCAATTTGTCGGCGCATGGACTCTACAAGGTTTCGTAAGCGTTCCACAGGGATGCTGGCCAATGTTGACTCCATTGCTTCCCACAGTTGTGTCAAGTTGTCTGGATATCCTTTGGGTGGTTGACCATTATTGATACACATGGGAAACTGTTGAGCCTGAAAAACCCAGCAGCGTTGCAGTTCTTGACACAAACCAGTGCGGCTTAAAAATCCTTCTTTAACCTGTCTCCTCCCCTTCATTTACACTGATTGAAGTGGATTTAACAAGCGACATCAATAAGGGATCATAGCTTTCACCTGGATTCACCTGGTCAGTATTTTGTATACTCAGTGTATAGTGGAAAGTCCAGCTGCACAGACGTCATGAAGGGGATATGTATGTGCATGTTACACACACACTTCCAGACCAACATTTCCACACTTCAATTCAATCGGGGCTTTATTCGCATGGGAAACATGCTTACATTGCCAAAACAAGTGAAATAAGCAACAGAAGACACAACATCAACAAAAAACTATTATAATTTAACAGTAAATATTGCTCTAAAAAAGGTTTCATTTCAAGTGTTATATTAGCAGCTATGTACAGTGTTTTAGCAATGTGCAAATAGTTGTAGTACGAATAGTAAGGGAAGATAAATAAACAGATAAATGTTGTTGGTAATTACAATGTTTGTGCTCCACTGGTCGCCATTTTCTCATGGCAACGGGCCACAAATCTTGCTGCTGTGATTGCACACTGCGGTATTTCGCCTAACAGATATGGGAGTTTATCAATGTTTGATTTGTTTTCAAATTCTTTATGGGTGTGATCTGTGGGAAATACAGTATATGTCTCTGTGGCTATACATTTGGCAGGAGGTTAGGAAGTGCAGCTCTGTTTCCACCTCATTTTGTGGGCAGTGGGCATACCTGGCACTCGAGAGAAGACAGGCTATGGCGGTCTCTCTCAATAGCAAGGCTATGCTCACGGAGTCTGTACATAGTCAAGGATTTTCTTAATTTTGGGTCAGTCACAGTGGTCAGGTATTCTGTCACTGTGTACTCACTGTTTAGGGCCAGATAGCATTCCAATTTGTTAAATTTTTTTGGTTGATTCTTTCCGGTGTGTTAAATAGTTATCTTTTTGCTTTCTCATAATTTGGTTGCGTCTAATTGCTCATTTTTTGTGAATTCTTGGTTGGTTAGTGGACACCAGACGTCACAACCATATAGGGCAATGGGTTCTATAATTGATTTAAGTATTTTTTGGATGTCGCGTTTTATGTTCCTTTTGATGGCAGCCTTGTGGAAGTTACCTGTGGTGTTGTTTAGGCCTAGTTAGGTATAGTTCTTTGTGTGCTCTAGGGCAACGGTGTCTAGATCAGAATATGTGAGTGGAGCAAGGAGCATAGCGTGCCCAATTTGACTGGAGCGTGGCGTGAGATTCCCAAAGGCTGGAGCGTCGACCTTCTCACCCGCTCCAATTTCGCTCGAGGAGCGTTCACTTCAGCACAGTTCCCGCTCAGCCCAGTCAAAACTGTTCGCTGCTCTGGCACCCCAATGGTGGAACAAGCTCCCTCACGACGCCAGGACAGCGGAGTCACTCACCACCTTCCGGAGACACTTGAAACCCCACCTCTTTAAGGAATACCTGGGATAGGATAAAGTAATCCTTCTACCCCCCTTACCCCACCCCAAAGAAAAAAAAAAAAAAACATATTGTAAAGTGGTTATCCCACTGGCTATAAGGTGAATGCTCTGGATAAGAGCGTCTGCTAAATGACGTAAATGTAAATGAGCACAGGGCATGCCCGCCCCAGCATGCATTTGTAGTCTACCTGTGTGCTGCTATAGCCCCTTGCTTTAGCTACTATCATGGAGTTCGCTAAATATTTTCATAAAGAAACTGATAAGACACACAGGTGCTAAATCAAGGTGACTTACAAAGATAAGGACCAAGAGCAAGAGAGGGAGTGCGGTGATGTGTCCACTACTAAAGAATCATTGTGGAATCTAAAAAGACACGTATCACAAAAGCATGATGGTGTACGTACTACGTGCACATGCTAAAAGAAAGGAACAAGGTGGGTAGATACTGTAACTAAGTGTGGCATTCTAGAAAATGATTTATAAACAAAAAATCAGATCTCTTAAACGTTTCGTTCATTTTTGTTCTATTATCTATACAATAGGCCATAACTGATTTTGGCCCAATAGGCCTGGCATATTCCCACGTTCAAGGAGCTTTCTGTTTTGATTAGGTTATTTTGCTTAAAAATCTTTAGGCCTACCTATAGAAAAATGTAATAACAACTCTGCATCTCTGCCCAGTCTGGCAAAAGTGGTCAAAAGGGTGTTTTGCAGAGCCACTGGGGATGCTTGTGTGTGGAGGATATTCTCCGCTGCTGGCCTGTTCTCCAGGCACCATCGCATGAGCCTGAAGCCACACACTGGCCAAACTCGTGTTTCTAAAAATGAATTCTCAAAATGAATTCAAAGGCACTAAGTCATTTTTTGTTTAATTTGTATTTAATTCTAAGTAAGTCACAGCCTACTGTATATGCGCAATTTATAGACTAGAATGATTTAATACAACTAAATGTTTAAATGCTGAGCCCTTTATGTCCCTACCAGCTTATTGTGTCGCATTCGCAAATGCTTCCCAATGTATTTCTTTGTAGGCTATAGCCTTTAAATAATATAGCCTAAATAATTCATTTTTGTTCCTTCTTAGGAACAACCATATAGGGCAATGGGTTCTATAATTGATTTAAGTATTTTTTGGATGTCGCGTTTTATGTTCCTTTTGATGGCAGCCTTGTGGAAGTTACCTGTGGTGTTGTTACAGGAGGCAGGCTCCCTGTCTGGCTCCTGACCTATTTAGTGTTTATATGCTGTCTAATATGGCATGTAGCTTATTTGAAAGGATGTGCGCTTCTTACATTCACCTTTTCATGTTTATTAAAATAATTTTCATTCAAATCCATATGATTTCGTTTTAATTCTTAAAAACCAAATGGTAGGTCCATGTAGTCACAAATTGATGGGGGTTGGTTAATTTGTGATTTATGTAATGAATGGAGCGAATTTGGAGCGGCAGTTTTTCCTGTGAGTGCACGCTTTTTAGCGGAGTTGTTGGAAAGGACATGGAGCTCAACTCCGGTCACAGGCTCTGGTCTAGATAGAATTTGTATTTGTTGTCCTGGCTACTGGACCTTATTTGGAACACCATTATTTTTGTCTTAGTAACCACGTTTCCAGCCACAGTTTTCATGCGAGTAAAGCCATATCGTAAAGTAATGTGGTATATATCATACCACAGCTGTGGTGGAAACGGGAAGTTTCGGTACAATTTTATAAATGCTGACAGATAATCTGTTCATTCGACATGGTGGGATCTTTTTGTGTCTAAAGTATATTATGCGAGAAATGCCAGTAGAAACGCCTTTATGTGCAAATACTGTTATAATAACCATCATATCGAAGCAAACTTGGAATCACATGATGATATGGTGTGTGGTCCTCCCACTACGACTCGGGAAACCATGCAGTTTATTAGGCTACAGATAAAGTAAATGATGAGGAACTTCACAGGGTGGTGAAAGTGCACATTATGAGCTTGATTCTCCATGACATGATGATCGATGCTTGACTGCTGTTTGACAATCCATAATAATCTCATCATGTAGACTCGGTCCCGTGTGGCTCAGTTGGTAGAGCATGGCGCTTGCAACGCCAGGGTTGTGGGTTCAATTCTCACGGGGGGGCAGTACGAAGACGTATGAAAATGTATGCACTCACTACTTACTGTCAATCGCTCTGAATAAGTGCATCTGCTAAATGACTAAAATGTAAAATGTAGCCTGCTCATACAGCCTACCTGCACTGTATCTGCCAGCTGTTGGCTAGAGCGCATATGCCAAGGCTAGAGTAGGCACATTTGCTATTTAACGCAACCGTTTTTGTGACAAAACTATCTGTAGAGTTGAAAATGCAATGGCAACACATTGAACTTTAGATTTTTATTCGGTACAAAATTACATTTTGTGTGCACTATGTCATCACGCACTGATTTTTCTCCACAACAACTCAGTTTGATGGAAACACACCACTGGAGGGAAAATGTTCATTTTCGTTATGCAGATTTTAGAATATTCACATGATAATCTGTTGCCAATTGGATGGGAACCTAGTTACTGAAATTCACTGTCAGGGCCCAAGTCTGACAGAACACACTGTCCCTCTTTTTAATGTGCCTCCATCTAATCATACAAAATCAATCATAATCAATTAAAGAGAAATTGCAGAAAGGCAGAGTGGAAGTGGAGAAAGTCAAAGTTGCAGGTCCATTATGATATTCTGAGAGAGCAACTTGGCAAACATAACAAGGCAATTAGAAATGCCAGACGGGCTCATTTTTCTAACTTGATCACTATTAATTAGAATAATTTCAGTGCTCTTCTCAACCGTTGATGGCCTGATTAAATTCTACCTCCGCAAACCTATGTGATCTAAATAAGTACATAAGTATTCAGACCCTTTGCAATGAGACTTGAAATTGAGCTCAGTTGCATCCTGTTTCCATTGATCATCCTTAATGTTTCTACCACTTGATTGGAGTCCACCTGTGGTAAATTCAATTGAATTGGACATGATTTGGAAAAGGCACACACCTGTCTATATAAGGTACCACAGTTGACAGTGCATATCAGAGCAAAAACCAAGCCATGAGGTCGAAGGAATTGTCCATAGAGCACCGAGACAGGATTGTGTCAAGGCACAGATCTGGGGAAGGATACCAAAAAAGTTCTGCAGCATTGAAGGTCCCCAAGAACACAGTGGCCTCCATCATTCTTAAATGGAAGAAGTTTGGAACCACCAAGACTCTTCCTAGAGCTGGCCGCCCGGCCAAACTGAGCAATCGGGGAGAAGGATCAGGGAGGTGACCAAGAACCTGATGGTTACTCTGACAGAGCTCCAGAGTTCCTCTGTGGAGATGGGAGAACCTTCCAGAAGGACAACCATCTCTGCAGCACTCCATCAATCAGGCCTTTATGGTAGAATGGCCAGACGGAAGCCACTCCTCAGTAAAAGGCACATGACAGCCCGCTTGGAGTTTGCCAAAAGGCACTTAAAGACTCTCAGACCATGAAACACGATTCTCTGGTCTGATGAAATCAAGATTGATCTCTTTGGCATGAATGCTAATCGTCACGTCTGGAGGAAACCTGGCACCATCCCTACGGTGAAGCATGGTGGTGGCAGCATCATGCTGTGGTGATGTTTTTCAGCGGCAGGGACAGGGAGACTAGTCAGGATCAAGGGAAAGCTGAACGGAGCAAAGTACAGAGAGATCCTTGATGAAAACCTGCTCCAGAGCGCTCAGGACCTCAGACTTGGGTGAAGGTTCACCTTCCAACAGGACAACAACCCTAAGCACACAGCCAAGACAACGCAGGAGTGGCTTCAGTACAAGTCTCTGAATGTCCTTTCGTGGCCCAGCCAGACTCCGGACTTGAACCCGATCTAACATCTCTGGAGAGACCTGAAAATAGCTGTGCAGCCACACTCCCCATCCAACCTGACAGAGCTTGAGAGTTTCTGCAGAGAAGAATGGGAGAAACTCCCCAAGTACAGGTGTGCCAAGCTTGTAGCGTCATACCCAAGAAGACTCGAGGCTGTAATCGCTGCCAAAGGTGCTTCAACAAAGTACTGAGTAAAGGGACTGAATACTTATGTAAATGTATTATTTCAGTTTTATTATTTTTAATACATTTGTAAAAACTTCAAAACTGTTTTTGCTTTGTCATTATGGGGTATGGTGTGTAGATTGAAGGGGGAAAAAACAATTTTAATCCATTTTAGAATATGGCTGTAACGTAACAAAATGTAGAAAAAGTCAAGGGGTCTGAATACTTTCCCGAATGCACTGTATATGTTACCCCTTGGCAGCGTTATCAGAAAGCACAGCATTGATTTTTCACTGCTACGCAGACGATGCACAACATAACATTTGTCACCAGAGGATTTTAGCTCCGCAGATAAATTATTAGACTGTATTAGTGTTTTTAAAATACTTGGATAGCTCACAACTTCCTCCAGCTAAATCAAAACAAGACCGAGGTACTTATTGTTGGAGCCAAAGCACAGCGAGCGAATCATCTGGCCGCACATTGTAATTCACGGGCAATAAAGATAAAACACCAGGTAAAAAACCTAGGTGTTATTTTAGATTCTGAACTACATTTCAAATCACACATTAGGAATGTGACCAAAATTAGCTTTTTACCACCTGAGCAACATTGCCAAAGTGCAGATGTTTCTCTATCAGGCTGATACAGAGACTCATCCATGCTTTTATTACAAGCAGGCTTGACTACCATAATGCTGTCCTGTCTGGTCTACCCACGAAAGCCATTGGTCAACTGCAAAACATACAGAATGCTGCAGCACATGTACAGACCAAGACCAGATGGAGAGCGCACACACACCGGTTTTAAGGTCTCTACACTGCCTGTTGGTTTTAAATCAATCCAAGATTGTGCACCCCATTACAGTGGGGAAAAAAAGTATTTAGTCAGCCACCAATTGTGCAAGTTCTCCCACTTAAAAAGATGAGAGAGGCCTGTAATTTTCATCATATGTACACGTCAACTATGACAGACAAAATGAGAAGAAAATCCAGAAAATCACATTGTAGGATTTTTTATGAATTTATTTGCAAATTATGGTGGAAAATAAGTATTTGGTCAATAACAAAAGTTTCTCAATACTTTGTTATATACCCTTTGTTGGCAATGACACAGGTCAAACGTTTTCTGTAAGTCTTCACAAGGTTTTCACACACTGTTGCTGGTATTTTGGCCCATTCCTCCATGCAGATCTCCTCTAGAGCAGTGATGTTTTGGGGCTGTCGCTGGGCAACACGGACTTTCAACTCCCTCCAAAGATTTTCTATGGGGTTGAGATCTGGAGACTGGCTAGGCCACTCCAGGACTTTGAAATGCTTTTTACGAAGCCACTCCTTCATTGCCCGGGCGGTGTGTTTGGGATCATTGTCATGCTGAAAGACCCAGCCACGTTTCATCTTCAATGCCCTTGCTTATGGAAGGAGGTTTTCACTCAAAATCTCACAATACATGGCCCCATTCATTCTTTCCTTTACACGGATCAGTCGTCCTGGTCCCTTTGCATAAAAACAGCCCCAAAGCATGATGTTTCCACCCCCATGCTTCACAGTAGGTATGGTGTTCTTTGGATGCAACTCAGCATTCTTTGTCCTCCAAACACGACGAGTTGAGTTTTTACCAAAAAGTTCTATTTTGGTTTCACCTGACCATATGACATTCTCCCAATCCTCTTCTGGATCATCCAAATGCACTCTAGCAAACTTCAGATGGGCCTGGACATGTACTGGCTTAAGCAGGGGGACACGTCTGGCACTGCAGGATTTGAGTCCCTGGCGGCGTAGTGTGTTACTGATGGTAGGCTTTGTTACTTTGGTCCCAGCTCTCTGCAGGTCATTCACTAGTTCCCCCCGTGTGGTTCTGGGATTTTTGCTCACTGTTCTTGTGATCATTTTGACCCCACGGGGTGAGATCTTGCGTGGAGCCCCAGATCGAGGGAGATTATCAGTGGTCTTGTATGTCTTCCATTTCCTAATAATTGCTCCCACAGTTGATTTCTTCAAACCAAGCTGCTTACCTATTGCAGATTCAGTCTTCCCAGCCTGGTGCAGGTCTACAATTTTGTTTTTGGTGTCCTTTGACAGCTCTTTGGTCTTGGCCATAGTGGAGTTTGGAGTGTGACTGTTTGAGGTTGTGGACAGGTGTCTTTTATACTGATAACAAGTTCAAACAGGTGCCATTAATACAGGTAACGAGTGGAGGACAGAGGAGCCTCTTAAAGAAGAAGTTACAGGTCTGTGAGAGCCAGAAATCTTGCTTGTTTGTAGGTGACCAAATACTTATTTTCCACCATAATTTGCAAATAAATTTATTAAAAATCCTACAATGTGATTTTCTGGAAAAAAAAATCTCAATTTGTCTGTCATAGTTGACGTGTACCTATGATGAAAATTACAGGCCTCTCATCTTTTTAAGTGGGAGAACTTGCACAATTGGTGGCTGACTAAATACTTTTTTCCCCCACTGTACATGTCAGACATGCTTTTAAGTTATGTACCCAGTAGGTCCCTCAGGTCCTCTGGCACTGGCCTTTTAACTATTCCAAAGCCAAGAGGCATGGAGAGGCAGTCTTTAGTTATTATGCCCCCAGCCTCTGGAATAGCCTGCCAGAAAACCTGAGGGGGGCCGAAACTGTGGACATATTTAGAAGATATTAAAATATATATTTTTTTATTTGCTTTTCCTTATGGTGCTTAGTCATTCAATTTGTCATTCTTTAGGATTTTATCTTATGTTTGTTGTTTAGTAAATATTTCAGCTTTTATTTTCATGTTTTATTTGTTTTTTCCTGTGAAGCACATTGCGCTGCATTCCATGTCTGAAATGTGCTGTATAAATAAAGCTTGATTTGATTTAGTCAGCTGTGACATTACTGGTGCTATAACTTAATTAGAGTGGCCGGGCTGAGTGAGTGCCCCAACCAGTGAGTGCACCAACCAGAGTGAGTGAGCCCTTTACGGTGTGATCTGGAGTCCATTCGGGGGCTGCGGCATGGCGGATGGTGTTTTCAGCTCACCTCGCCAACAGTTAGTTCTCTCATCCACATTATAGCTATTTTTTATTTAACTACTTTTTAGCATAGTGCACAGTGATTATGAGAGGAAACGCAGCCGGCATTCGTTTACAACCGCCGACAAATCAAACTTGCTTCCATCCGAGCCGACCAAAGGGCCCCCGCCGAGCTGCGGGGTCATCACCACGCCGCCACGGCCTTCTGCCATTAGGAACACAGAGACAGAATAAATTCCATTAAGGCCTTCCATTTACACCCTGCCCGCCACATTGCCCCTCTGTAATTATGCAGAGAGGGAAAAAAACGAAAGTACGTTACTACACTTTAATTTGAATTCCTCTTTAACCCTCTGTGTTCTTCATAATAGTTCAGTTTATTGTAATTTGTTCCGCTCCAGGCAATGAGTCATAAAAAAGGCATTTGGATGTAAAGCAAATGTACAACAAGCCCCTCCCTCCATCTCTCCCTCTTTCCGTATTCCTCCCTTCTCGTCCTCTACCCCAACCATCCATCCTATTGGCTCAGTAGCGTTTGGCTCGTAGAAAATGAGGAATGATTACATGGCACACTTTTTAGTGTCCCTACTATAAAGCTGGCGCAGAGAAACCATAATGGGGTGGAATGAGTTAGGTTGGCCAACGTGCCAGACGTTTTCTTTGGCACGACCGCCGGGTCCAGCGCACACTTGGGGCGTATATGACACAAACTTACCCCGCGGATATTTATGGGGGAGATATTATTTCTCATTAAGCACACATTAAATCATAATCGAGAAATGTAAGGAGGGCTCATGTTTCTCATCAGTGTGCTTCAGTCCTGGGCCCAAGTTCAAGTTTCAATTATTTGACATTAGGTAGCCATTAGTCAACCGTAACTATTCTCAGAAACCTGTGGTTTCTCTTCCCAAGTCATGTTTGTCTGTTAACAAGTTGTACTCAGTTCAGTTTTCGCTCCGTTTTCCTCCACCATTCTTATACCGTCCTACTCTGTCAATCTGATATAAGGTCAGTAATAGTGCCAGGCCAGTCTGTCCCATCTAGATGGACATCGCACCGTTCCTCTAGATCTCACCTCTGTGTTGAGGCCCACCGATGGAGCTGAGATTAGCAAACCAGTCTGTTACCAACTTCAGTCACAGGTACTATAGCTAGACTCGTATCAAAGGTATCTAATTCCTAGGTGTGAGTCCAGCCCCTGTTCTGCTCAGATCAGAGAGTTTGTTTTCAATGTTATGTACTGTATACTCTCTCTGGCTCTCGCAAAGGGACTATGTCTTAGGGGAGCATGTTTCCCTGTTGCAATAGATGTTTATGTTTCGGTAATTAATGAATTAATGCGAGTCAGGAAGAGGGTAGAGGAGTAAGTTATTTGATCATTAAAATTGTATTTTAAGGTATCAGGTGCAGTCAGTTATTCAAACTTTTTAAATTGGTGTCATTAAGCACCTAACGGAAGAAAACGGACTGAAACCGTTAGGGATTACCTGAACTTGTCCAATAGGAAATGCTAGCTTTCCGTTGCAAAACGTTTTGCTACGGTATGCCCTAATAATGAATACGACCCTGATCTAAGAACTGCAGTAGAGGGTGTAAATTAGCCTCTTTCACAATCACAACGATGTTAATAGACTAAGAAGAATGAAGAATGGCGCCGGAGGAGATTGCTCCCGTTTTACGGGCCCTAACCAATTCTGCTATAGTGTGTTTTTTCGCGTTATTTGTAACTTATTTTGTACATAATGTTTCTGCCACTGTCTCTTATGACTGAAAATAGCTTCTGGATATCAGGACAGCGATCACTCACCTCATACTGGACAAATCTTTTTTTATTTAACTAGTCAGACGCAAAGGATTTTCTTCAGACACCCGACAAGGCCCAAATCCCCGTCATTCGCATGAGAAAGAGACGGAGATATCGGGGACGTAGGTTGGGGTGCCTTATAAGGATCCAACGGCGAGTGGGTAATCTGCCTCTACCATCAGTCCTATTAGCCAACGTACGATCACTGGATAACAAAATAGACAACTACGATCATGGATATCCTACCAACGGGACATTAAAAACTGTAATATCTTATGTTTCACCGAGTCGTGGCTGAACGACAAAATGGATAACATACAGTTGGCGGGATATACGCTGCATCGTCAAGATAGAACAGCTGCCTCCGGTAAGACAAGGGGTGGCGGTCTGTGTATATTTGTAAACAACAGCTGGTGCACGAAATCTAATATTAAGGAAGTCTCAAGGTTTTGCTCGCCTGAGGTAGAGTATCTCATGATAAGCTGTAGACCACGCTATTTACCAAGAGAGTTTTCATCTATATTTTTCATAGCTGTCTATTTACCAACACAAACCGATGCTGGCACTAAGACCACACTCAATGAGCTGTATAAGGCCATAAGCAAACAGGGAAACGCTCATCCACAGGCGGCGCTCCTAGTGGCCGGGGACTTTAATGCAGGGAAACTTAAATCCGTTTTACCTAATTTCTACCAGTATGTTAAATGTGCAACCAGAGGAAAAAAACTCTAGACCACCTTTACTCCACACACAGAGACGCGCACAAAGCTCTCCCTCACCCTCCATTTGGCAAATCTGACCATAATATCCTCCTGATTCCTGCTTACAAGCAAAACTAAAGCAGGAAGCACCAGTGACTTGGTCAATAAAGAAGTGGTCAGATGACGCAGATGCTAAGCTACAGGACTGTTTTGCTAGCACAGTCTGGAATATGTTCCGGGATTCTTCCGATGGCATTGAGAAATACACCACATCAGTCACCGGCTTCATCAATAAGTGCATCAATGACGTCGTCCCCACAGTGACCGTACGTACATACCCCAACCAGAAGCCATGGATTATAGGCAACATATGCACTGAGCTAAAGGGTAGAGCTGCCGCTTTCAAGGAGCGAAACTCTAACCCGGACACTTATAAGAAATCCCGCTATGCCCTCCGACAAACCATCAAACAGGCAAAGCTTCAATACAGGACTAAGATTGAATCGTACTACACCGGCTCCGAAGGTCGTCGGATGTGGCAGGGCTTGCAAACTATTACAGACTACAAAGGGAAGCACAGCCACGAGCTGCCCAGTGACACAAGCCTACCAGACGAGCTAAATTACTTCTATGCTCAATTTGAGGCAAACAACACTGAAGCATGCATGAGAGCATCGGCTGTTCTGGACAACTGTGTGATCACGCTCTCCGTAGCCGATGTGAGTAAGACCTTTAAACAGGTCAAAATTCACGAAGCCGCAGGGCCAGACGGATTACCAGAACATATACTCCGAGCATGTGCTGACCAACTGGCAAATGTCTTCACTGACATTTTCAACCTGTCTGAGTCTGTAATATCAACATGTTTCAAGCAGACCACCATAGTCCCTGTGCCCAAGAACACTAAGGTAACCTGCCTAAATGACTACCGACCCGTAGCACTCACATCTGTAGCCATGAAGTGCTAAGAAAGGCTGGTCATGGCTCACATCAACACCATTATCCCAGAAACCCTAGACCCACTACAATTTGCATACCGCCCCAACAGATCCACAGATGATGCAATCGCTATTGCACTCCACACTGCCCTTTCCCACCTGGACAAAAGGAACACCTACGTGAGAATGATATTAATTGACTACAGCTCAGCTTTCAACAGCATATTGCCCTCAAAGCTCATCACTAAGCTAAGGATCCTGGGACTAAACACCTCCCTCTGCAACTGGATCCTGGACTTCCTGACGGGCCGCCCCCAGGTGGTAAGGGTAGTGTCATGGAAATTATTTTACACAGGGACGCTCAGTCAATCTTAAATGAATCATAGTTTATTTGTCAGCGCGCTGGAGAGGTTCCAACCAACTCAATGCACCATAGTACACGTCTGTCAGAAGCTCTGCAGGGGCAGTCCCAACAGTTGTCTTGTATACGGCTATACACTGACAAGTGTTATGTGCATGATTTAGCATAATTAATTAATCATTACCATTTTGTTTCATCCATGTGACCGACCAATACTGGTTCATAACATGTGACAGACCAGCACTTACTAGGCTTCTTCTCTCTAAGCTGAGACCTTGAAACTGAGATATTTCGTTCTCAAAACAAGGTCTGGGCGTACTGCCAAATTGCAGCTACTGATAGTGAGGATTCGTTCAGTCAGCCACTTGCATGAACACAGAAATTGGTTTATAGAACAGCACATGAATAGAACATAGAAATGTATAGAATAGAAAAGCACCAACATTAAAATGTCCATCACAGTAGGTAACAACACATCTGCCACGCTGATCCTCCACACGGGGGCCCCTCAGGGGTGCGTGCTCAGTCCCCTCCTGTACTCCCTGTTCACCCATGACTGCATGGCCAGGCACGACTCCAACACCATCATTTAAGTTTGCCGACGACACAACAGTGGCAGGCCTGATCACCGACAACGATGAGACAGCCTATAGGGAGGAGGTCAGAGACCTGGCCGTGTGGTGCCAGGATAACAACCTCTCTCTCAACGTGATCAAGACAAAGGAGATGATTGTGGACTACAGGAAAAAGAAGAGGACCGAGCATGCCCCCATTTTCATCGACGGGGCTGTAATGGAGCAGGTTGAGAGCTTCAAGTTCCTTGGTGTCCACATCACCAACAAATGATCATGGTCCAAGCACACCAAGACAGTCGTGAAGAGGGCACGACAAAGCCTATTCCCCCTCAGACTGAAAAGATTCAGACTCAGATCCTCAAAGTTATACAGCTGCACCATCGAGAGCATCCTGACTGGTTGCATCACTGCCTGGTATGGCAACTGCTCGGCCTCCAACCGCAAGGCACTACAGAAGGTAGTGCGTACGGCCCAGTACATCACTCGGGCCAAGCTTCCTGCCATCTAGGACCTCTATACCAGGCGGTGTCAGAGGAAGGCCCTAATAATTGTCAAACTCCAGCCACCCTAGTCATAGACTGTTCTCTCTGCTAACGCACGGCAAGCGGTACCGGAGCACCAAGTCTAGGTCCAAAAGGCTTCTTAACAGCTTATACCCCCAAGCCATAAGACTCCTGAACAGCTAATCAAATGTCTACCTGGACTATTTGCATTGTTCCCCCACCCCATCTTTTACGCTGCTGCTACTCTCTGTTTATTATCTATGCATAGTCACTTTAACTCTACCTACATGTACATATTACCTCAATTACCTCGACTAACCTGTGCCCCTGCACATTGACTCTGTACCGGTACCCCCTGTATATAGCCTCGCTACTGTTATTTTACTGCTGCTCTTTACTTATTTGTTTTTAAAAAATGTTATAAATTTTTTACTTAACCAACAATGCAGTTAAGAAAAATAAGTGTTAAGGGCTTGTAGGTAAGCATTTCACTGTAAGGTCTACACCTGTTGTATTCGGCCCATGTGACAAATACAATTTTATTTGATTATGGAAAACGTCAGATAGTTACTTCAAAGTTCATCATAATGAACCGTTTTATTAGAGAACACATTCTTCAACTGCCTCTATTAGAGAGAAAAAGTCTATACTGAGTAGCTTATCTCTCTAGGAGCACACAGTGGCAGTAGCCAGCTCCGTATGTTATCTACGTAATAGACTACATTTTATGTCTGAGTTGAGCTGCATTACATTCTGGCCTCGACAGAGATGTATTAACTAGCCGGTCGACAAATGACCTTTTGAAATGTTCTGGATCTGGACCGAGAGAAGGGGGATTCCTTCAGCTCCTCCACACCAGCTGCATACTTTTACTCGGAGTAGCAGTGGACATACGCACCCTCACTTATTCATCACCTCCAGATTTGCAGCGGAGACATGAAAGAAAGTACTCCTCTCATCTCCCAAGAACATTTTTCATCTTCCGAAAAGAACATGAGACGTCCGTTTTTCCTCCTGCTTCCGCATTCCACAGCGGAACTGAGGTTTTTTCCCTCCATCTCTCTCTCTCTCATTATCTGTCTCTGTCTCGCTCTCTCTGCTACTTTTTTACTCCTAATCCCATTGCCTGAAATGTGCCTGTGCCGTCTGAAGCCCAGCCGGTCCAGGAGAAACTGTGGTGTCTGTGAAAGCCAAGTGGAAATTAACAGAGCGAGAGAAAGACAGGCAGAGGAAGGGAGAGAGTGAGGAGGAAAAGATTAAGGCTGTAACAGTACCAGCACACTCTCCAACCTCGCTCTCTCTCTCTCAGGGCATGCTTAATGCCATTATAGTTATGTGTATCCATTTGTCTGATGTGTTGTAAAGTGTGTGTGTGTGTGTGTGTACGTGCATCTAATTTTTGCTACCCCAGCATTGCAGAGACTCACATATGTTGAGCTATTCTATATAATATCTTGATCTTAATGCACAGACATTGAGAGTGAAATGCATGACTATTGTTTTCCTGGTGGCGGACAGATAGACGAGGGGGAGCAGTGGAGGAGAAAGAGGAGGGAGACAGGGTAAGATGGAGAAAGAGGAGGGAGACAGGGTAAGATGGAGAAAGAGACACAGAGGCAGAGAACGAGAAAAGCGGATGAGAGCGGGAGACTGAGAGACTCGAGGGAAATACCCGAGCAATATCCCGACCAACCGGCCTCTGCCACCCTGCGCCACACAATTACAATATCTGACAAAGATATTGAGCGCAGATCCCTTGCCATTTCTGTTGATGCACCGGCCGTCAAGAGGCCATTGCTTTATATAAAATTACAAAAAATTGCATTAATACTGTCTTATTGAAAGGTGGAGGCCCAGCCAGCCGAGGAGAATAACAATGAGTGTTTCTTTCTCCAGAGTCCTCTCCTCCTCAGATAGCAGGTGGAGGTTTGGCCGGACCATGTTGTTCAGTTAGGCTCATTACTCATTGTGCGAGAATTACTAGTGGGCTGCTACCTTGACATTAGGTAAAATAGAATAAATAGAAAATAAATCTGTGGATACTACAAGAAAAGCAAGGGGTTGACTGAAGTCCTATCCACTTCCTATCCTCTCAGGCTGTGCTGTTTGGAAGACGATTTTTCCCATCACATCACCTCAGATGAGCACTTCGGTGACCTTCGAGACCTACATAGAGCTGTCCATGTTAGAAGAGACAAGCTTAGGGCAGGAGACAAGGCAACCTGTCTATGTTAGCACGACTCTGTCCTCAGCCACTACCCTACCAAGGCACAGTCAGGAGACTATGGCCAGGCAGTCAGCTACTGTACAGCTGTGTCTGAGGGACAGTGTCTTCCTCTTGGCCTTTTACTGAAGACAGTGAAATTCTGTCTGTCAGAATTTGGAATGTGCAGGGGACTGGTCAAGGGATGTATCACTTTAAGAGGTTTCTGTACTAGCTTTTTGGAAAGGTATATTTTTATTTAATGTATGATTTTATTTAGTTTTTTAGACAATAGACCTAGAGAAAAGACAATAGACAATTTAACATTTCACAGACATGGATCCACTAAACTAGACATTACATTGGCTGGGACTTGATGCCCAACCTTAAACATAAAGAAAAAAGACAAAGACAAAAAACACCAACTCAGACATGCATACATTTCAACAAACATTAATGACATATTTGCTCAAACCTACATGTTCCCACAGTATCCATACCCATCTTGTTTGTTCTCATAAGATTTGTTTAAAAAAAAAATGTAATACTTCATGCCATAATGGCTTCAAATTGTGCCATTTTATTATCTGTAGCCCACATTTGTTCAATATTTTAAATAATAATTAATTTCATTCATCCACTGTCTTAACGATGGAGGATCATTTTATTTCCAGTTTAAGTAAAACATTTCAAAATTATTGATGAGAAAATAATGGTCCAACCCCCTTGGGTATCTCATCGCACTCTCATGCCATGTCTTGAAATATGCAGATAGACGGATTGAAAGTAAATATACATTGCAAATCTTCTGATAGCCAACTTTCTAACACCACCTATAATTTTTGGACTTTATAGCACTCCCAGAAGGCATGAATTATTGAGTCATTGTTTGTTTTACACTTACGACATTTAGAATTTGTGAATTTTTTTTCTCTTGTTTAATAAATTCTGTACATTAGTTTATACTGGATTAAGCGTACATTGTCGTTAACTGTAATTTCGTTAGTTATGTTCCAACACTCCCTCAGTCTTGTGCCCAAATCAGTTATTTTTAGGTCTTGGTTCCAAAAAAGGTATATATTGTGATGTTCTACCTTTTGCAAAGGATATTGCGGCAAGGTGTGGGTCGGCTTATCCATATAGCCCTACATGGAAACAGTGAATGCAGGATTGTACCAAACCTGTTTTAATTATGTATATTACATGTTGTATTTACCCATTTTCAAAGTATTTTTCTGTCCATTCTCACCTTCACCCCTTTTTATTAGCCCTTATGAACCTTTAAAAAATACTGTTGCTTTGAAGTCATCCCAACGCTTTGAAAACAACCCCTTACTCTGAACCATAAATTACCTTGATCTCATTACATTGCTCTGGCCTTAATGAATTTACCTTGGGCTACTGTCATATTCTGTCAAATTGCAGATTGGTCTTTTAGGGTATATGCTGTACACTACTGCTAGATACTATACTGTATATGTAGAATACTTCTATGGTATACTACTACTACAACTACAACTACAACTGGTGACCCCAGGGGGATGGATATTCTCATCTAAATCTTATTTGGTCTTATTGGGGTCAAGGGGATCACCAAGTCCAGTGGAGAGATCGATCTCACTCACACACACACACTTCTTATATCTCCCTTCCCTCTCTTGACAAAACCTGTCATAACAATAAAAAATGCAGGATGTCCGACTATTTTATGAAGTCTGAAAATGAAATGGGTCCATAAATCACAGGGAATCATTAAGTGTTTCCCATGTTTAATTTAGGAACGAGATATGGAGACTAAAGCGCTGACTCCACTGCTACCAGTGCGGAGGATCCGGTACTTGGACTACATAGACCTACATTTTAGAAACTAGTATGTAGCCTCATAATGTATAACGAGCCTTATAATGCTATATGCACAGTGACCACCTTCGAGAACTCATTAAACTAATACATGATACAGATGTAGGATCTTAATTTGACCAGTTTCCCACAGCAGGAAAATAATCCTGCAGCAACAGGAAATGTGAATTATTCGATTATAATTATTGGACGTTTTGTAGGGGTTGATAGATTTTTTTGTTAGGGCAAATCAAGTCTGCAATTTTAAAGTGGAAATTACAAACTTTAGAAGCCTTTTTAAACCTTGAATATAATGTGGTGATCAAATAAGATCCTATACAGTGGGGGAAAAAAGTATTTAGTCAGACACCAATTGTGCAAGTTCTCCCACTTAAAAAGATGAGAGAGGCCTGTAATTTTCATCATAGGTACACGTCAACTATGACAGACAAATTTAGAAGAAAAAAATCAAGAAAATCACATTGTAGGATTTTTAATGAATTTATTTGCAAATTATGGTGGACATTTTTAAAAATATTTGGTCACCTACAAACAAGCAACATTTCTGGCTCTCACAGACCTGTAACTTCTTCTTTAAGAGGCTCCTCTGTCCTCCACTCGTTACCT